>NC_139942.1:37527086-37737086 GCF_963454915.1 Gymnoscopelus microlampas | reverse complement strand
TGTCTTCTTATACATATTGTTATGGGAGGAGGGTTGGGGTTTGAGGATTGTTCAAAACATGTTTATGGTCCAGAGCTAAAAAAAAAAGGTTGAGAACCACTACTCTTGCATTGACTTCATCACAGCATTCTTAACTTTACTGCACGTTCTGTCATTATTCCACATCCAACCAGCAGTTATGTACAAAAGTCATTATTACTGACATCCATGCAAATATTTAATCTCATCCTATATTGCCTTTTTATAAAGATAAGATAGTCACCACTTTGGAGAGCATCAGCAAAATTGAGAGGGATTAGTTTATACTAGGATGTATTAAAAGAAAAACAAAGGAAGAAAAAAAAAGATTCCATGCCTTTAACTAAGCAACTCTTATTTCTATTTGAGTTACTGTATGATAAATATAACATGATAAATATGCTGTTTTTGTTTTTACAACACCACCTGGAAAGCAAACATGGTCCTGTTTTCAGGACCATAGACAGCACCCTAGTTTGCCAAGACAAAAGCAGTCTGCAGTTGAGGTTGCAAACATTTCTTTACCTGATAGTAGTACTTAAATTGACTTCATTCATTCAAAACATTGAAATACTTCATTGTTTGCTGATGCTGTTACGCTGCCTGGCATTGATTACCAATGGCCTTTATGTTGTTTGAAATTTGTGAATGATGTTGGTGATATACATTGTAAATACTAGTTTTATTGCAAATTATCCCAAAACAACTGATTAAGTGGCCACAAAATCCCCTCATGATTGTATTAACTTTTTGGTGTTGGGTGTGCGACTTCATTGAAATGAGAATGAAATTCTCTTTGGGAACCACACTGGTCTATACGAAGGCTTAATTCATTAGGATAATTTATTAGGCTGCCACCACGATGGTGATGTTCTGGAGGAAAGAAATATAAATATATATAGTGGATGTTGCTTTGCTTAGAGAAACAGTGGCAGATATTCAGCATTCAATATTTTAAATGTTCTTTTCCATTTTTATTTTAACTGCTTTGTTAGTTCATCAACATCCAGAGCAGAAACAGACAACAGACTGTACAGAGGAGAAATATCCCAAGAATGTTCCAAGCTTACACAACTTTTTATGAAGCAGTCATCTGACTCTAGTAAAGGTTCTTCACAGATACTGTACAGTCGCAGACCACACCAATAAACCACGACGAGTGGGCTGAAAAAAAGAAAATCCGAAGATCGACAAGGTATGGAGGATTTTTGTTAACCAAGCGTTTGAAGTGCAATTTGAATATATATTATACATATTATGTAGGCTATAGAGTTTTTACCCCTCCTTGGGCCAATATTGATTAACATTCTGAACAGTATCTTGTCAATTGTAGGTGTTGAACTAATAACCATTAGACTTCATATTTATATTTGAAATGCTTTGTTAGTTTGCCTACACCCAGAGCTGAAACAGACTGTACAGAGATGAAATATTACAAGAATATTGATGTATTCCAAGTTTAGTGTCATAAAAACCTATGCATGTAAGACAGTCCTCTGGATTAGAGGCCCTGTGTGCAGAAAATCATGATTCACGATGAAAAGCATAAAAAGTAGTTAAAGTATAGATACTTTGTTTAGTCTTACTCTAAGCATGATTAACAAACAATCATTTCACGTCTGGGAAAGTGGCCACGAAGAGAGAGAGGATGGCTCCCACAGGAGATTGATCGGAGAGGCAGATCATGAGTTATTACATTAGATAACCATCTGGCCTAGTCACAAGATGGTTAATATTGCCAGTATTAAGAAATAGATGAGAAGAGGAGGAGGACAGACCTATTGCCTACTGACAGAAGGGGTAGAAATATTACTAATGTGTGTGTAATCGACAGATTTGGACCAGAGCGAATTTGACCATCGCTTGCATTTGCTATGCTACTGACTCAGTGCTTAATGAGTCTTCCAGTTTAGTAGACCTTGTATTGTGAATTTGTACTTGAACTTCCATGTACTGTTGTTCTCATGTCTTACTAAATAAAGTACATCAATCAATCAATCAACAGACACCAGACAGACGCAGACCACACCAACAAGCCACGAGCGAGTGGGCTGAAAAGGAAAATCTCACTGATTAACGAGGTATGGAGGATTGTGGGTAATCCAACGTTTAAAGTGCAATTTGAATATAGACCCAATTTTAACCCATCCATGGGCCATTGTGGACTGACAATCCGAACAGTATCTTGTTCTCAATTATACGCTATTTATTAAAGTTGAACTATTGCTAGTCAATAATCATTACAATATAGGATATATTTATGGTTGCCTACTGTGTCACAAGTGGAACTAAATTTGCACTAAATAAAAGTATGTTTAGTGGTACTTTGTGGGATCCATTTTCACAAAGCTGATTTGGGTTCATTCTACAATAAATGAAGGTCAAATATTGGTTATTTCTACCTCAATGTTGTCTACACATAATGTAACTTACTTGAGTTGTGATTAAATATATGGTAGCCATACTGTCAGTCTCATTGTACATTGATCATTTCTGTCTATTTCAGGATGGGTTTTCACCTTACAGGACGAGATGTTGCCGTTTCTGTCGGGCATTTGGCTGATCTTACGGATAAACCAGAAACCCTGAAGCTGATTGAGGAAGCCTCAACTTCCTGCGTAAAATGGGGACATGTTTTACGTGAACTAATGAAACAAGATTCAATCAAAACTCTGTATGTTAAGAAATTTGAAGAGTCAATGTTATTTGAAATCTTTAAAGACATTGAACGAGATTTAAGGGCAGGTAAAGCTGTCATAGCATCAATCAAGCTTCCAACTGGTAGAATTCTACAGCATGCCTTTTGTATCGAGTCCACAGATGGACTTAATGCACGCATTTTACATAGTTGGCAAGGTGTCCACTCTATTCGGGCTGAGAAAATGATGGCTATAGAAAAGATGATACAGCTTCTGAAAGAATTGAGCACGTTTGACTGGGATATTCAGAGAAAATATGTACAAAATGTATTTCATCAACTTTTTGGAGCGGATAATGCAAAGAATCTGTCAGAAGCCACAGAGATTGTAGTGAGAAGAAGAGTCTCTTTTGAGACGATGATAAGTGGCAGGCCAGAACGGCCAATATTTGAAAGCAGAGTGCAACTATCCGGTCTCCTCGATGAGATATCATACAGGACAGCTCCTTCGGGCACTGCCGTCGGGGGTGCTCTGGGGTTTGTGTTTGGGGTAGGTGGCGTACTGATATCTGGAGAGCGTGACCCCAAGGAAGAGGGGTTGGCTGGAACTAAGTCAGCATTAGGCGGAGCTGCAGGTGGAGGGGCTGGAGCAGCTGCTGCCAAACTGTTGACACCAACCCTCTCTAGGATTGGTGCTTCAGTAGTTCGCGCCAATGTTCTGTCAGGAGTTGCATTTTTTAGTGTTTTTGCAATTTGGGATGTAGTTGAATGGAGAATGCATAAAATCACTGAAGTACAGCTGCGTCAGCGTATGGCAGAAGGTTTAGCAAGAACAGCAGGTGGTATTGGAGGTGGTGTAGCTGGTGGGGTAGGCTTAGGTCTTTGGTTAGGACCAACTGGTGTAGTTTTAGGAGGACTCATAGGAGGTCTTGCTGGGGCAATTGGAGGATCCTATGCTGGCAAGGCAATTGATGAGGCAATATGGGATAAAAGTGAAGATTCAATAATGAACAGTTACGAATTCTTTGGATGGCATGATGTCCAGCGAAATACACGGCCAGTGAAAAGTGCAGAGCAGATGCAGGAAGCATATGACAATCAGCTGAAAAGCAAGCCATCCAATATGGAGGAGAAGGACTGGGATACAATCTGCAGGGCAAACCTCATGGTGCTATTACCAGCCATGTTTCCTGTATTCACCAAGGTCATGACAATAGCTGATTACCTACACAAGAACAGAAGTGATGGGGTGTCTGCCATTGCACAAATGATGTATCAATCAATATCTGAGGAGTAGCAAAGCGCTTCGAACACTGCTGGTCTGATCTTAGATACAAATAGAACAGACCGGTCTGATGTTAGAGATGATCAGACTCTTAAGAAGTGTAATGGATATTATTCCATCTGGAACTTTTTCAGTTTTATGTTAATGATAAACAATGATCAAATATTGTCAATAACATAATAAAATTGGTTACTGGCAACACATACTAAAATATGTGTCAAAAGGTAAATAGTACTGTAAGGTAAAAAGGAACTATGACAAAGTAAAATATTGAAATAATTGAAAAATATTGAAAAGAAATATACAGGAATAAGATAACTATAGCCTACATTAATGTTTTGTAATGGGATTAGGTTCATTCAGCAGATGTGATACTGACAGCAAGCACTATTGTGATTGATGTTTGGGTGGTCTTGCCTGGATAATTCTATACTGTATGCAGTGGTAACTATACCAGAGTGTAGCTATAGGGCTCAGATATTTTCTATTTAATTTAATGTCTTTCATGATGCTCCTGCCATGGAAGGGATTGTATGACATACTGTAATGAATTACATGCCAACGTTAAGATCTAAGATTGAGAATTACGGTTTTAGTATTTGTAACAAAAAAAAAAGACTGCCAAAAAAGTAAAAGCAAATGTAGACAGGGTTATAGCTATATTATGTGGAAAGCTGAAAACCAAAATAAAGCCTTGCTGTAATTTTAATGTCTGTGATTGAATTTATACAATGTAGACATTCTGACATGGTTACCTATATGAAATAAAAAATATTAAACTCTCAACTTGGACATCTTTTTATTTCTAAATAGCACAACTTATAATGATGAATGTTGCACCATTAGTTTTTCATTTTTCCATATAATGTCAATTAAATTTGAGGCCACAATACAGTCCTGAACATATGAAAGTTTATGATTTTATGTGTTTTTTGGTATTATCACAATTAGTTAGATTTTTTAACAAATTGAGTATTAAAATAATTTAATAATAATAATAAAACCTTTATTTTACCACTGAAACAAAAATTCTCTTTTACAAGAATGAACTGGTCAAGTTAGCAGCATTATGACGTCTTTATTGTCTCCGCCAGGCCGAAAGGCATGGCAGAGAGTATGTTTTCCACCCCGTCCGTCCGTGTGTCCGTCCGTCCGTCCGTCCGTCTGTGAGCAGCTAATCTCCGGCACCGTTGGCTTGATCACAGCGCCACTGTGCAAACACACTCCCTGGATGCCAATTCAGAACCTTTGCCCCAATTTTTTCTCATGGGCCTTTTATAGCGCCACCAGGAGGCCGATTTGTGCAAAACATATTTTTTGACAGTACTCCTACAGATTTTGTCCAAAAATCCCGCAAATCGGTACACAGTATCTCTATATAGTCATTAAACGAAACGGGTCTTTCAGATTTCTCATATTCCATCCTGATTGGCTAAAAATGTCTTCCAAAGTTTGCAGGAGTGCTCCGTTTTGAACAAAATGCCTCAAATCATGAACACAGCATGCAATTTCCGTGAAATTTTGCACGCACATTTCCATTAGGCCGAGGAAGAACTACCATTTGAAATTTTTCAAATCAGCCTCATGGTGGCACTATAACAGGCCGATTCATGTTTTTACCTATAATTGCACCGATCTGTTTAAAACTTTGTATGCACACTCCCTAGAGGTCAAGGAAAAACCTTTGCCCTGCATTTTTCACATTTGCCTTTTATAGCGCCACCAGGAGGCCGACTTATGTAAAACATATTTTTTTATACTACTTCCAATTTTATCCAAATTTCACATAAATCGGTACACATGATCTCTAGAGTCATGTGATCACAACGGATGTGTTTGATTTTTCATATTCCATACTGATTGGCTAAGATTGACATCTAAAGTTTGGCTTGTTTTGAACAAAATTCCGCAAATCATGAACGCACCCAATTGCGCACAAACTTTGCACGCACATTCACACTATGTTGAGGAACAAATGCCACCCTTTTAACATTGGCCTGTTATAGCCCCACCAACAGGTCTAATTTAGCGAAACACTAAACACTTTTAACAAAATGCCTCAAATCATGAATGCAGTCAGTGTCCGATTGTCGTGCAAGGCCTATTACGTTGGCCTATTATAGCGCCACCAGGAGGCCACAATAGCCTACCTGACCTGGCGGAGACCTGTGCTCCGAGGAGCACTTTTTCTAGTTGAATATTATATTGAATGTGTAGTCTGAATTTAACATTTCCAATAGAATTTAGTGTGAGAGTTGAACCTAGAAAACCTACTCATGTTCAACGTTTAAAAGCAAAGTGTGTATGTGACGTGAGGGTGTCATTCATTCTTGACCTACTGTAGTCAGGCCTATGTTCCGACAATCTGAATATTATAGAATCAAGATATGCCACTTCATGCTGGCCTGGTATTAATTTTCTTACAGAATTAAGACACCACTTAATGCTGGCCTGGATAAAACATTCTGAACATTATAGAATAAAGACACCACTTCATGCTGGCCTGCAGGTATTAGTTGTTGTGAGTACATCTTGTGACTGTCTATGACACAAGCTCCCACCTATCTTTATACACTGTATAAGAATGTTTTTTCGCAGTACCGGTTATGGGTACTTGGGAGGCCAGATGACGTCAGTCATATGACATCAGTCATCTCCATATTTTGATCAAAAACTTGGACAGACACAGACTCACAGGGAGAGATTTATGGAGAGGCAATCTATGACTTCAGTCATCTATGATGTCAGTAATATGACGTCAGTCATCTCCATATTTGGACATATCAAGAGATGTGTACAGTACGTATCCACAAACTGACGGACTGAGATGTGTGGATAGTAGAAGATGACTTAATGATGTCATCACACAATGACATCACAACGTCATCATCACAACCATGTGGAATATTGGTTAGCATGCTGTTTGCAAAATAGGACTGCATTCTATTAATGTATATAGACAGAACTTGTTGCAGGATGGCAGAGGTAAAGTCATAATGGAAAGACTTTTATCTTCTGAAGGCTGATATACTTCACCTATATACCAATATAATAAAAGATCATAGCGAACATCGATTGGATTAACCAACTACTGGATTGATTTTTGTGGGAGAAAAGTATTTTATCAGTTCGCTTCAGGGATGGAAAGCACACCCAGACCAGGATCAGCATCACCAGGAGGGTTCAAGGCAGTTCTGAGGAATCTCTTTGGAGGGAGTAGTGTTGTGCCTGAATATTCCAAAACTGTACCACTGACTGAGCCGAGTCCTCTCCCACCTTATCCTAATCCTTATCTTGATCCTCGTTACCAGCTACAGAACACAGATGATGAGTATATCCTGCTACCTACATGGAGGCCAACAGAACCTACTAAACCCAGAAGGACATTTGATCTGGCCACATACAATATTGGAGGCGGCTACATCACTGGAGGCATGTTTGGAACATTAAACGGTCTCCGGGTGGGTCTGAAAGAGACTAGAGACATGGCATGGTCCAAACCTCGTAACGTACAGATTCTAAACATGGTGACGAGGCAGGGTGCGTCATGGACTGCCACGCTGGGCTCTGTTGCGTTCTTTTACAGTGTATTTGTTGTGGCGATAGAGAAGGCCAGGGGTGCAGAGCATGACACTAACAAAGTGGCTGCTGGAACACTCACTGGGATGCTGTTCAAATCAACAGGTGGCCTGCGTGGTGTTGCACGTGGAGGTCTGGTAGGTTTGGCCATGTCTGGTGCCTACGCTCTCTACAACTGGGAACACCTCGCCAGGTAGGCTACTCGCGATCCAAAAGATAATAACACAGGAACATTTTAAGAAATCTAATGACATGAAAAAGATATTGGTCAAGAGATTGATCTAGTTTTGAGGGAGGAAGTAGGACATGAGCATGCAACACTGTCTCACTCCCCAAAATGCATATTGTGACTTCTTGGGACGGACATCCCAAGAAGTCAAACAGTGACTGGAAGGGGGTACCCTCCCAGTCAAACGGTACTACCGCACTACAGGAATTCGGAAGGAAAGGTGTGCAGAAGTGCAGTTCTCAAACCCAAGACGTAAAAGGGTGACATTCATCACTATCATTTAACATAAACAAGGGAACCAGGAGACCTGGTACTGCCAGACCCCTAGTGGTTGAAATCTGAATGGCCTGACTTCGCATGACGTGTGTGCAGAGGAAAAGAGGGACCGACCGACCGACCGACAAAGCCTCATGTAGGCCAACCCCCTGGGTCTGGCAAACAGAGTGGATACTTACATTTTCAAGGCTATATACACCACTGTCAGTAGTGTCAAGTGGGCCGGCGGACGGTTTATGCCCGGTTGACGGTTGATCCCTTGTGGTTCAGCAGGATCAAGCCCCTGCTGAACCACAAGAATTCACATAACTCCCAAGACTTTCATTTCCGCTAAGAGCATGATTACTTTGAGACCCCCCATGGCGTCCTTCATGTGACCATGAGGAACATACCGTGGCAACCGACCTGACATACACAACATTATATTTTGAGCGTTCTTAAACTGGTGTAACTGTCCATTTAGACTTCAAAGCGGTAATGCACTTACACTGAAATAGGATTTATGTTATGAAAATAAAATTACAGTAAGCGTTTTCTGGTTTATATAAAATACTTTATTACAGTGTTATGTATTTTAAACTTTTACAGGCTGTGTTGTGTAAAATATGTTCTGAATAAAATATGAGCTACAGAAAGCCATTACTCAATTTGAAACACAACATATAAACATTGTTAAATTAAAGAAATTAGACATTTTAAAATACATTTGAAAGAATAAACCCTTGTATGCAAGTTCTACAATTTGTTTCAAATCTTTTTTTTATTGTGAAGCACAGGGTAGGATTATACATTTCTGTTCATATACATGGATTTCTTCCTTTTTTTCCAAAAACAAACAGACATATACACAAAATAGACAGCAAGTTCTACAATTTGGTGGAACATTTATTCTGGTCTGTTTCGTTGTCATTCGCTTTGCACATGATCACTTTTCTGAAAAGGAAACAGTGCAGATATACATGATGAAATAAAGATACAGGCAATGCTATAAATATGTTGATTACAAGTTTAGAATATAATTATTACCTTCTGCCGACAGCTTCATCAGTGGATTCAGGCAGTTCTCTTCCCCTGGTCTCGGGAAGCATGAAGGTCAGAACTCCGCTAAGTATTGCAAGGCTACTGAACACAATGATGGGTATGCCCCAGTAGAACACTGCCAGCATATTGAGCAATGGAGACAACATCCCAGCTGATCTCATAAGCACTGACGCTAACCCTGTAGCTGTTTGTCTGGAACAGTAATGAAGGGAAGCAAGATTACACTGAAAAGCTCCAGTAAAAATAATGTTTGCAAATGGTGTTAAGTTTTTAACCAGATTAACTATTAGTCCCTATTATGATCCTGTCATAATAGATCTATATTGATGAGGATAAAGAAAGATTTTTCAATTAATTGAAGACCTACCGCACAGATGTTGGAAACAGCTCCTGCACATAGACACTACATATGGAGCCTGCCCAAATCATAAAAAAGCGTCCTGTGATAGCTAATGCACCAACTGCAACACCATTACCTGGAAGTTGGAAGAGAATAATATTGTGATAAATTGGGCAAAAGCACCACATTTTCCCGTTCTGACAACACATTTTCTTTCAAGTGTCTTACTGTGAGGAACAGCAAGGATAAGGATGCAGAAGAGTCCACCAATCAGAAGGGTACACAGTAGAGATCTTTTCCTCCCCAAAACCTCTAACATCCAGACACAAAGTGGTTGAACAGGCAGCGCAGTGAGACCAAACATCAGTTGTGTTAAGAACATGTCCATTCCAAGGGTTTCGATATTAAATAAAAGGCAGAAGTAGGCAAGGGTCACCATCATCCTTCAGATGTTTGACAGAAAACAATACACATATCAGTCATGTGTGGTGTATACTATTGTCCTGTACTCTGGAATATCATTCAATCAATCAATCGATAGATCAAACTTTATTATCACATCACACAGTTACAATAGAGAAAGGAGAAAATACCTGAATAGGATAGATGACAATACCTGAACAACAGCTTGCTAATACCATAGCTAAATGGCAGTCAATTCATTCATGGATTTATTTACGGTATTTTGGTACTGCAGGTTGGACTGCAGCACTAGTCTTGCCATTATTCATGTCAGATACACTGTACTGTAGTGAGAACACCGTGGCATGCTCTCTATTAGTTTTCCCATCATTATGTAGATTATGTAGCAGTCTGTATAAACTTACCATGCCAATGTTATGATCAAGAAATACTTCATAAGAACAGTTGATTTGATAAGAACCTGTAGGCCACCTTTCGCCAATGTTCGTTTCTCAACAATCTGTAGAGGTAATGCAAAATACTAGTGTTCACAGACAAATACACACATATTATGGTCACAATTCTGCTTAATGTTTTGTATAAATCTAGCAAGCTCCTAAACATTTGTATACTATTTAGTTTATATCACAGAGGACCTGAGGGGCTGCTGTACCTGGGATGAAGTCAGTGGTTCTTTAAAAAATATCTATAAATCCACAAATCTCCATATATGGACATCCCTGATGTCATCAATATGATAGTACTGATGTCCTTTTGCAGTACCTTTTCAAGTAGAGATTCTGGAACTGTGCGTTTGTTGATCGCTGCTGCCCTGAGAATCAACTGTTTTACCTCCACTGTTCTTCCTCTGCCCAGCAACCATCTGGCTGACTCTGGAATGAACCTTTTAGAATACAACTGAGTCACAAATTCCACTCCACAGTAAGAGAGTAATCATCAGAAAAGCAGAGCGGTAAACGTGTACGTACCATATGTAAATGACAACCACTAGATTTGGTGCTGCGAAGACCCACTGAGCAACTCTCCAGTTACGTATGAAGTAGGCTATACCAGCAACGAAACAGTGCCCGATTGTACCCATGATCTGACCCACACAAACACCAAGAGATCGTTTTGACTTCCCAATCCATTCAGTGGCTACACAGAAGAACAGTTGTGAAGGATTTAGTTTCGAACATTGTTAATGCAAAAATATCATTTTTAACCATAATATGGCCCTGTTCCAAAACATATAAGGTTCTGAAATTATTGCAGTTGAAATAGACTCTTCACACCAGACATTTTCATGGGCTGCATGTGATAGTGACATCAGCGTGTCAAAATGTGTTATGTGCCTTTTAATGTGTGTAATAACGTTAATAGTGTTATTATTGTGTTTCATTTAAGTGTTACTGTGCAAGCATGGGCAGCCCCGGCATAGCTATTCAAGCTGAAAGTATTTCAGCTTATTTCTAGTGAAACAGGAGCTGTCCACATCTTGGGGATGGGGGTTGAAACGCATGGAGCTTTGCAACCTCCAGACTACTACTTTGCTACAAATTTTACACCATTTTAGTGTGTATAGTAAATGGTAAAGGGTGTTATTATATAGCGCCTTTATCCAAAGCGCTTTACAATGTGCATTACTTTCACCCATTCACACACAGAGTGGACACAAAGCATGCAAGTATAAGGCCCAGGATTCGAACCCCGGTCTCCCGCATGGGAAGGGACACTAAAGCCAGACATCTTAACCACTAGCGTAAAGGGGAATCGCCCTTGGCCATGGGAGATATTAGGCTTTTGGTCTTCAGGCAGAGGCTCTGGACCACTCTGCTACACAAGGCACCAACCTGCTCAGCAGGATCAGTTAGTGGTTAAAAGTGTCTTGCTCAAGGCCACTTCAACAGTAACCCGGGAATTTTGTTGCAAAAGTGACAATCTGAAAACACGCATGCTGACTCAAAAAGGGGAGAAACGCTTTTGTTGTACACTTTGTGAACAGACTACTTTGAAGAGGTCCATGAGGACTCATACTGGGGAAAACCCTTAAACTGTACAGTTTGATCAAAGCTTCAATTAAAATGTTATTATTATTAATTTTAGAAAACGTGCAGATGCAAGTCTTCAACCCAGCTATGAGCACTCATCCTGGGCAAGGCGAGTACCATGGCACAGCTGGAGGTCACCTTGCTTGGACTACAAATAAAAAATATATCATCCAAGGCAGTGCTGAATCAGGTTTCTGCTACTGCTGAAAATAGCCGATCTACAAGCTCACAACGCGTCGCATCGCGACGCTTGTTTTCTACCTCAAATGTTTCAGATTCATATTTTAGTGTACTGTTTGTTTACATTCAACTTGTAGCAGGTGGATGTCATATTATTGATAACATTTGATTGGTATACCTGCTGATGTTTAACATGCATGGTGCTATTGTTTAACAGGACGAAAACAAGATTAGACTTTTCTTAATTCTTTTTGGCATAGCTATATTGTTAATCCTACATTAAAATTGGCTTACAGGAGATGATGACAGGAGGACCGGCGGGCAAGCCGGTCCTCCTGTCATCATGGCAAACAAATCAGTCAGCTCCATATATGGGCACAAAAGGGGGCATGCCCATATATGGGCATATACTGATGACATCAGAGATCTCCATATATGGGCATAAAAGGGACAAGGATTGACACAGATACAGATATGTGGGCATATCAGTCAGATCGGCGGTGCGACGTAGGTGTGAGGGCCGCATAGCGGCCCGAACTCTAGATATGAGGGCCGCGTAGTGGCCCGAACATACATATTTTATTTCAGTGTGTCTTTAAATTCACGCTGGCACACAGAAATAGCTAAATGAAACACACCCACTATTAATGGTATTACCTTCCTGGGAAAATAGATTAAATAAAAATGTAAAAAGTAACTCGAAAACAAACACAGTTCCATACTATAACAGCTCACTTTGATCTGCCACTCCAATTTTAGACAAAGCCATATTAACTATTAATATTTATATATATATTATATCTAACTAAGTGATCACATTTTTAACTGATTGTTCAATAAACACCATGAGTGAAGCAAATAATACAATTTTAAAACATAAAACAATGATTGTTTTGTGCCTGTAAAACCATTCCATTACCAGATGTTTTTAAAAGGTTACTCATCACATAATGTGGAGCATTTTGCATTGTTGCAAATGACTGAACAGATTTGATTTTGAACAGAGACCTGGTGAAGCAGTAATTGACTGATAATGTGCTGTTAGGTGATTATACGGTACCTAGTACAGAGCTGTTGATGCGAAGCCCCCCGGCCCCAATTGCCACCATGAATTGACTTGCTATATATACATAGTAGTTGGGGCTTAACCCTGATGTTATTGTAAATATGAAAAGGATCACCACTGGAAGTTGAGTTGCCCGTTTGCGGCCAAATCTGAAAGACATGTAACCATTTTGGTAAGAATAGTAATGAAATGACTTGTCTCATGTCCTTTGACAATGTATCGTCACTGAGAGGGATGGTACAGTGTATAGTAGGCCTACTATTTGAAATACACTTACGATTCAGCAAAAGGTCCAAAGAGGAGAGAGCCAACAAGGATACCAGCCATCAACATGGTTTGTGCTGCTGCCACAAATGTATGTTTGTCACAGACTAGATCAAACTATAAAAACAGAATTCTGAAATCAAACCATTTGGTTAGGAAATATCTTTTCAGAATGATTAAATCAAATATTAAAGTATCATTGTGAATCACAATCCTGCTATCTATTGTCATATTAGATTTGTCACAGACTAGATCAAACTACAAGACAACATAGTTGATGTGGACCCAAGACAACAACATTTAATACCATTGTAGGCCCCACAAATGTACAATACTTAACCCACATCTGTGACTATGGTGGCGTCATACATAGACTTGTCGTACACCCATCCATTCTGGCACTCTGTGGTCTTATTCAGTCCAATCTCCCTGATGGTGTCAATGTCCCAGTCCACAGGGACAAACATCTTACACCTGCTGAAGCTTCCTTCATTCTCCCGTGGAAGGGTTAAATTAGCCTGTTCTTCTGTGGTTAAGTTGGCGTCAGCTTTAAGTATCCAGTCTGTGTTACAGTGTCGGACTGGGTCTGACTGTATAAAAATCACGCTGGAAAATATAAATGGTACAAACATATTGGGAAAGGAAAGAGCAAAAAGAACAATTTTCTGGAATGGTCCAAAGTGTCCAATGGCTTCAAGGATCTCTCCAAAATCAGCCATGTTGAGTGTTGATTTGAGAAGCTTTGTCGAAAAAAAGACAGTGATTCACCTTTAAGCAAAGTAGGCTATGTGTCGTAAAGATGGTCAAAAGATGTTACAACATGTGACTGGGTGATTCACTTGATAAGAAGTCTTCCGGGCAGCAGGTAAAACTATGTTTTAATGTTGTATTCCAGACTTAAAAGGACATGATGGCCATAAACTCTTGCCTGTACTTTGGATTGAATCTCTGAATATAACCTCATTCTAGAAACCCTTTACAACAAGATCATAGGCATTTTGGGGGGTGAATTATAATAATACAAAAAAACAATAACAGAAAGGAATAAAATGCAAGATTCCTATGCCATAACATACACCTGAATCAGCCGTCTATAAAATAAAAATCAGATCCCTGTGATTACAATGCAGTTTGTATTCAGCAGTTTTTACAGTCATCTCATAAAAGCATAACATTTTATATAGATGGTCAAACCTTTGAGATTACCTCTGTTTTAAGGCTGAACAATTCACCTGCTGTAGTAGTAAACATAATATAAACGCAACTGAGTATTTTCAGTCTTCTACAAAAGGTCACTGAAGGACACTGGCAGACTAAAGGACACATGAAAGACAACTAACTGAAAAACCAAGCTTTAACTAAAATCTAACCGAAAAAGTAGACTAGAAAAGGCTTTCTAGGCCTAAATAATCCTAACTGACTAAAATGTGTCCTTTAGTCTGCCAGTGTTGAGGTTGAGGTGCTGGGTTGAGGTTGTTGCTGTGTCTGTGTCTGTCAACTGAACACAATGGCCAGGCTGGGTTTTAAAGCATGTAGGGCTGCAGCAAGTGGGGATTGGGGAATCTGCTGCAGGTGTGCCAGCCTGATGAGAAGAGAAACAGTTTAGTGAGTGAGTGAGTGAGTGAGTGAGTGAGTGAGTGAGTGAGTGAATGAGTGAGTGATGTCATGGCCTCACGCAACACCTTTAAGACTACTGAAACAAAGTGAAGAGACATGTTTCTATTTAATTTTTCACAGTGGCATTACAATCCATGAGTGTTAATGTAACTATTGTGTGTGTAAAAATGTACCATTCCTCTCACAATTATATTGACCCTCGTGATTTTTCAGTGCAGGCCACTATAGTTACACCTTATCTTGCCTATTACTTCCATCATGTCATTTTTAATTAACAGTGTACAATTTGGCCCAGGCTGAGTTATTGATTGATGTGTAATTCTCAAGATTTGCCAGAAGGTGGAGCTCTCTCCTCCCGGTCAGGATCAAGTCAAATGAGTGCAGAGAATGTATAGCCTGAAGCTACAACATAGCTGAACACTCACTCCAATGACACATAGTTCTGTGACTGTCAGTTGCAAACGTCTCATTATGAGTCTTAGAATAGGCCCTTTTCACAGCAGGCATTTTGATGGCTAAGCACAGCTGAAGAAGGTAATAATAACGTTAATTGTGGGTGTGCTTAGCTTGATTGGTGTTACTGTGTGCCTGCATGGACAGCTCCTGTACAGTTATCCAGTGGTGTAAAGTAACTAACTACATTTACTGAGTACTGTACTAATTTTGAGGTATTTTTTGCTTTACTGGAGTATTTCCAGTTTTCAGTAGCCTACTTTTACTTCTACTCCACTACATCTCAGAGGCACATGTTGTACTTTTACTCCACTACAATTATATGTAGATTTTGATTATTATTACAAAACACATACAACCACTTCAGCCCCTATACATTTCAGCCATTTGAAAATAGCCATCTACAAGCTTGAGCTATTTTCAAAATATTTTTATACATTTTAAACATTTGAAAACTTGTGAAATGGGACGTTCTATATAATGAGTACTTTCTAGATTCTATTTTTGGTACTTTAAGCACATTTTGATACCAATAATTTTGTACTTTTACTCAAGTCAATTTTGAATTCCAGACTTTTATTTGTAACAGAGTATTTCTACATTGCAGTATTGAAATTTTACTTAAGTAAAAAAATTGAGTTATTTTTCCACCACAGGCATGAATGAATATGAGGTGAGCAGCACTCATCTCTGGTCAGGCACAGGCATGTAGGGACAAGTAGAGGCAGGATCAGGTATGCTGATTGTGGTCAACCACACCTACTATTTATGGCCTGCAGATATACATGGTAATTCAGTGGATCTCAGTGTGGGGTACGGGGCCCTTGAGGGGGTTCCAGGGGGTCCCCAGCTAAATTATTATTTTTAGTAGTTATATTCACCTTTTTACATGTTCAAGTGAACACAACTAGAGAAGGTTTCACTGTTATTTCTAGTAATTCTGGACCAAATATCAACGATCACTCCTGGTGGCGCTATAAAAGGCAAATGTGAAAAATGCAGGGCAAAGGTTTGTCCTTGGCCTCTAGAGAGTGTGCATACAAAGTTTTACACTGATCGGTGCAGTTATAGGTAAAAACACGAATCGGCCTGTTACAGCGCCACCATGAGGCTGATTTCAACATTTTCAAATGGCATTTCTTCCTCGGCCTTATGGGAATGTGTGTGCAAAATGTCACGGAAATTGCATGCTGTGTTCATGATTTGAGGCATTTTGTTCGAAACAGAGTACTCCTGCAAACTTTGAAAGACAATTTTTGCCAATCAGGATGGAATATGAAAAATCTGAAATGAGCCGTTTCTTTTAATGACTATAGAGATACTGTGTACCGATTTGGGGGATTTTTGGCCCAAATTTGTAGGAGTACTGTTCAAAAATGTGTTTTGCACAAATCGGCCTCCTGGTGGCGCTATAAAAGGCCCATGTGAAAAATTTGGAGCAGAGGTTTGGCTTTGGCATCCAGGGATTGTGTGTGCACAGTTTCGCTGCGATCAAGCCAACGGTGCCAGAGATTAGCTGTACACAGACAAGACAGAATGACACACACACACACACACACACACACGGACGGACGGACGGACGGACAGACAGGGGGTAAAACATACTCTCTCGCCATGCCTTTTGGCCTGGCGGAGACAATTATACAAATGTTATTGTATTTGTATTTGTACTTATATATTATACAGTGGGGTCCCATATTCTGTATACCAATTCGGGGTCTGTGCCTTAATACATTATTTAATTAAGCTTACAATTAAATACAAATCAGAGCTTCAGCTAATTTTCACTTCAAAATAATCTAAATTAGGAGGATGTTTTATGCTTTATCTACTATTTATGTAGTGTGCAACAAATAATGTACTGTTTACGTAATTATGTAGCCTACTAGGCTACAAACTCTGTATTATTGACATCATACATGATATGAGGGAAAGGACCATTCGTTTTTTTGTAGAATGTGTTGAATATTCAGTGATGACCAGTAATCCAGGGCATGGTACCCCCTTAACTTCAGGACATGATTCATCCTCGCCTCTTCCCACACACGTAGATCAGCTACAGAACGTCTGTCCCTCCCTTCCCTATATGACACCATGGCCAACGCTCCACAAATCCTCGTCTCCCTCCGGGCTCCCAAGCTGTAGAATGACCCTCCCCTCCCCCAGTCAGGACTGCAGACTCACTCCCCAATTTCCACCACACTCTGAAACCTCACCTCTCCAGGCTCTACCTCACCGACACCCCTAGCATTCCTCTTTCCATGTATCACTTCTTGTCAGTCACCCATTTTTGATAGATGCTACTTATAGGCTACTAAGCAGATGTATGTTGGTTACTTGTTCACGTTATGTTATTTAAATAATAAGACATATACCAGTTGCTTGAACACAAATGCTAAGAATTTAGATGTTGTTCAGACAGTTTTACATGTTTACCTGGTATCTTAGTTATTTGTACTGAAGCACTTAATTATTTTCTTTGCTCCCTTCTTTTCTCTCTTAAAAAATATATTTATTGACTTTAACATAAAGAAAACTATATACATTTACACAAACAATCACAAAAATAATAATTACAGCAATAAAGACCAGGTTCTTCCATTAAATGTGACAGATTATAATTTTTTATATATTGCATAAAATGACCCCACACCTTCTAAAACATATCTTGTTTGTCCTTAACGATGTACAGGATGTAATTTTTTCCATAAAGACAGTTCCTTGAACCACTGTGCATTGCTTGTTTTGCCCGGCCTCTTCCAGGTTAAAGGAGTTGTTTGATTTTAAGCTAATAATTTGATGATAATAATAAAGATGCTTATGTATACGGTAGGAGACACAAAGGAGACTCTTTGTGTCTCCTACCGGAGAGACCGCCGGTCATCAAATTATTGAATTAGGAATGTAACAAAAACAAAAAAATATATAGCTGCAAGCAGCGATAATACGGGGCCAGGAGAGAGAAAGAGAAATGATAATTCCTTTAACAGGTCAGTTCATGAAAGTCCTTGCGGTCTTGTTTCCAATGAGGGCCTGTGAGCAATTAGGGGTTAAGAGTCTTGCTCAGGGACAAAATTCATTTCATCGACACATTTGTTGACCTGGCCTGGAATCGTACCTGGGTCAACCAGAGCCTCTGGCTCCCTAACCACTCAGCTATGGCCGAGAGAGAGAGAGAGAGAGAGAGAGAGAGAGAGAGAGAGAGAGAGAGAGAGAGAGAGAGAGAGAGAGAGAGAGAGAGAGAGAGAGAGAGAGAGAGAGAGAGGATTGAAGAGAGAGACATGGAAACGGAATAGATTGAAGATAGAAACGGAATAGATTGAAGAGACAGAGACATGGAAACGGAATATATTGAAGATAGAAACGGAATAGATTGAAGAGACAGAGAGAGAGCCATGGAAACGGAATAGATTGAGTGATGTTTTTTGCAATTCAACTTAAATGAGTCTGCATCAAGTGAGGCTTGAACCGGCAACCTTGCGATCGTGAGGCACTCTTAGGTAGCTGCAACACTACCTATAGTGCTATAGCTTTGTCTAGGCTGAAATTGTCTGTTGAGGATGACAAACTCTTGCCTTCTGTCATGACCCAAGCCCCTGTTTCACTAACACAAAGATCACTCGTTCACAAACCATTTACCAATGAAGAAATTGTACATCTCCTCAGAACCAAAACTAGTGAAAGTAGCCGATCTACAAGCTCACAAACCATTAAAAGTTGTCAGATTGTACATCGGCTATTTTCACAATGAAGTATGTTATACATTGAAAAAACATACTCTCATTGCTATCTGAAAAGTTGTGAGATTGTAGATAAGCTATTTTCACAATGAAGTATGTAAAAAACACTCAATTAAGTATTTCATGTTATCTTTAACAATTGCAAATGTATTCATTGATAGTCATGTTGTGTGAAATGCAACTTAGATGAAGTCTGCACCAAGTGAGGCTTGAACCTGTGACCTTGAGGTTGAGAGACATACACTTAAGTGGGACGCTATTGGACCAACAGACAAACCTCTGAAAAAAGACATCACACTGATCATACAGTTTCACGCAAATAGCTGAAAAATCCTGGGTTTAAGTGTTTTTCAAACTGCTCAAGATTGCGGACAATCTAAGGGCGGTGCTTACTGGTCAACGTGATAGATGTGTTCCTCATTAGTCAAGGCACATGTGTAAGCAGGTCTAATGGCTGTCGGCCAAACGAGGCAGGACTTTTGCCTGTTTAAAGTTTCAATTTTCAAAAAATTGCTATAGCGCCCCCGTTTGACCAATTGGAGTAAGATTGGTTTCAGTGATATTTGGAATGGCCCTTTACATTTCTGCAAAGTTTCAAAGAATGGTAAGTCTGCATGTATGTGTTAGGGGCAGATGAATAATTGTCATAAAACTGCAATATTCATTGGCTCATTAAAGCTTCATTTTTTCACTTATGGAAAATATTTTGCAAACGTTTTTTGGCATAGGTCCAAAGTTCATGTGTAAAAAGTTTCGTGCAGATTACTCAAAAATCCCAGGAGGAGATAGGTTTTAACTGTTTTTCATATAATTCAAAATGGTGGGAGATCTAAAGGTCAGAGGTCAAAAGTCAGAGTGTGAAAGTTGTTCAGCATGAGGGGACGCATGTGTGCATCGAAGTTTCATGGCTGTAGGTGAAACAGGGCATGAGTTGTACCTGTTCAAAGTTGGCATTTTTCAATTGAGTGCTATAGCGCCACCTTTTGACGAAAGATTATAAGAATTATTTCTTCATCGTTTTTCATGACCATCTATCATGGCCGAGTTTCATAAAAAGCGACTGCACGGTTCAGCCAGAACTGCCAAAAGTGGCAGAAGAAGAAGAAATGGAATGGTCCATGCTGGAAGCCTGGCCCCGTAATTCCAGGATATTCAATGCTTCATGGGGTGTATAATTGATAGGAAATACATATTTTTTTGAGTGAACTACTCCTTTAAGGCAAAATACTCTTTTAGCTTGTAAAAGACACATGTTTAGACATATGTCTAAAAAAAAAAGCGTCTTCTTTTATGCCCATCTGGATAAAGGCCAAGCAGAAAAAACATTGATTCTCGCTCGATATTAATTAACAAAATGCTTTTTCTCCTGCCCAACCTCCCTCCAAAACTCCTCCACTCCTGGACATGACCACAAACAATAGAACAATGTACCTCTATCTTCACCGCATCTATTGCATAAATCTGGAATATTTTCATTAAATGTATTACCTTTTGCTGGTGTGATTTATACTCTCATAATAATCCAATTATATAAGTTTTAGACGTGTATTCCCCGTCTGAGTTTGGGTTTCTTTACAAGCTGTAGACCATTTGCGCCACTGAGCTGCTGACCCTATCCTGGATAAAGATGCTTTGATTTAATTTGATTTATGAATAAGTCAGATTTACAAATGTGGACAGGGACAGCCTGGTGCTGGACATTTTTTGATGATGCTGGTGTCTGTCAACTGGTTCCTACTCAGCAAAATCCTCAGTATTCATGTATCCACTTGTAACTCCTAAGAGACTTAAACCCTGGTGTTCCAAATCTCGCATGACATAATAGGCTAAGATTTGGCAAAAATAGGTTAACTTTTGGCAGAAATGGCAGATCTATAGGCTCACAATGCCTCATGTTTGTGAGCTTGTAGATTGTCTATTTTTGGCAAAGAGATTTGGTGTAGAGGGGAAAAGGAGGGTACCAAGTATAGACAATAAGAGGGTCAACAAATGATATAGGGTTATAGTGGTTAAATGAACACAAAGGATTTTACTGCGTACCAGCCCAAATCAGGAGGATTACAAAAAATCACACCCAGTGTGAAGTGGGTGGTGTGGTCACAGTGGTCATCACAGTGATGGAAGTGATTCACTTAAAAAAAAAAAACATGAAAGTGTTTTTTTTAAGTCCATACTGCTATTCATAGGGCTGCACATGTGTCATGTGTTTCGCTAGCCAATCACAGTCCTGAATTTGCAAAGTCAGCCAATCACATTACAGCTAGTGGTGATGACACTAGCTGTAATGTGATTGGCTGACTTTGCAAAAGTATAGATTTGCATTGACTTTGGAAGGGTTAGGGTTGTAGACTGCGTTGTAGACTATTGGCCAATCACGGTGCAGGATTGGTCAGTGTCCAAACCTCACTTATATAGGGGGCGGTTACACCGCCCCAAAAACAGTATATCCTATTGACAGCCCATCACGGCAAGTGCATATACTCACTTAGCCTGACTTAAAGGAGCATACCATATGTTACTCTTTATACTTTGATAGGATTTCATTCCTCAAAACCGTAAAAAAAAAAAGAGAGAAAAAAGAAAGAAAAATTATAATAATCTGATATCAGTGTTCTCATGTAGCTCTCATAATTTAGGTCCATTAAGCTTAAGGCAAATACAAATTGAATCCTATCAAAGTAAGAGTGTCAAAAAGTGTTCTTTGTGCTTTAAAGCTTAACACCTTTAGGCTCTATTACTAATTTATTGACTGACACAGTTGGGTACAGAACATTACTGTAGTGGTAACAGTGGTGGATATATGTACTCTTATTTTTAACTTCAGTAAAAGTAGCAAAACCACAGTGTAGAAATACAAATACAAGTAAAAAAAGAAATGTTGGCATCAAAAATACTTACAGTACCAAATGTAAAAGTACTCATTATGCAGAATGGCCCATGTCACAATCATATAATTGGATTGCAATTAATAATGCATTCATGTTAATCTTATTCTGTTGCAGCCGGTAAAGGTGGGGCTGCTGGGTAAGTTAAACTAAACCTTTAATAATACGTCATGATTGATCAGTTGATAGACCGATTATTTGTTTACCAACATTAAGACTGGACGCACAGGTGATTGTTTCATGCAATCAATTCCCAACATATTGTTTTGGGGTGCGCTGATTTAAGTACATTCAACCTCCTCTTGTGTGTTGGCTAGTGAGGCGCGTCCTAGCGAGACATGACAGAATGGGTTTCATTTGGTGCCGACCTGCGCGCGCATACTGGTTCTTATCAGTGTGACGTTGTCTGTTAAGGGGTCTATGTTTTTTTTTTTTTAAATGTGGTCCCTCATATTGGATTTAATATAATGTTTGGCCTACACATGTATCTTGCCTGCATGCCATTACACTAGTACCACTGCCAAAGAAGTTAGTGTATTTCAGAACAAACAAACGAAAAAGTATTTAAACATTTTAATAATCACCAAAAATATACACACTGCAAAACAACACATTGAAAATATCTTATATGTAAGCAAATTTCCAGTTTTGGACCTTGTGCAAGCAGTGCTGTTCCATAAACTGTGGCTGGATGGAATTAATTTAGAAGCCCCTCTCGTGGCTAATTTATACTTCAATGTACGACCGCATTGCTCATCGAAGATAACTGACTTTTTGGGGGGCGAGTGAGAAGGCCGTACAACAAAGTATAATGCCTATTTACGGTCCGTTGTACAACAAAATATACAGAACATCTGTCTTAAAAATGTGGCTTAAACGTAGTCTTTCCCAGTGTGGCCTGAGGAGCGGGTCGTAGGATAATGTGGAGACTTCCCTGCACCCTTGGAGCAATTGCAGCAAAGGAAGGCTCCTCCTATGATGATTAAGCAAGCGGAAGCCCATCCTACAAAGAGAGCTGCTCCAAATTCATATCTGTAAACAACAATAAATAGCACTTTAACATTCAGCATTTAAATAACCTGTGCTGACAGGGGTTAGGGCATTAGCTGGGGTTGTGTTCTAAAGTATTACATGTGGAAATTCAACTAATGTGAATAAACTATATATGTTATAAGTTGGCATTCTCATAAACAATAAATGTTCTATACATTTTGTAAATATAGTTTGAACAGCTAAATCCACCCCTCCCCCCACAATTCGCGTACTCAATGCTGTGATGGCATGAGTGGAACTTGGAAATAGAAGCCTATTACTTTGCTGCTTGACCATCCGCACCACTAGACTAACTATCTTCAATATACATTTAATGTTGTATTCAACAGTACTAGAAGGTATTCCAGAACACCACAAATACAGCTGGTTTTGAATGCTAGATATTTACAATGTGTATTTATAGGCCAATATTGTACCAACTACAGTCCATACAGTACAGTACTGTACTGTATGTACAACTAGCAAATTGATAGTAATAAACTGTTTATTAATCACTTGAAACCCAGCATCCCTATTCTGAGGGAAACATTCACCAAAAATACGGCAGCCATTTTGCTCATACATTTTCCACTGCCCGACTATGACGTAAGTGCAAAATTCTGTGTGAATATGTGCAATTGCACACACAGCTCCTGCACAGTGATTACAGGGAACAGAGTGATGACCTCACCTGGCGTTTGTAGGAGTGAAGGGGTCATAGAATTGCTGTGCTATTCTGTGACCGTACCAACATGTCCCCACCAGAGCACACAGACCTGCAGGGAAAACAGCTTTTAGCATACACAGGGTAATATTGATGTACTGTGGAGCGATGTAGTTTGCATTACAAAACAGCTAGAATGGAATAGAATGTGTGTGTAAGTGGGTGTGTGTGTGTGTGTGTGTGTGGGTGTGTGTGTGTGTGTGTGTGTGTGTGTGTGTGTGTGTGTGTGTGTGTGTGTGTGTGTGTGTGTGTGTGTGTGTGTGTGTGTGTGTGTGTGTGTGTGTGTGTGTGTGTGTGTGTGTGTGTGTGTGTGTGTGTGTGTGTGCGTGTGTGTGTGTGTGTGTTTGTACGTGTGTGTGTGTGTGTGTGTGTGTGTGTGTGTGTGTGTGCGTGCGTGCGTGCGTGCGTGCGTGCATGCGTGCGTGCGTGCGTACGTGCGTGTGTGCAAAAAAACTATTGCAATTAGGTCATTATGTAATAATTGTGACAGGCCTTTGTCAAGTCAAGTCACAATAAAAACTAAGAAGATTAAAACATTAAAATAATAATAATAGTAAAAGCAAGAGAGATGGATCTTTAAATTTGATTTAAAACCATCTATATAGTGAGGCAGGACTTAATGTGGGACTGGAGACTATTCCAAAGTTTAGGGGCAGTGACAGAAAAAGCCCAATCTTTGGTTTTTAATCTAGTTAGAGGGACTGAAAGGAGCTGTTGAGATGATGACCTGAGAGCCCTGGGGGCAGAATATGGAGTTAGCAGATCATTGATGTAGGCTACTGTGGAGCTAATCTCTCAAGACAGATTCTGCAAAAAACAAACAAACATTCTGCAAAAAAAACAAAAACATGGAGCTAATCAATGTAGAGCTTTAAAAACAAAAAGTAACATTTTGAAATGCAACTGGGCCAAAACCAGAGTTATGTGTTGTCTTTTCTTTGTATCAGTTAACATTCTGGCAGCTGCATTTTGAACCATCTGTAGGCAAGATAGGGAGTCAATTCCAAATATAAAGAGTTAAGGTTATCCTATCTAGTGGTGATAGCAGCATGGATAACTGTCTCAAGGTCCTTATATGGTAAAATCAACTTTAGGTTTGTTATGGTTCTGACTTCTGAGTTGATAAAAGCTGCCCTTCACAACACTACATACCTGTTTATTAAAATTGAAAGAGGAGTCCAAAAAGAGGTTCTTGACCGTATCATGCACATGCTCAGACAGTGGGCCAAGTGCCGTGGTCAGGGAGGTGATGGAGTTTTATTACCTCTATTTTATTACTGTTTAATTGAAGACAATTCCTTGCCATCCAGCATTTGATGTCTTCAAAGCGGTTTAAAATATTGTTTATGGAGCAAGGGTTATCCACTGTGTGTGTGTGTGTGTGTGTGTGTGTGTGTGTGTGTGTGTGTGTGTGTGTGTGTGTGTGTGTGTGTGTGTGTGTGTGTGTGTGTGTGTGTGTGTGTGTGTGTGTGTGTGTGTGTGTGTGTGTGTGTGTGTGTGTGTGTGTGTGTGTGTGTGTGTGTGCGCGCGCGTACGTGTGCGTGTGTGTATTGGGAATTGTTTTTAAAGTTAAGGGTAGGCTAATTAGTAAAAGATTATTTGGGGATTATGCTGGGGTTAGGGTGAGGTGGTTAAAGTTTAGAGTTCATTTTAGGGTTAGGGATAAGATTCGCTTTAGGTGTGGTTGTGGTTAAGGATAGGGTTGGGGTTAGGTTGTGGTTAAAGGCTAAGCTGCACTATGTAACTTTCTCCTTCTACCCCGGATTTGAACCCGGTTTCCTGCACAAGTGCTGACATTTTTACCACTGAGCTAATAGAGCCTGCGTGCTTGCTCAGGGGATAAGTTGAATCTTGACCATCAGGTCAGAATTCGTTACAGATCCTGTGTCTAGGTGAGACATGACCTTTGACACAATCTAAATGTCTCAAGAGCAGGGAGAAAAAATACAACCACCCCAATACAAAACCAAATACCATTCAACACATCGGTAATCGGTGGTCTAGGACCCAAGAACACCAAAAGCTGGACCAAAGGTGAGATGACACTGACCTGAGATCAGGAAGAGAATGCCTCCAGTCAGAGCCACCTTGTTCTTCAGCTCCTCGTCCTCTGCCAGGCAGGTGGTGCACTTCATGCCCACCGCTGCCACCATGATGGAGATCCCACACAGCATGACAGAGCCGACCATCAGACCTCGCGTGCCTTGTACAATCCCTGGAAACACGGACAAGTTAGACAATTCCTCATTTTGACTTGTTTTGAGTTGATTTAATTGATTGTTTAAAGGAAACTTTGATCTATTAATGAAGTTAACAACTTTAAATCGCTATTTTCCAAAATAGATCAAGCACAACATGCCACGATGTGAGCTTGTAGATCAGCATTTTTTCATTTTTTCTCATTATTTATCATTTAAACAGTAAGGACAAATGGATATCTGAGAACAGGCAGTGATGATGAGATTATGATCTGATTATTTCAGACCCCACCCATGTACCCATGTCCCCCACCCTGGCCTGAGGACCAGATTCTTCCCTCAGGCAGAAGCTTCAGAGCCACTCAGTGCAGCTGAACTGCTTTAAGAACTCCTTTGTCCCCCTGTCCATCAAAGCCCTAAATGACAAGCTAACGCTGGTCTTTATCTTATGATTCTATGTTGATGTGGCTACCTTACTCTTACTGCTCATATTAAGCACACTGTTATGATGACTACGGGTTTGTGTGTGTGTGTGTGTGTGTGTGTGTGTGTGTGTGTGTGTGTGTGTGTGTGTGTGTGTGTGTGTGTGTGTGTGTGTGTGTGTGTGTGTGTGTGTGTGTGTGTGTGTGTGTGTGTGTGTGTGTGTGTGTGTGTGTGTGTGTGTGCGCGTGCGTGGACTTTATGTATGCACCTATGTCATTGTGTATTTTTAACAGCAGATACTGTACGTGGCCTAGACAAATTTCCAAATTGCTGTATATATATTTCAACTTAATGAAATACAACTTATGTAACTGTTGAGAGTGTACAGACGTAACCAAATGGACCCTTACGGGTTCATTTAGTTACATCTGTACACTCACATAGTTAGAGTTAAATTAACACTGTCTATGTAAGAAAGTTTGACGAAGGGAAGCTGATGTAGATGTATTATTTGCTGTTAGTTACGTAAATGTGTTGTCTACACAACCATATTATAGGCTATACACACACTGATGAGATGTTCTAACTGCTACTGCCTGTATTGTTGCTGAATGTGTTTTCACCTTAGTTAGGCCTGTCCCAGGCATTCGCCTGACTTGTCTCTACACGCACACAAGGTCTTCTGAGAGGCAGGGGGTACATTCTTTAACCGTTTGAAAGTTTGGAATGAATAAACTAAACTAAACTACATACGTAACACATTGCACATTCCAGTTTTTACAATTAAGACTTTTAAGACAATTAAGCGATTCTTCAACTTTTTCAGTCTGGGGGCCAAATTCTATTCTGTTTGGTTCCACCCATGAGCACAGTTTAAGAAAACCAGACAATACAGACAAACCTGTGACCAAACTTTGATTATTGACCCATATCTGAAGATAAAGAAGCTGTATGGCCATTTGTAGCCCGTTTAGATAATAAAATACACTCATTTTTACTTTGAAAGTCAGTGAGCACATTGAAGGTGTGACAGAAAGCATTGAGTGAAGTGTGGAGCATTACCTGGCAGCTGCAGCAGAGAATCGTAGACTTTGCATTGGATTTGACCTGTGCTCTGTGACACGCAGGACTTCCACAGACCCTCGTACATGGCCTGAGCCGTTATAATGTTGTCTCCTGCGTATGATGATGCCTTCCACTCAGCCATGATTGTCGAAGTGATGGCCCCGACGAAGCCCAGGAAGGCCAGCGCAAAGCCAAGCAGCTGCATTCCTGCGTTGGCCATTGTTCTCCGCAGCAAAATTAAATGAAATAAAATAAAATCTGAATACAAATTAAAACAAATGCTAAAAAAAAGAAACAAATACAAATTAAATAAACTTCAGCAACTATATAGAGATATATAAATATAGATGATGAAAGAAAGAAAGGCCTTGGTGTGGCTTTAGGAGGCTTTTTGGGTAGCAGGTCTGGTGCTCCTGTGAAGGTCTTGTCTAGCTGTACATCTTCAGGGAGGGAACCAGTGACCACCTGAGGCAAAAGGAGGTCCCTGAAACTCCATAACTTCTGGTGGAGGTTAGGAGGACGAGCATGACATCTAGTGGAGGATTGGCATTTTATTTTAATACACCCCACTATACAGTCTATACCAGTGGTATAGGAGCCCTAAAATGATATGCATTTGGCTGCGGACGTCGGAAAAGGTTTTGTAGAGCCCCATAAGAGAAGAATAAAAGAACATTTAGAAATTATTCCAAATTGTTCACAATTGTTCAACATTTTTCAATTATTTTCCAAAATTAGCCAATCTACAAGCTTACTTGTGAGATTATATATGTATAAAATAGGTTTAAAGTGGTTAAACTAATTTTGATGCTATATTAACACATTTCGCTAGGGACCTCCTGGAACCCACTGAAAAACCTGGGGGTCCCCGGACCCCCCTTTGAGAACCACTGACAGAGTAAAATTCTCAGTTAATTTAACTCTGAGAATGTACTAATGACGATTTCAACACTCCCAGAGTTACTATTATGTAGGCTATATATTATGGTAATGTCTCTCAAATATATATTTATTTCTGTGGCATTGGGTAATAATGTTAAGAAAGTGATTTAGATGTTATTTAGGAATAGATGCTAGGTTCATTGTTTACCTCGTATCCTACTTTCTTGTCTGCGCTCTAATTATGTGATTACAGTATTTACCTTGGTGTTTATTGACAAGAGTTCATGCTTACTCTGCTTATTCCAATCTCGCAAGTCACCCTGGATAAGAACGTCTGCTAAATCCCTAAACTGCAAATTGTCATTTGTATTAGTATCAGCTATTATTAACTACTTTGCACATTTCCATGTATATACGGCACATCGTATTCTCTACAATTTGACAGTCATTTCAGTCTCGGCTGACTCCAAAGTAGGCTACACTCCTCCACCCACATTTATTTTGTTTAACAAATAGTGAATGATAAAGTTTGAAATTTCATTTAAAGTAAATAATTGGCACTGTGACATCAAAATAAACTGCTAACATACATATAGGCTACCATGTATAGAATGCTGATTGGAATGTTGACTGATACCAGTGTCAACTGATTTTGGAGAGCACTCTCTGTTGCGTGGGAATGATTTCAGTCATTCAGATAGTATCTGTCCAATGACCAAAGGTTTTCTCTTGTGCAAATTCAGACTTGTTGTTGCATGCAGTGTCATTTGCGTTTAAATCCACCAAGGAGCTGTGTTGCTTGATTCCTGGAACACAGAGGTATGTGGAATTTACATTGTATTTAGTAGAAAACGCACTTGTGAATGTTTATGAACTTCAAAAAAATCCTCCCTGTATCAGTATATATATACATATACAATATACATATATAATTGAATGACGATTATGTGTAATGTTTCCTAATCTACAAAGGTTTCCATTATTTTCACAGTGAGAATGGACAGAGAAATCAGGGTCACACTTTGTCTGATGCTACTTGTCTGTTTCCAAAGCAACACAGCATCACAAACACCCTGCCCGAGCAGGTGCCAGTGTTTCACGCCTGCCAAGGTGTTATGCTCTGACGATCGCATGACATCTTTACCCAAGGACATCTCTGGGCAGGTCAAGGACTTCATTGTCATGACAACGTCTCTGTCCTACCTATTTGTAAACACCTTAGAGGAGGCCCCCCAACTTTCCAGGCTTGTTTTCTTTAATAATGCCCTGCGGGACATCCACGCCAGCGCCTTTGTGCTTCTCACTGACCTAAAGGAGCTGGAGGTCAGTGGGAACCCCTGGTTGGAGAAGCTGTTGCAGGGAACCTTTGCCAAGCAGGGCAACCTCACTAAACTGGTGCTCAACTTCAACCGCTTCAAGACGGTGCTTCCGGGCATGTTCGACTCCCTCAGCAAGCTGGAGATCCTGCAGATGAAGGGTAACAGCATCTCTTCCCTGCCTACGCTTCTCTTCCACCACCTCCAGAACCTCCGCGTTCTGGACCTGTCCAATAATGTGCTCCATGACGTGGGAAGGGAGAGTCTCTCTGGCATGGACAAGCTGGAGACCTTCCGACTTAACTACAATATGATCAGCCTCCTTTCAGATGACACTTTCCACAATGTTTCCCAATTGAGGGAGCTTAGTTTGGAGGGGAACAAGATATCAGACTTCCCCTCTGGAATCTTCTCGGCACTAACGCGGTTAGAGGTGCTGAATCTACGCGGCAACCTGCTCTCTAGCTTCAACGCTGAAGTCTTTGGGATCATTCCCTCGAGCTTAAAGGAGCTGACACTAACAGGCAATAGGCTGAGGGAGCTATCCTCTCACTCCCTCGGCAGTCTAACCTCTCTCACTCAGCTTACTCTGTCATCTAACCAGCTCTCCGAGCTTCCCGTGGACATTTTTAAAAACCTCACAGCTTTGGAGGGCCTTGATCTGTCTGAGAACCAGCTGACCTCACTGCCGGACAAGATCTTCTACCAGCTCCACAATGTCAAGGCGATCCACCTGCAACGGAACAACCTGAGCGAGGTGCACGCCAAGATGTTTGAGGACCAGCTCTTACTGCAGCAGCTTTATCTGTCATACAACCAGCTCCAGACACTACCCCAGGGCTTGTTTGACCCCTTCATCTTCCAGCACATAGTGAGACTGCGCGGAAACCCCTGGAATTGTGACTGTCACATGTGGTACATGCACGACTGGCTGCAGAAAAATGGTATGGACAACATGGAGGAGCCTGACAGGGTGACATGCAAGGGCCCTGGGACATTGAGAGGGCAGGCAGTAACCTCCATTGACAAGGACCAGCTGACGTGTCATATATCTCAGGATGGGATACCAAGCATTAACAGTTGTACTCTACAAGCGGCCGACGACACTGTGATTATCAAATGCGAAGTGACTACGTGTTCCCAATTGAAAGTGAAGGTACAGTTTCAAAAAGATGATGGAAGTGTGTATGAGAATGTTATGGATAATGTGTGGCCAGAGCATTTGCAGTGTAATAATGAGACAAGTCGATAATACTCGATTCCAATCCTGTAAGTCTGAATTTCTCAGTGCCACAGACTTTGCTCTGTGTGCCAATATGCTTTACTGTAAGAAAGACTTTCCTTTTGTTTTTACGTACATTTGGTGCTTGTTCTGGGAAAACCCAGTTCTATCATATTGTATGTTCTCTAGTCACAGTCAATACTACAAACAGATCTTTAGCTGAGCAGCTGATAACGAGGAGACGAACTGTATATCCTGCATGCAGGTCAAAGATAATGAGGGTGGATGAACTCCTCTTTTTTTTCAAAGGATCAAAGCTCGACCTGATAGTTTTAAAGACACAGCATCATTAAATGGAACTACGGCTAGTCTGTTAATAATTTACATAAAAGATTGACTGGCTGCAGTGTGTTTAATTACCAGTAGACAACTCTGGTTCCCTTCTGTGAGTAATCAGCAATGTATGTCAATGGACATAGGTATAAAGCTCCAACATACTTATGGATGTCTTGGTATAATGACCATTATGCTTTTCTTTTATTCAAATGTTCAGTTCAATACTAAAATACATAAAAGCTATAAAAAAGGAAATACAAATAGCCCTCATGAGGCCTCCGCCCTGCTCAGAACTCACCTCTAGAGACTTGCTTTACCCGACTTGTTTTTTGTTTTAAACGCAATTGTATTCTTTTATGTAATAAAGTTTTTATTTCCTTTTCTTTTTACCCATGTAAAGTGAATTTGAGTACTTAGAAAATCGCTATCTAAATCTGTAGTATGATGATGATGATGATGATGATGATGATTATTATTATCATTATTATTACAAATATGATTTTAAACATCCCCTCTTTCATCCAAGGGTTTTCAAGATGTTTAAGACAAAAAGCAATGGTGGAAAATAACAAAGTACATTTACTCAAGTACTGTACTTAAGTACAATTTCAAAGTACTTTTACTTTACTGGAATATTTAAAACTTTCAATACTTTTACTCCATTCCATCTTACAGGCAAATACTTTTGCCTACACTACAATTATTTGAAAAATGCAGTTAGTAGTTACTTTGCAGATTTAGATTATTACTACAAAACATACATTTAACATACAAGACCTATTTTATACTCCAGCTATTTATGAGCTTGTAGTTCTGCTATTTTCGAAATTCTTCAAATGCTTATTCCGCATAATGAATACTTCTACTTTTGGTGCTGCAAGTATATTTTGATGCCAATACTTTTACTGAAGTAACATTTCAAATACAGGACATTTTACTTGAAACAGAGTATTGTGGTATTGCTACTTTTACAAAAGTAAAAAACTAAGTCAGAGTACTACTTCAACCATTGCAAACAAGTTGTCCAATGAGACTTGTCTTCACACCCCACTGCTCCTGAACACTGGGTGATAAAGACAGAAGGATGGGGGGGGGGACACACAGATGGCAACACCTTGAATACAGCACTCTGACCCCGCACTCTGTAAAGGTCAAAGGCCAGCGGGTCGATTGGGTGCTTGGTCCGAGCTGAATGACACATCACAGCTCACATGACAAAAAAGTATAGCCTGCCAAAGTTTGGAGAGATGGATTTAAAGTGGGGTAATCCTCACTTGACCAAAACTATGGGACAAATAGAACATCTCAAGTGGATGGAGTGATGTTACCGTACCAATATAGGAATATTAACATGTGGAGGCTAGTAATTGCACAGCCTTTTAGATTGACGGACGGACGGACGGACGGACGGACGGACGGACGGACGGACGGACGGACGGACGGACGGACAGACAGACAGACAGACAGACAGACAGACAGACAGACAGACAGACAGACAGACAGACAGACAGACAGACAGACAGACAGACAGACAGACAGACAGACAGACAGACAGACAGACAGACAGACAGACAGACAGACAGACAGACAGACAGACAGACAGACAGACAGGGAATATGGATAAATACTGTATACACTACAGTCAATCTAGAGTGAATATAGGCAATATACTTCTCTATCTATCAACAGTGAAACATTTACAGCAATTACTCTAAGCAGGCCTCTGATTATTGTGTATATCCCAGTTGTCCATGAGCCAGAGTGAGTGAGCGGGAGTCATTAATCCAAGGACAGAACAGAACAGAACATAATTGAGTCTTCGTTATGTAGCTTAATAATGGCTTCCAGCACAAAGGAATGACCAAGTCACTCAGTCTTGTGCAGAGGGACGATGAGTCTTTGGCTTAAGGTGCTCCTCAACTCCGCTACCTCATCATAGAGAGAGTGGGAGGGGTTCCTCAGGATAGCTTCCATCTTCATAAAATGTAAATAATGAAATCCCACAATTAAAACCTTGAGAAGAAGTTGTCTCATTTTGTCAAATGAATTACCGTAATATTGTCTTAGCAACTGATGGGTAGCAATGGCATTTTGTAAAGTGATGTATGTTATGCAGAGGAATTGTATATACTTAACTCAATCCCTATATTGGCCAGTTACTTTGCCTCAAGAACACATTTTCAGAATTAGCTCTTTTTGTTGTAAATATTAAAACATTGACACACATTAATTATGCTCACCAATAATCACTGACCACGTTTAGCACCTCGATATTGATAGACTGTAAAGCCGCAATCTGTACGTTTTACTCTATGTATGTCCTATACCTGGAATTTGTGGAAGACCAAATATCTACCGCTCAAAAGGGAACGTACCCCAACTTGGTTAGGGAAGATGTGTGCTTATGATGAGCTTTATGAGGCAGGGCTACTTGCCTAAAAAAATCTCAATTGAAGAGTAGGGAGACCACCTCCAACTACTGCAGATGTACTAGATTATATTATATTAATATTTAGTACTACAAACTGTTTAAAGTAACATTTCATCGATTAAAATAAGCTCCAGATTGCAGCTTTAACATCAGCGCCAAATCACTGAGCCGATATCCATCATCACCAATTACTACTGACTGGCAAATTTACAGCAGCAGGGTGTGAGTGTTGTCCTGTGAAGCACCTCTTAACCCCCTGTCGAGACCCCATCTCTCTGTTCCACTTCAGTCAGGGCCGTTAGCGCCAAGTCACCGTGCTCCACACAGCCCTTCTTCATTTTGGGAAGGCATGGAGGTGGGGAGACATTATCTAGCGGCGCGCACACAATGTCCAGATGACACAAAAGCACAGGGATGTTTCCCACAGAGTTTAGGACAGCCAGCGAGAGGAGAGAGGCTGTGAGGGCAGGGTTCAAGGGACAAAGGGGACAGGGTCATCTGAGATTCACAGCCCAGCAGGGAGTAGAGGAGGAACTCAGAAAAGATGTGTAATCTGAACAAAAATGTCCAAACACACACACACACACACACACACACACACACACACACACACACACACACACACACACACACACACACACACACACACACACACACACACACACAGACCCTCTTATACATGGCCTTATAACTACAGAGTCACGCCATAAAGATAAATTGGAGTTCTGCAAGCTTGCAGGGAAAAATAAACTCAAGAAAAATAAATAAATGTTGCCTAATATAATTCCTCTTTTCTTTTTCAGCTAGCCTCAAACAGGTTCAGTCAATCGTGAAGAAATCATCAATACAGATCCCTATTGTGTCACAGGTGTCTATTAGATCCCTTACTGCAAATGAGAGCGTGAGAGGTGACACACACACACACACACACACACACACACACACACACACACACACACACACACACACACACACACACACACACACACACACACACACACACACACACACACACACACACACACACACACACACACACACACACACACACACACACACATGCTCATCAACACGATGACCCATTATCTGAAGGATACAAATGGGCCTTTTTGCACTTCTGACAAGGCATGAGGCATGCTCATACACAAGGGTCAATATTTATCCCTCATTGCACTCAAACCCCCAAGGGTAGGCTAAATGAGTGCTGATGACCAAATTAAGAACAGCTGACCTGATGTTGGTGTTAAGTGGATAGCGAGACGTCAGTAAAATGGTAATCTTTTATCACACTGCTGCACTTCCCTTTGTCTGGCCATTCCCCATTGGAGAATAATAAGAGGCTATAAGCTCCTTATCATCAAACTACAATTATTGGGGATGAATCAGCAACTATGGCCCCAGGGACCCTGTTCTCAAAACAGTGATCCGGGTTTTGTTTGCAACCCTCCAGATGGAGAGGTCTTAATATGGTGCTCATTGTATATCACCAAGCATTACGGTGAAAGGTTGTTGGGAAATTTACTTGGTTATTCCATAACAATAAAAAACAACAACTGACCAGCCTTCCTCAAGCCCATTGGTTCTCAACGTGGAGTCCAGAGACCCCCAGAGGTCCTTGCGGGGGTTTCAGGGGGACCCCAGATAAATGATAGTTAGGAGCGAAAAGGATCCTTTATGGGTCTGTAACTCCGAGAGTGTACACATGAACACATGTGTACACTCTCACAGTTATATTAACACGAGGGTCCCAGAGATAAGAACTCGAATGGGCGTCCGTAGCTTCGGGCTGCTACACAGCCCTCACATATACATCACTCACATCATATCCATATATAGATATATATCTGTCAGTCCTTGTCCCTTTTATGCCCATATATGGAGATACCTGATGTCATTAGTATATGCCCATATATGGCCATGCCCCCTTTTGTGCCCATATATGGAGCTGACTGATTTATTTGCGCCTGAGGCCATGAGGAGTGAGAGACAAATGGTTAAGATACACACTCCATATTTGGGCATTGGTAGCTGCATTGGGAAATCCTTATATAGTTACTGTATGGCAGAGTCATAGTAACATGAGCGTGATGACGTGGTCCGCCTGCCCGCCGGCCAGCCGGTCCTCCCATTAGCCAATTGTAATATAGGATATCAAACTGGGGGTCCTTGAAATTAAAAGGGTTGAGAATCACTGCTCATGCCCAACATCCAACTCCACCCCACATCTTCCCTCTGGGGGGGGGTACAAAACAGGCTAGAGCACTGAAGTGATGAGTGTGAATGAGACGTGTAAATGTAAACTTACACAGAGAGCATCATTCAAGCACAAAGTCTACAGTTAACAAGACAGGGAGTATTTATGACTGTGACGGCTTCCCCACTCTACCTGTCTGGGGCGCCTTATTATGGATCCCACGCCAGCTCTTGGCAAACCCGCTGTGATTGGTCAGTAGTCGCTGTGATTGGTCAGTAGTCGCTGTGATTGACAGTTGCCGTTTTTGCAACTATGCCTATACCTAACCTTAACCCTAACCCTAACCTCAGTAAAACTATGCCTAAACCTAACCCTAACCCTGACCCTAACCTCAGTAAAACTATGCCTAAACCTAACCCTAACCCTGACCCTAACCTCAGTAAGACTATGCGTGCCAGGGAACCAATCAGACAGGTAAGGCGGGTCTATATCCTGGAGCGTTGGTGGGATCCATAATCAGGCGTCTGGGGCTGGCACTTGGAAGTGATTGGCAGAGTGGCCGTCAGCCACTGGGCCTCACCTGGGGGTGATTAGGGGAACCCTGTATAAAGGGCCGTTCACACTGAGCACTATAACTATAACAATAACTATAACTATATTGTTCACAATTGTATTTTTTTTTTAATTATAGTCGGTGTGAAGTCTGCCATCCACTTGAATTAGAACTACATTTATAGTTAAAGTTAAAGTGCTCAGTGTGAACGGCCCTTAAGAGTGGGGAAACTGACATCTCACTCTCTCTTCTCCTCCAGTGAGCAAATGTTTGTTTGGTTTCCTGCCTTTAATATTTTCAGTTATTCACTCCCACACACACGCACATTCATCCACATTCATCCATACATTGCAGACACTACTGATACTTACCATTTATTCACACATCATTGTTGTTTATGTTAATGTCTATTTACTTTATTGCATTTAATTTCAAGTAAATATATTATTTTGCATTTTACTTATGTGTACTCTTGTGTACCTTTGTCACATACATCACCCGGTTTGTGACGATGACATGTTTGGTATAATAACCTAGCCTGGTATCCAGCCTGCTTCGCTACGTTCGGCGGACTTTTTTTTCTCTCTTTGATAAGCGGAGAGAGAGAAAAAAGTCCGCCGAACGTAGCGAATCAGGCTGGATCCCAGGCTAATAATAACCCTCCATTCATCTCCTTTCATGCTTTCAGAGGCAACTACTGTATAGTAGCCTATATTATACACGCTAACATTAAAGGAGTCATATTGTAATAATAAGTAAGCGCAGTAGCATTTTATCTAAGAGATGGGAAAATAATGAAAGCTTAAAAATGGCACTTGCTGCTATCATTTCCGTAAGTAAAAGTTATGTGATATGTTCCCAAGTGTGACGTCACACTTCCGTCCTTGCTAAGGAGGCCATCTTGTAATGATTCCTGTTAAACAATGTGCTACAGTAAAATACTGTACATTTTTATGGCAACCCACCCAAAAATGGCTTGTTTTCTCCATAAGGGGGGGGGGCTGTGTAATAATAATAAATATAGCTGCAAGCAGCGATAATACAGGGCCAGACATGGAAACTAGAGAGAGAGAGAGAGAGAGAGAGAGAGAGAGAGAGAGAGAGAGAGAGAGAGAGAGAGAGAGAGAGAGAGAGAGTTTGTGTGTTTGACAGCTTACTAGTGGCTCCATTTGACTACACAACACAGCCATCATGGGAGAGAGAGAGAGAGAGAGAGAGAGAGAGAGAGAGAGAGAGAGAGAGAGAGAGAGAGAGAGAGAGAGAGAGAGAGAGAGAGAGAGAGAGAGAGAGAGTTTGTGTGTTTGACAGCTTACTAGTGGCTCCATTTGACTACACAACACAGCCATCATGAGAGAGAGAGAGAGAGAGAGAGAGAGAGAGAGAGAGAGAGAGAGAGAGAGAGAGAGAGAGAGAGAGAGAGAGATACTGGAGAGATGGATACTGGAGAGAGATACTGGAGAGATGGATACTGGAGAGAGAGAGAGACATGGATACTGGAGAGAGAGAGAGAGAGAGAGAGAGAGAGAGAGAGAGAGAGAGAGAGAGAGAGAGAGAGAGAGAGAGAGATATGGAAACTGCAGCCATCATGAGAGAGAGAAAGAGAGAGAGAGAGAGAGAGAGAGAGAGAAAGAGAAAGAGAAAGAGAAAGAGAGAGAGAGAGAGAGAGAGAGAGAGAGAGAGAGAGTTTGTGTGGTGTGTTTGACAGCTTACTAGTGGCTCCATTTGACTACACAACACAGCCATCATGGGAGAGAGAGAGAGAGAGAGAGAGAGAGAGAGAGAGAGAGAGAGAGAGAGAGAGAGAGAGAGAGAGAGAGAGAGAGAGAGAGAGAGAGTTTGTGTGTTTGACAGCTTACTAGTGGCTCCATTTGACTACACAACACAGCCATCATGAGAGAGAGAGAGAGAGAGAGAGAGAGAGAGAGAGAGAGAGAGAGAGAGAGAGAGAGAGAGAGAGAGAGAGAGAGAGATGGATACTGGAGAGAGAGAGAGACATGGATACTGGAGAGAGAGAGAGAGAGAGAGAGAGAGATATGGAAACTGCAGCCATCATGAGAGAGAGAGAGAGAGAGAGAGAGAGAGAGAGAGAGAGAGAGAGAGATACTGGAGAGATGGATACTGGAGAGAGAGTGAGAGAGACATGGATACTGGAGAGAGAGAGAGAGAGAGAGAGAGAGAGAGAGAGAGACATGGAAACTGGAGAGAGAGAGAGATAGAAACGGAATAGATGAGAGAGAGAGAGAGAGAGAGAGAGAGAGAGAGACATGGAAACTAGAGAGAGAGAGAGAGATAGAAACAGAATAGATGAGAGAGAGAGAGAGAGAGAGAGAGAGAGACATGGAAACGGAATAGTTTGATATGAGAGAGAGAGAGAGAGAGAGAGAGAGAGAGAGAGAGAGAGAGAGAGAGAGAGAGAGAGAGACATAGAAACGGAATAGATTGAGATTGTAGATCGGCTATTTTCAGAATGAAGTATGTCATATGTTGAAAAACGTACTCTCAAATATGCATTTCAGGTTATCTTTACCATTTGCACATGTATTCATTGATACAGTCATGTTGTTTGCAATTCAACTTAAATGAAGTCTGCAAGTGAGGCTTGAACTGACGACCTTGAGATTGTGAGGCACTCATTTAAGGGAGACGCCATTGGACCAACAGACAAGGAACTGTGAAAAAGGAGATCAGACAGATGATACAGTTTCACGCAAATAGCTGAAAAATCCTGGGTTTAAGTGTTTTTCAAACTGCTCAAAATTGCGGACAATCTAAGGGCGGAGCTTACTGGTCAAAGCGATAGATGTGTTCCTCATGAGTCAAGGCACAAGTGTAAGCAAGTTTCACGACTTTCGGCCAAACGAGGCATGACTTTTGCCTGTTTAAAGTTTGCATTTTCAAAAAATTGCTATAGCGCCCCCTTTGGCCAATTGGAGTGAGATTGGTTTCAGTGATATTTGGAATGACTCTCTACATTACTGCAACGTTTCAAAGAAATGTGAGTCTTGCATGTATGTGTTAGGGGCAGATGAATAATTTTCATAAAACTGCAATAGTTAAAATCTATGGAATCCTGGGATTTTGGAGCAATCTGCACCAAACGTTTAACACTTGAACTTTGGACCTCTGCCGACAACTTCTAGGCGGCGGAATTTCCATAAGTGAAAAAATGCAGAAGTTAGGAGCCAATGGCTGTTTTTCATGTAATTCAAAATGGTGGGCGATCTAAAGGTCAGAGGTCAAAAGTCAGACCACAAAAGTTGTCGGGCATGAAGAGACGCATGTGTGTATCGAAGTTTCATGGTTGTAGGTCAAACAGGGCATGAGTTGTACCTGTTCAAAGTTGGCACTTTCAATTGAGTGCTATAGTGCCACCTTTGGACGAAAGATTGTGAGAATTATTTTTTGATCGTTTTTCATGACCATCTACCATATGGCCGAGTTTCGTGAAAAGCGACAGCACGGTTCAGCCAGAACTGCGAAAAGTGGCAGAAGAAAAAGAAGAAGTGACAGAATACTGCCAATAACAAAACAGGTCCAGAGCTGAGCTCTGGCCCTGTAATTAATTAAAGAAACTATCAACATCCATTCCTCATAGATGCTGGGGAATGATATGGCACTGTTTAAATTGTATAAAAGCTTTCAAACCTGCAGAGCAGCCTCCCACTGGCAGAAACAGAACACAAACATATATCAAATGTATTCACTCTAAACATCATCAGACTGTATCCTGTGTTTTTGTTTTTGACGTGTTAATAACATGGTCCTGTTCAGAAGGCCTCATGGGCAGATGGCCAAATGTTGTAGAAACGAGGAAGGCAGGAGGAACGGGAGATTCCCCCTGCCCACCCCTCTGCCATCCAACCCAACGTCTCCTTTGAAGTGGTGATGTAGTGCCACAGTTATTTGGTTTAACAGATACCGCCATCGTCGCAGCGGCGCGGGTCTGCGTCGTAAATCCTGCGACTTCAGTGTTATCACGCCATGCTGACACGGCGCTCACCCCGACAACTGTGTGCGCTCCAGCATTTTGTGTCCCTCGTTGCGAAAACAACCTGCTAAATCAAAAACCAATGAATTGGAGCCGACAAACAGTGAATGCCCCTCATTCAACGCATAATCCATGCATTAGCCTTGATGTGAACTACTGCCGACGAGTCCGACCCCCATTAAACATCATAACAACCCTAAGAACAATACCAGCCGGATTCACTGCAGAGATGCTGGCGGCTGAGGTTTCCGGTGTGTGTCACAAGGAGATGAAGCCCATAACAGGGATGCTGTCAGTGTTGTCACTGTCTTTGTGAGGACTGACCATCAATCATGGAGCACAGTGACATGGGGGGGTTATCCAGTCTGCTCTCTATTCTCTTGGCCCTCAGCACGTTCCATGTTCGCCATCCTCCCTTTTAAAAGGTTTGAGAAAATACTGGATGCTGTGATTAGGGGGATGGGAAAGAATGAGACCAAAGAGGGTGGGAGGTGCAAACGCTGGTAAACAGAACATATTATTTCCTCACGAATGAGGCTCATCTGCTCAAGCTGCCCCATCCAAAACCACTTCAAGTTCCCCATTGTGCATTGCAGCTATAGATTATCCCACAGCGATGGACAGAAGCAACTACTCTCCTCATCACCAAAGACCATGGCCTGGTCTGAAGAGTTCTCCTGAAGCCTCCAGACCAAGACCTTTGGGAGTCCTCAACAATAAGCCTTCTATGGCGTGGTGAAACTGACAGCATGGTCCTCCCCCTCCGGCCCATTAAAGCTCTTCCTGGATAAACAAGGGGTAGGTTCTTTATGGAGATGGAGAGGGCCACAAAGAGAGGAGCCATTGAGCCACTGAGGGGCCAGTCTTTGTTTTTGTGTTTCGGGGGCCCTTCTCAAAAGCTGCCCTGATAGCGGTACGTCTATTTTGTCTTTCTGGCGCTCCCTCGCTGGCAGTCTGCTCTCTTTTTGGCCAAAAACAGAGATGTAAAGTTAATTGACTGTATCGTTTGCACACGACAAGGAGTATTCATTAACGCTGTTTGTTACTGAGTATGTGTCAAAGATTAACTTGAAAAAGGAAAACATTTGGGAGATTAATGCAACGTTTCCATAGGTTGATGCTAGTGGTGATGTTTTGTTCAGTTCTTTTAGTAACAAGATTTGAAACACACTGCGGTTTCTAATCCTATGTTTGAATCCCTAAAATTCCATGAATAACAAATCAGCAATAACTTGTCATGGATTGTGGTGTTTGCTTGTGGAGGCATCGGTATTTGATGGTGTCAAAGGGAGGCCCCATGCTTGCTACAGTATGTGGTGATGGGTTGCGAGGTTTGTTGATGGTTTGCTAGATTTAGGGCTCCATGCTGTTAGAGATGCTCTGTCCTGTGAGTCTGAATAAGAGGGCACCTGTGACCTCTGATCCAGCTTTCCCTGTGGCCTGCTGTGTGAGCACCATGTTTTGGACACACGCTGGGGCTCTAAGGCCTTTAACTGTCCGCTAAGTGGACAGCGGTGTGGCTTGGGGTGCGACTACACTACACTCCCAGCCGACTGCTGCTGTTAAGCCTATGAGATCCCATGTGCAAACACACACTTCCTATGTGAAAATAATAAGCGGATGCAAATCCCTTTTAATTAGATTTCCAGTTAGCTTTGCAACGCTTGAGGAAAGGATTAGATCAAATTTAAAATGCGTACTTAAGGCTGGGGAAATCCATGCAAGGAAAAAAGGTTACTTTGCAGACTGCACGTATACCTATCTATCACAGACAAAGGTAGATAGATGGTGGAGGTGTTATGTATTAAGTTCCAATCTTCCTATTGCCCTTTCCTTAAGTTCACTATCACACCCTGTGACATTTAACGTTTTTATTGACAAAAATGCATATACATGCAACATATATGTGTACATATTTGTCAAAAGGACAAAACACAAGAAAAGCTTGAGAGCTTATTTCCATTGTGGTGTGCTCATTATATCAGCAGAATCTCCCAATAAGGAAAGCAAACAGGTTTGCACGTGTGGGACAGACCTGGCCCACCTTCCTCGCTGGACTGGCTGCATGTTGGGCTCAGAAGTGTTCTCACAACCTCTCATGTTCCTTACCTCATATAAGAGTTATTTAATACCAGTCAGAAAACAGCTTTCCCTGTTGCCGTTACTAAGAGTCACATCCTATGAGACATTGTGGTGCATTCGCAGCACTTTTACACAAGTGCGACGACACCAGGGGGATATGCTTGTGTTTTGGGTTGACAAAAGTGACACTAGGTCCAAAGTAGTATCAACCATATCAGAAAGATTTTATTAACAACAAAATTAAGATATTTAAGAGCTTTTCAATAATTTCTATACACCACAATAATTACAGTTTGTCAAAGACACAGAGACCATGTCACTGGTATCCTTAAAAACAAAAGCAATTGCATGTAAACATCGCTGTCAAGTATTTCGAAACCAGAGGCCTACAGAAAATATACAAAAATAATACTCTTTTTGTCTAAGTGTCCTTTTCCCCCCTAAACCTGTTGATTCCCTACCACGGTCTCCACACTGAATCTGAGATGACTGGAGGAGGCACAACAGGTGACATGGCCGACACCAATGCAGGATGACAGTTTTGCAAGCTCAGGGGTGCAAGTGCCGTGCTGGGAATGAGGAATGCGAATTGTCCTTCGGTGGTTGGTACAACCTGGAGTCCACCATACAGCTTGACAGCTTCTGGAGAGATGTTCATTACTGGACCACTTTTACAAGGAATCCCGTTGACCTGTTGCACACTCGCCTGTCCGTGTCCGGGTGGTGATGGATGTGACGTGTATATGGGCACCTGCCGCTGAGTGGTGAAGTTCACAACGTTGATTTGCGACACGCAGGTGGCCAGGTGGCCAAGGAGCCGTGTTCTTATCTCTGCGTTCACCCCCTCACACGTTGACAGAAAACGGGTGACTTCTCCAACACACTCGCTGAACCCTGCTCTGTATTTGCCCATGGCGCCTGGATTTGTGTTTACAGCTGTTGACAAAACCGGAACAGATTCCATATTATATAATGGTATTGTGTGTCATGATGATGACTATACATCCATTCAGAGTAGTTGTTTAGGAGCTGTGTAATCAATTTTGAGGGGCAACATAGTCTAGGTCACTGGTTCTCAAAGTGGGGTCCAGAGGCCCCCAGGGGTCCTTGAGGGGGCTCCAGGGGGTCATCAGCAACATTAGGAATAGTTTAAGCAAGCCCATTTGATTTTTAAGCTATTCAAAATGATCCAATCCACAAACTCACAACTCCTCGCAGCGCTATGCATTGTGAGCTTGTCCCAAAGGGGCAGGGGGGTGGGGGTTTCCTGGCACAAAATATTTTCATATGGGGGTCTGTGGCCAAATTCATATCAATTTAGGGGTCCTTGACATGAAAATGTTTGAGAACCACGTCTAGGTAACACATATTAGAGGACATAGTGCTAAAGTTGAAGCTGTAACATAACATAACTTAAGCTTCATTTATTTCTCCGCAAAGGTGTTGCTTGCCAAAAGGAAAATCAGGTTATGCTTTAGTCATCCAAAAATGATTTCATGCACTGTGTCCGTACATCAGTTAGTTATACATACCAGTCATTTGGAGTCGCTGCAGGTTCCTGAGGTGCTTGACTGTCATCTCCAGGATGTCTGCTTTCTCCAGTTTGGAATGTCTTGAGCTCTACGTTAAGAAAATATGATTTAGTTCCTAAATGAGATGACCCACTGATAAACACATCACATTATACTCTCATAAGATCAGCAATAACATGATAACATGAGACATTTTGATAAGGTCCCATGTGTTAGGGACCTTTAAAAGGTTCCTTTATAATACTAATACTACTACTACTACTACTACTACTACTACTACTACTACTAATACTAATACTAATAATAATAATAATAATAATGGTAAGGTAATCTAGAGCCTTTTAGTTGTTGTTGGGGTATTTGTCACTGTATTTCCACATGTAGGCCTACTGTATTAGGCTACAAATTTGTCCTGGCATTTACCCATAAGAGTAGTAAAATATGTCATTCTCCTTGTCAATTTTCTCCATTTTTTTCTTCGCAAAACGGATGTGAGGGGGTCTCTATTTCCATGAATTCAATGGAGTTTTAGGATTAAATATGAACCATCTGTTTTAGAATAATAGGATTAAAATTGAATCCTTTGGGGTTATGAACTACTCACGTCTTTCTTGAGTGCATCCAGGATGAGAGTCTTCAGCTGGCCCAGGCTCTCATTGATGCGTGCACGTCTCCTTTTCTCCATAATTGGTTTGGAAGACTTTAAAGAGAGAGAAACAATTAGTCCTTTAAGATTGAACGTTTTCACATTTTGATTTAAATAACGACGGAAAGTCAGCTGTGTAAATAGAATAAACTGTTTGTACGTTATTATGCTATAGGCTAGCTAGACTGAATCAGTGGTGAAAAAAGTATAGGCTTCTGAAATGTTTTAGTTTAATAAGTAAAAGTATCAATACTGCAATGTAGAAATAGCCTACTCTGTTACAAGTAAAAGTCTAGAATTCAACATTTTCAAATGTATAAAATGTATACAAATCTTTGAAAATAGCAGATCCACAATGCCATACATCAAGGGCATTGTAGATCGGCTATTTTCAAATGGCCGAAATGTATATAGGGCTGATTGGTTAATGTATGTTTTGTAATAATAATCAAAATCTCCAAAGTAACGAGTAAAGTAAGTGTTCAAATAATTGTAGTGGAGTAAAAGTAGCCTACAATATTTGCCTCTGAGATGTAGTGGAGTAGAAGTAAAAGTTTACAAAGACATTTGTAAATACTGAAGAAAGTAAAAAAAATACCTCAAAATTGTCCTTAAATAGGCTACAGTACTTGAATAAATATACTTAGGTAGCCTACTTTCCACCACTGATTAGAGTTATAGGCTACCTTTCTATTCTCAGAAGTAGTCCTGGCTTTCTCGGGTGTTGAGTGGAGGCTGGCCGGAGTGGCAGCGACGGAAGATGGGGACGTCCTTTCAAAAGTACCGGCCGGCATCTTCCAAGTTTAAAGGCTATAATATAACCCACACCGAAAAAAATAACGGATCTTTTGGTGCGTGACAAAAAAAATTGCCTATAGAATTTCAGATGACAGTTTATCTCCTGTGAAGTGTAACCCCTCAAAAAAAGAAGAAAAACAGACACCCAGCAGCACGCACCTATATGCGCAAAATACTCCTTTCAAAGTTTATAGTAGGCTGTCTGTCAGTAAGTAGCCTATAGACGCGCAACCCTCCTCTGGTCTTATTTATAGAGGCTGCGCCCCACACGCGAATGGCTCGTGTGACTGTGAACACTGTCTGTGTAACTTTCTACCAATGGGGCGGAGGCACTGCGCTCAGTGCGCTGCTGCTGTTGGTGGCGGGGGGCACCAGGGGCAGTGATGGAAGAAGTGCTAATTTTTTTACTCAAGTCAAAGTATCAATACCTTGTTGTAGAATTAGTCTGTTAAAGTACAAGTTCGGTATTTAAAATGTATAGGCTACTACTTGAGTAAACAAGTATTTGGGGATCTCATCTTAAACAAGCTCAGTGAGTCTTCCAGTTTAGTAGACCTTGTATTGTGAATGTGTACTTCTATGTACTGTTGTTCTCATGTCTTACTAAATAAAGAACATCAATCAATCAATTGTCATCAAAATATAGGCTACTTAACCCTGTAGAACCTGAACTATGAAGGAAAGGTCAGAACATTCCAAAATTTTGAAAAGGGACACATTTTTGTTTTGTTTTTATTTTTTTTAACATTCCTTTGTATCATTTATTTGTTGTATCATATTTGATACAAGGGGTATTACAAGGGGTATTTCAAGTCGGTTTTAACATTACAAAAAAAACACATTTATTTTAGACCTGTAGTATAATATGTAATATGATACAAATCGTAAAGGACTATATCTGTAGTATCAAATATAATACAAACACTTTTGACATCATAAAAAACAAACTCAAAAGCTACATTTTGAGAGCCCATAAGTGCATTCAAGTTATCCAACACTTATTTCAAAATATTAGTAAAGATATACTAGGAAAACTTACCAGAACTGCTTAAAAAATAATTGTTTGTTAGTAGTGCATCAACCTCTCCTGTTTAGTTGATGGCAGCCATTTTGGGTCAGACCACCTGAGGCTCTGTAACTACCTGCAGTGCAAATGGTATGGTCCAGGGGGAGTGGGGATGTGTCAGATATGATACAACAGGTTCTTGGTCCAAGTATTGATTACACTGATTTATTACAAAATCAGTGTAATGTGTGTATCATATAATACGTTTGGTGACATAGGGTTAAAGAGGCAAAAGTAAAAGTATAGGCTACTCATTATGCAGAAGGTCCCATTTAACAAGTGATACAATTTTGAAAATAGCAGATCTACCAGCTCACAACGCCTTGTGAGCGTGTAGATCGTGTATTTTCAATTAGCCAAAGTTTAAATAGGGCTAAAATGGTTAATTTTGGAATAGCAATTCAAATCTACAGCAAAGTAACTAGTAACTCAAGTTTTTAAATAATTGTAGTGGTGTAAAAAGTACAATATTTGACTCTGAGATGTAGTGAGTGAAGTAGAAGTACAAGTATTGAAAATTGGAAACACCCCAGTAAATTAAAAGTACCTCAATTGAACTTAATACAGAACTTGAGTAAATGTACTTAGTTACTTTCCACCACTGCACTACAGTGTCAGGGAATAAAGAAGCTAAAGACAGTAACATAGGAGGATAATAATGCAAACACAATAGACGGGTTTCCGAGCGACGTCATCACAGAGCAGAATGCGCAATCTGCGCATGCCTGGGGGTAAGGCGCGTTCGAAAATACAGCCCTGAGCGGCAGTGAGCGCACTGGCCAATACAAACTAATAGGCGAGTGTGCTCCGGTGCGTAATTTCCAAACGCACCCATAGGCTTCCCCCGCATCTGCGCGGTCATATTCCTCTCATGTTTACTAACAGGAAACCTGTCTATTGAATACAGTCATACACAGATAGTATCATGTTGGTTTACATCACTAAATAAAATAGAATAATGAAATTCCAACAGGTCTTTGTTTTTGTGATGTTTATTCAGAGAATTTACATATGAACAAAATAAATCAATATAATTGAGTGTTATTTAGCCCTACTGAATTATCAAACCCAAGCACAAAATAATGATGAGGATAGCCTAATTCATAACGAGAAAACGAGATATAAGACAAATTCTTCCATTAACAAAATACAAGATAACAAAATAGTAAAACAGATTATTAACAAATGATAGATCGATCATTGGTTCTCAAAGTGGGGTCCGGGGACCCCCAGGGGTCCTTGAGGGGGTTCCAGGGGGTCCCCAGCTAAATTAATTAATATATACTGTAGTAGCATCAAAATCTGTTTAACCACTTTAACCCTACTGTACATTGGCTATTTGAAAATAGTCAATCTACAAGCTCACAGCGCGTGCAATGTAGATAGATTGGCTATTAAAAAAATACAACTGTACCTGTAACTGTAACTGTAACACAAATCTTGTACAGGGGTCCCTGGCACAAAACTTTTGTCAAATCGTGGTCCGTGGCCAAATATATGGGGTCCTTGACATTGAAAAGTTTTAGAACCACTGCACTAGACAAATACAATGAATGTATCATTAGAGGTTTTTACATTAACCGATTTACTTTTTGGAGGCTGACATCTAGAGGGATTTAAATATATATATATTATTCTGGGATCTATTTAATAACACATAACAACACAACAGTGTCACCATAAACTCCACTGTACCTCCCAGCCACAGTGTCCAGTCTCTCTACTCAGAACCTGAGACAATTTAATGAATGATTGTTGTCTGTTCATTCTTGTTACTTTTCTGGTCCCTTTAGACAGGCATTGATGTGCTGTGTTTGGATCCAGTGTGATTGGACATCCACTCTGAGCACAGTCTCTGAGATGTTTGTCCCTTCCTCTTTAAGAATAAACTTTGTCCCTCATCTTTGACTCAGCCACATGTCACATCTTCAAAGTAGCTCAGAGGACAAACATTGCTGCTGACTAGACTAGGTGTGTAGATTCGGTGATCGTTGAGAGGGAGGTGTAACTGTGTAGAAAATAGATGTGATCCTCTGTGTGTGTGAGCTGCTCCAGCTCAGCATGTCTCCTCTTCAGTTCAATAACCTCCTCTCCTCCAGTTCTTCAGCACGACTCACATCACGTTTCTGCTGGTCTCTGATCAGTTCCCTCACCTCAGATCGTCTTCTCACAATTGAAGAGATAAGCTCAGTAAAGATGGCAACACTGTCCTCCACTTCTCTATCAACACAGTGATTGATGGCCTCCACTTCCCAGTGAAGCGCCTTCACGTCTTTCTCTCTCTCCTGGATTCTCTGCTGGGTGTTCTGCTGACTCATATAAAGCTCTTCCTGTCTCTCGGTCCTTTCTGCCGCAGCTGAGATCGTTTTGTTACCTTTCTGTTTTTCCATGGAGCACAGATAACAGATATACACTGGTGATCAGTACAGCAGAAAACCTTCCTCAACTTGTCGTGATGAGAGCAGCTGATGTTCTCCTGAAGCTTGGTGGAGGCTTTGCCAGCTTCAGCTTGTGTTTCTTAAAAGCAGGAGATTGATAATGAGGCTGGAGATGAGTGTCACAGTCAGAGACAAGACCCTGATGACAACTCTTCACAGCTTTTTTGTGCTATTTTACTGAATTTCCCCCGTGGGATAAGGTATCTATCTATCTTTTTTTTGTTTCAGTGCAGAAATCACAGGCCACATCTCTAGGTCCAGCATAGCTGTGATCAGGAGGAACAGTATGGAGTCTTGTCTTAAGACTCTCCACCACCTGAGCCAATATGTTGTCGTCTTCAGACCTGGCTTAGGATGAATTTCCCTCTGCACTGTGGACAGCTGAATCTCCATCCTTGAGGACAGCTGAATCTCCATCCTCGAGGACAGCTGGATCTCCATCCTTGATCATCTTGATTCCAGTATACCTCAATACACCTGCTGCAATAGCTGTGTCCACAGGTAACAGTCATTGGATCCTTCAGTAGATCCAGACATATAGAACAACACATCTGTTCCCAGTGCCGTTGAACTCCCTGCTGTGGCATTTTGCAGCTGACTGTCTGATTAACAGACTGAGTTTGGTTTGGTTTTATGTCCTCAGAGATTACATGATTTTCTGGTTATGTGTGTGGATAGGAGTGTGTAGTGGGCATTACTTCTGGTTCTTCTGGTTCTTCTGGTGTGTGTGTGTGTGTGTGTGTGTGTGTGTGTGTGTGTGTGTGTGTGTGTGTGTGTGTGTGTGTGTGTGTGTGTGTGTGTGTGTGTGTGTGTGTGTGTGTGTGTGTGTGTGTGTGTGTGTGTGTGTGTGTGTGTGTGTGTGTGTGTGTGTGTTGAATTATGAAACAACAGTTTTCCTTTTAAGATAAATTGATCAAATAAACTTAAAAATACATAAATGAATTAAAATCTCGATTGAAAACATGACAACAGCCAAACTTAAACTCTCTTTCATTTTCTCTCCTTGCCCACCTTTCCGCTCCAGGTGGAAGGTGATTTAAAAATGTTTTATGTCATGTTTCAATGTGCTGCTATTTGAACTGTGACCGTTTCAGTCAGAAGTCTACTGTTCTACCGATCAGTGGTTCTCTGCATTCTCTGGATCGGGGCCCACTTGAAAATCTCGAAAAGCGTCCGTGGCCCACCCATAAACCACTGAAGACGGTAGCCATTCGGCTGCTGTGTTAAGTGGTCAGCTAGGTGGGCTGCATCACCCGCATGCATTTTCAGAACATTCTCCACCTTGGATCACTGGAGCAACATACTATAGAGTATGTACTATATAAGTTCCAAGTTATTGGCATAATAATGAAAACACTTTTTTTTAAAGAAAAATACCATGACATCTTCCACATAAAATGTTAAAATATGAATGTTACATTATCATTCAAATCTTGATGTTTTTCCAATTATTTGGGGGGGGGGGGGGGGGCACTTGCAGTATCCACATGGCCCACAGGTTGAGAATCACTGCCTTAGATAATCACCAAACCTCCACCACAAATCACATAATCAGAGTCTATTTTACAGTTACAGTGTCCGAGTCCATACAGGGATATCAATGTGTCTTTGTGAGTGGGCTTTGTGTGTGGGCATAGGCATGGCTCCAGCTTCCAGCTTGGCACATCTGCCTGCAGTTCCCTCATCTCTCTCACCTGCCTGCCATTAGCTCATCAACCTCCACAGTATATAAACCCTGTTCTTCTCCTCATCCCACCTACTGCCAGATTGTTTCACAGGCTCACATTGTAGTTGCGTTTCCAGCCATCTACTCCTGGTGTGTTTGTTCCTAGAGAATCCTAGTTCTTCAGTTATCAGACTTTGCAACCTTAGTTTTTGTTCTTTGTTTTAATACATTTTTCCTGTGCCTCAGTTACCTCACCATCCTGCTTCCCACCTGCCTCAGCCTTCTCCAACCACGCCACCTACTATCCCTTTTTTAATAAACACCCTTGGACTTTGTGTTTGTGTTCTGCTTTGGGTTCGCCAGCTTTACAAATCGTGAGACGGCAGGTTAAAGTACAGTTATAAAGGAATAATACAGACACAATACACACACAGTGACAAACAATTATTGAACTTGTTTATATAAAAAATGTCTGTTACAGTGCCTTACTTATTCTTTTGTATCTCTCTACTCTTACCTGTATCTGTTTCATGGGTCATTTCTATGACAACTGAATTACCCCCGGCATCAGTAAAGGTCTAATCTGTCAAGACAGATAGATTTAGCTATCCATCCATCAATCTATTTAATATAAAGCCTTCTCTGGCCTGGCATGGTGGAGCAGAGCCAGGCCTGATTTATGTGAGGTCTGCAATGTCAAGCTGTACAAAAGGAGAGTTAAAGTAACCCAGGTCTGATCCACCTCGCCTGCTGGAGACGTCTTTGCACTGCAGATCTGGGTTACTTAATTGCTTACAGTTGTCCGTTGTGTTAGACAAGGACATGCATGCATGCATGCACGCACACACACAAACCGTCTGGTAATCAGAAGGTCAAAGGTTCGCCCCCAGCCTTTTCGCAGGAGTCTGTATAATTGCAGTTATACAGTATGTCAAAGCGTCCCTGAGCAAGACACTTAACCACCAACAGCCCCCGCCCCAGCGCTCATCATGACCATCTGAGCAGCTATCAGCTGGGTGAAGCTGAAACTGAATTTCCCCTGCTCCCCTTCATCCACCTTGACGTCTGTCCCTACATCAACCCCAACACTGCAGGTCTGTCCCTCCAGCCTGCCATCTCTCTGTGTTATCTGAACCGCAACTTAAATTATACATGGTCTATCAAAAGTAATTGTTTTGCGCCTACTGTATGGTTCCTTGAGGCATATTGAAATATTGTATATTTTAGTAGATCTCAGCATACAATTTTAAACATCATTCAGTGGCATTCTTTCATGTTGAAACATTCTGTGTGGTTCTTGCTGTTTCATTGATGTCTGACTGACATCTGTGTCTCATTGCTCTCCAGAGAGCTTCCATCTCCCTGTGGTACAGGTTTATCACCAGAGCAACGACTCTATCTATCCTCCTTGATAGACTTCAGACGCCGTCCCTAAAGCTCACCCGGCCTCAGAGGTGAAATGACCCCAGAAGCCAGGTCAAGGTTTTGCCTCCATTAGAGTATCCTCTTGGTTTCTTGACAGAGGAGAGTGTCAAGCACAAGTGGCTCCCTGGTTAGTCAACCAAAAAACAGAACTGGCGTTTTAGTCCCAAATGAAGGACACATATCCCTCATTTGCAAATGTTAACATCCACTCTCATAAGATGAACAAAAGTAAGTCACTGGTGATAGATTAAACGATTAAAGAAAATCGATGACAAACTGCTTGCATTTATACTGACATGTGTTTTTAACCTTGTATTGTTTATTAAGGTTTGCTGGCCCTATACTTCAGTAAAGAAGAGTATTTTCTGATTCATAGATTGAGACACCACACACTTGCTTGCACCACACACTCACTTAACCTGTAGTTAATAATAGAGATTTTGTGGCAGCCTGCAACATTGGATTTTGATACATACTGTAAATTGGCTAAATCCAGTAGGAAAAAGATAACGTTAACATCGATGAGGCTCTGGACAGAGTAAGCTCAGCTGTTACTGCTACTACTTTACGATAAGATGATTAATTAACCCACTAAATGTTCAACAAGGTTTTCAAGTGTTTTGTTTTTTCATGCACATGATAGGAAGTCTGGTAGGAGGAGACCCAACATCAACACATGCCGTAGCAATTATTTGCTGTTCTCGAACAGAGGACCATTTATTGTGGACAGTGATGTAGGGCTATGTTTTTTACGGCACACTCCTGGTCGGTTATCAGTGTGGGAACCCAGGGAAAGATGAGATAACAGCTATATTGTCAGTGGAAGGGCTAGGATGCTATCAAAGCCTAGCACATGTCTGGTAGCCACTAACTGGCGGCGTTCCGAGGAGGAGGGAATTTATTTGTTGTTGTGGATTAGAATGAGCATTACCCCTGGGAATATGTTGACTAAAATATACTGCACTCATGTGATCGCAGGAGTCAAATCAACTCCCTTGAGGAGGGTGTTCGAATAGATGATAAATATAACCCTGACGAATTGTCCACAAACAATCCTGCAAAGTCCAGATAACAACTGTACAATGGATACTGTAGGTTGCACATAAGGGGTCGCTCGACACCCCAAAGAAAATCCTCAATGCTAATTTAACTTGCAAAGGCTAACTCTAACCCAAATGGACCCATAGGGTCATCTCACCCATAAGGGTCCATTATGGGTCCATTACCCAAATGGACCATTTGGGCCTGTCCAACCAGGTCGTCACCTCGTCGGACAGCACTGGCCTCTATCACATCGCCAAAGCAAGCGGGGCAGCGAAATGACCAACCTCATCATCAAATACGGGGAAAGTTCCCTTTCAAGCGCCAGTATGAAAACATCCATGGCCAGATGGGGAGGGGATCACTTAAACATCTCACCCAGGGATCCGCTCACTCCCTGCGCCTCTCTCTTGCCTTTGAATTCCCCTTTAAAGAGGGAAGGGGGGGAGCCTCCCATAGCAACTCCCAGCTCCGGAGCCCAACCCGCTCTTTTGTCCCCCTCCCCAACAGCAGTTTCTGCTCCAGAAGCCTTAGACAAGGCCTCCATTAATTGCGGGCCTGTGTGGAATACACGTCGCACAATGGACCCAACAGAGGGTCCGTCCCCCAGACAAGGCTGGAAACAAGTGGTACAGGAATCCGGCAGAATAGATTTGTCCTGGCTGATGTCACTGAATACATTTACCTACCTCAGAGCACATTCACTCTGTGCTTTGTTTTATTTGGACAAAAAAAAAGGGAGGGGGGGTAGTGGTATCAATGGAATTGAGGAGGAGGGGAGAGGCAGGCTGAAGGATGGGAAATAACTGGTTGTCGTGACAACGCATTGAAACGAAAATATGGTTGAATTTACTGGAGGCATGGATGTAAAAGGGTAGAGGGCATAAGATTAAACCTTGTGCAAGATAAGAGGCTGCAGACTGAGGCTTGTGTTTTTTTCAGCTTATTCAACAGTGTTTATACGGCAATGAAGACATGGAAAAAAGAGCCGGGAGATTAGGAGACTCATCTCAGCTCATGTTTGTCAACAACCTGCACAGTCTTTGCGTCGGTTTATTCCAAGTCAGTAAACCTAGACAATGGCATTGCCTTATAAGGATAATTCGCTTTGTCGGAACGACAAAAACAATGTATTTTCAACTGTTCAAAGCGAAGTAAAAATGTGCCTTTATCATGAAGCTGAGGCGCAAAAAGGGGAACTGTAGCAACTGGTAGTTTCTCAATAGGACCATAACAACTTGCCATCTGTCACCTAACGTGGGCTCTTTCTTAAAAAGCCACCATTTAGATATTCAACTTCGAGGCAAAAGCAATGAGATTGAAGTCTTATTGAACTCCAGGTCTCGTCTTTGAAAGGGAATCGCCTGGCCATCGCTTTATCCCTCATCAAATTGAAAAACGCTTTTATAGACTCTAAGAGAGGCCTCACATTTAATTTTTAAAACCCAGACATGAAAGTGTTTCTAAACCACATTCAGCAGTGCTAATGCTTTAAAGCGCTAGTTAACATGTAGATTATATGCATTTCAGTGCATTGTCAAAGTATCTACGTGTATTTACATGTTAATATGTCCAAGGATACCATTGCCTTCAAAAGGTGTTGGGAGGGGTTGGTTAACTATGATGTTTCACTCAGTAGACCATGGGAATGTGATTTCTTTGTGCCATCAATGTTCAAACGCATTCCTGTAAGGCTATGGATATTATGAGCATCGCTTTACAACGTGAAACAACTTCTTAACATGTTGATTATGGCTGTTTAAAAGTGAACATATACAGAGGGTGATGTATATATTCAACTAAGCCACAATCTTGAAGTTTGGTCTTTGTCAGACTTCACTAACTTCGAGGCAAGATTTAGTTCTTATCTAAATGTGATGTCTACACTATGTTCATGTTACTTATAAGTTGAAAAAGAATAGCGTTCATTTGTGGAAATGTGAATACTTTGTCCTCCATTGATTTGAAATTTGGGATGTCCTAACTTTTTGGGATTTTTTCAATTCCTGTTTTTGATGTAAACTGGATTTTGGGTCTAGCACTGCACTGAGAAAACCCATGTTGATGCGCAACCTCTTTTTCTTATTTAGTATGCTATGCATATAGGGTTTTAAGCTGAAACAGATCACAGTTTTTATTACTCTCTTCGCTTTTATTAATGTGCTATGAATTGTTATCTATTGATTGTGCTTGTTTTATACTGTTTTTATTTATTGGACCGAAAAGCCGGGGGAAACGTGTTTCGCCCTTCTTCTTACTGCAACGTTTTATGTAGTGTGACAATAAAGTCTTTCTGATTTCTGATTCTACCCGGAACAAACCCAAAAAGCATGCAGTGCTTGTCCCAGTCCATATTCATGAGTGTGTTTGCGTTGGGATTTATGAATGTGAAGATGTCCCATTCTTGCCACTCAAGATGACTCACAAGACCCCCGTTTTGGCCACTTACGCAGTGAAAGCGGCCTGTGGGGATTCTGGGGAATGCCCTTTCAGTGCTTGAGGACCTCTGGCTGAGTCCCCTTCACGCTGGAGATCAGCCTCACATGGGGGATTTTTTTTTCAGGCGATGGCGAGCTGTCCTGAGGGAAGGCGCGCTTCTTGTTCCCGCGGGCCTCTCTTCTTCACCTGCCGGCTTAGTGCTCATCACTTATGCACATAATCCCTGGTTAGTGCATGTGATCCACTAGCCCAGGCCTCTGGCCCTTTGGCCCCCCTGAGCCTCCACTGCTCACATGCTTGCTGGGTGGCTCCTGGGTGTCCATGGCAACTCTCATCTTCTCATGACAGTTAGCCCTCAGTTGTGGCTCTAAGTCCCCCTTCAGTCTCTGGCCGTCTTTTTTCTGTCTGCTAAAGCCCTCCTCTATTTGTCTGTTTCTGTATCTATGGATCAATCTCTCTCTCTCTCTCTCTCCTATTCTCCCTCAAAGATCTCTGGTTGGCTGTTCCCATACTTTGCCAAAGCCGAGCCTGAGAAACTGGTAAATACTCAATCAGCTGTGCGCCATACTATGCCATCTTCCTCAGAGAACAACACAAAACTACATCAGCGCTACTTTCAGTCTAAGCTATAAGATTATATCTACCATTGCTGCAGAGTGTTTAAATGGTATGGCCAATGAAGGCCTGACCCCATTTCATTGTGAGTCCGACATGTAAAATGAGATTGTAAGACACACTGGCAAACTTCTATTCAGTGTGTGGTCACTGCAGGCCTCTGAGCACAGATCACGTTACCCCAGCGCAACCCTGCAGCCATAACCATTAGTATGCTTAAAGAGACGGATCCTGTGCGGGCCCTCTGGGAGAGAGAGAGGCAACGCCACAGCACTGTGTGGCCCCAGACTAACAAGTGTCACTGCGATATGAGCTGGTCCTCCCCCTGTGTGAACGGCATGTGAGAGGCGGCTCCATCCCTGCCCCTGCCACCTCAGCACAAGGCCCTCCATTGACTTCTAACCTGTCGAGGGACCGGGGGACACAAAGAGCTCCTGGGCGGGGCCCGTCCCACCAACAAGCCTGTGAACAAACGCTAACACGGCTGCAACTGTCCACCCCCTGAATCACTGAATTTATTGACCAACCACGGAGGCCATTCAGGACGGGAAGGCCCTGATAACAGGAGGGGACAGGGATGCCATAAAGGAGCATGGACGAAGCTCATGCTAAGGGGACAGGAAGGAGGAGCGAGGCTTTGTGTCCGTCTGCTTGCCCACAGACCTCAGCAGGGCTTTTACCAGACATGGAGGCCTTTGTGTCATCCATACAATGAAGCCAACCGTAAGTGAGCAGCAGGTCGGCCTTGTGGCCGGACTATCAATCAGAGCAATGGCCTTATGAGTGTCCAATAACTCCAAACAGTGTTGCATGCAAACTCAGTGAAGGAGAAGCTGTGAGTGTGCAAGTATGTGTGTGCAAGCAGTGGTTCTCAAACTTAAATGTTTTATTTCAAGGACCCCCAGTTTGACATGCATTAATGGCCTACTGACCGCCATTTGTAAATATTTGTAAATATGGGACCCCAATATACGACCCCCAATAGACCCGTAAAGGGTCCATTTAGACCTCTAGTGGTCCCCGGACCACTAGAGGACCGCTGAGAAATTGTGTGTGTGTGTGTGTTTGGAGATGTTGAGGTCGCATTCAGTCTTTGTGGGACAAAAGATGTGGAGCTAGTGCCCAAATGTTTCCAACAGAGTCTGGTACTAACCAATGACAGTTACAGTGGCAAAAAAAAACACTGTCTGCCGGTAATTCTGCAGGCCTGAAGTCTGAGCCGGCCCGAAGGCTTTGTGGAAACCATTGGAAGTAAAGAATCCAAAAACAAAGGGCGTGTGTGTATTCTATAGGCACACATCTCAAAAGTACAGGACTCGGACAATAAAACGTATGGGTCAAAGAGAAAGCAGCCGAGTCTAAAATGTTTGAAATAGCACAAAGTCTGAGCGCAAGCTTGAGAAAGGCTTTCTCGCAGGGTAGCTGGCTGTGAGAAAGAAAGGCTGTGTTTTGGGTTCTTTATGTTGTTCTGCCCTCTTCCATCTGCTGCTTCATCAATACAAAAGGAATACAGCGGCAAGAACACAAGAACCCATATTGCTTTGTGGAGAGGCAACACTATCCCAAAAACTACATCGCAAACACAGACCGAAGGCAACACTTCCTGCCTCCAAACACATCACTGTTTACCGAAAAGATGATCCGCACAAGCAGAATACGGACGCACCATCAATTCATGACACCTCGTCATCCTCATCATGAATATTCCTGAAACAGGCTCTTCCCTCATCTGTGGGAGATTCCTTTCACTGGCACAGCCAAGGACCCCCTTTCTCTTATTCACAGTCCACGCTAAATCCACCCATTCACTGCCTGTAGGCCCTGATCTCCACATGAAATGATACCCCTCTTTCTCCTCCACTCTCGTGCCTTTAAGCGCCCATATGCCAGGCAGCGAGGAGGCTGGGAAAGCCCATAATTGATCAGTGAGTGTAGACTGAAAAAGTGTGACCAGGGTCAGCCCCCCACGAAGAACGCATGAGTGGCTTAATACACAGATTTATTGAGAAATGTAATGGAAATTACACTGATTTATTGAGGAATGTAATGGAAGTAGTACAGAACAAACACAGGGAAGTTCGTTGAAATAGTGGTGGATTTGAGTCGGTCTGTTGGAAGGTAAGGAAACTTGAAAGAGATACTGTATTACAAAGTACCCTCATGAAACAAAGTTCTGTAATGTTTTTGCAACGTTCCACTGCATATTATTACAGTTGCTTCAGTCTGTAAGATTTCCGAGGAAACATTCACATTATAATAATCAAATGAAGTTGAAACCGAACATAAAATTCTGTTCAATCAACTGTTATAAAGACACAGTATAAGATAAATCTTTTGAAAATGATTGCCTTTAATCAAAGCAGCATTACAGGTCATGTGCAATAGTTTAATGGTGTTAATTGGCATGATTTCAGTTTAGCAATCAATACACATGTTTAGTTCATACTGATTCACATTTTTATGCAAAGAAAGAACATTTTGCCGTTTTCTTTAAATATTATTTTCACTGGGAATATGGTTTGTTGGAACATTCTTTCTTATTCACACTCATGCGCACACACACACACACACACACACACACACCAGTTTTGAGATTTCAAAAGGTAATTGCGGAAATTCATAATTTTCTCTTCCATGGGAAGAAGCTCAGTCATCAGAATGCTAGGCCAGTTCTAATAGACAAGTACAAGAATAATGCCTTATTTATACACCATTGCACGATGGCGTCGCTTGTCGACAACAGAGCCTGAAGTGTTCTTTGATCAAGCATAATTTTCATCATCGTGCAAAATGGCGTATGAATCGAGATTAAAATGGAACTTTTTCAGTTGCTGGAAACTATAAACAGTACCAGTCATGTTAAAAAACAACAACAACAAAGAAATACAAAAAGGTACAATTCCATCCTGCTCACAGATAAAAACACATTTGTTTTGCTCCTATATCGTCCTGAACAAGATAACCTTCCCTTTCCTTTCTCTGAATAATTTTAGCAGCAGTAATTAAGACACTGTGAAACACTGTTAGTGGAATACTGGTCAGACCTGTTTAGACTATCAGCCCGACCACTTTGAACCTGGTCAAACTCGTTCAGACTATCAGTCCAAAAGTAGTGAAAATACAAAATGTTTGCCGTGCAACACCACTGTACATTAAGTATAAAATAGGGATTAAGTGGTTAAACAGTTCATCAATCCCTCACAAACAGTGTTCATTTTGAGGTTAGTCTAACAATAATAAAGATATGATACAAATACTTCAAACATTTAAAATCTTATTACAATCACTATGCCCGGGTCTGATGGCATCATAATGTCAGGATCTGTTCCAAGATCTAATTAATGCTTTGTTGCTCGATGGAAAAGTCGGATAGTCAACTGAAAAAAGTGTAGAGTGACAGTGTCGTTTGACAAAGTATAAATTGGCTCAGGCAGCAAAACCTGCATGTTGTTCTTGTGGTCACAAAGTGAAATCACTCCAGGACATATATTTTCTTTCACAATGACATACAGTGAATGTTTAAAGTATAGCGTTTCCATTCGTCGAATACCGTTTACATACAAGCAAAGTGTACAAACACTCAACCAGTCGAGTGTGAACACAGCCAAGCAGTCAAAGTTTCAGTAGTGTGATGCTAGTATCTTTAAGATCTAGTTATTGATACGAACGCTGAGTGATCGTGTTGTGACTTGAACACTGCTGCTCATGAATTGCATCATGGGAAATTAAGTACAGCAATTCAGTAAATGGAAGTTCAGAAAACGGAAGACAGCTTGTGCAGTTATCCACGTAGAATAAATCTGGAGCTTTGTTTGAGGCCCTGACTTGGTCAAAGTTCTTATTTGGTGCTTGGGGTCTGGCTGGCTCAAGGTCCCAGGAACATCTACGCAAGATCAAGTTACTAGTCTCATCTGAAGTTAGTTGCCAAGGCCACAGTTTGTTAAGATCCCTGTGCTGATGGCTCCGCGTTATGAGGTTGGTAGACAATGTCTACATTCGGTTAAATGTGGTCAGTTCTGTGGCTCCATGAGCAGCCTTGTCTGCTCTGGGGTCACATGGGGACGGAGACATTGGAGTGGGGTGTGCTGGCATAGGTGACAGTAGAAGGTTTGGGTGGCCAGTCGGGGTCGTCCTGCAGCTCCAGGGCCAGGTGCATGTAGCGCGTCCTTGGGGCTTTGTTTCTCTGGCAGAACAGCCAGGACAAGAAGGTTGAGCCCCAGCGATCATTAGCTGACTGGGAACATGAGAGATGATTTGAGATGATCAAATATCAATTCAATTACATTTTATGTGATTACTGTCTGCAAAACACTGGATTTTGTATTAACTTCAAAGTTCTCGGCAGTATTTTCCACTTTTTGGTGTGAGAATTATTATGAATTAATGTTATGATGATGAAGTCATTATTGTTTACTGTACTGATGCTTACTTGTGACTTAATATTACTTGGATGAGCTGTGTTTAAGTATATGTTAACAACTGATGGTCCCTGCAATCTTTAAATTCTGCAAAAGTAATGTCATAAATCAAAATAATCCTGGAGAAGATGAACTATAGCTTTAATGGCAGCACAATGCCAAAAACTATTCGAATATGGCCTCAGGTAGCAAAGAAACAGAGTTCAGTATTCAAAACTACTGCAATATGATGACTAAAGCCTCATTCATTTTCTACAGTACGATGGTGTCACTTGTCAAATAAGATGACTTCTTTCGGGCAAGCGATGCAATCGTACTACGGAGTATAAATTAAGCTCAATGATGCCATGATTAAATAGCATCATTGAGTACAGTTTCTTTATAACAGATTACTCCTAAGGATCACTATGTTTAACTGTTATTATTGATGACAAAGGAACAATATGCATGAATATAGAATATACTGTATTTAGAAATACTGCATTTAGACCCTCGAAAACAGGCATGAGGAAAAAATTGGGATGCTAGAGATGACAAATGGCTCTTCTGAATGATTTGCAAGACAGTGTGATTAGATTTCAAATGGATCAGTCTAGGGAGTGACACGAAAACAACAATAGAGTTAAAGTGTAGGGGCTTCCCGACCTGAGGAGGTGTGTCAGGTGTGCCCCGCCCGGCACCCTGCTTGTCTCGGCTGAACACCAGCCTCCATAAGATGATGTCAAGGACCAACGTCTGATTTCAGCAGAAGTCAAGAGAGAGAAGACGGCGGTCCGTCATAAAACAGCAGCAGATGTATCGGATTGCAGTTGCAGGCAAACAGACATGAACCGCCACCGGCCAGAAACAAACAGAAAACATAAAAATAAAACAACGATTCGGTTTGATTGGCTATTCAAAGGTGATTAATTGGCACTGAATAGGTATGAGCGATCACATTCTGTAAATCAAAGATTGACCATTGATTGATTGTAAATGAACGAATGATGATTGAACTGATTGAAGAGGAGAGAGCGGTCAATGACGCAGCACAGCGTAAAGCCTCCCGAGGGTGTCGCTTGCCAAAAAGAACTGATCGACTACAAGCTAACAATATGTTGCGTTGCGACACGTTGTTAGCTTGTAGATCAGTTCTTTTCACAAGCGATACCGTCAGACTACAGTGTGGAAATTAGGCTTACAGCATACCTCCAACATGAAGCACACGACCGCATTCACTATGACAATGATGACCAGCGTGACGCGCCAGTCATGGGGAACACACACGATCTGAGGGGAGGCAGAGCAGTGGGTTGAGGGGATGATGGTACCAAGCAATGTCACACTGTTCACTTCATGTGATTTCTCACAGACATCAATGTATTCACTGGTAGCGTGGGGGGTATCTCAAATTCTCACTAAGATTATACTGGGGGTGCAGTTAGTAAACTGCACAAAGGAACGTATGAGTGCAATGCAGTGCCAGTTTACCTCCAGGAAGTTGTCGATAGCAGGAACAGGAAACAGCATGATGAGGAAGAGGAAGACGTAGAGACACAGACAAGCCAGCATAAATGGCCCTTGTGAAATGAAAAAAAAGGAAAAGAAAAAAAGAGTTGAACTTGGTATTACTGCTATCTTTCCACTGTATAAGTAGATCACTGGTTCTCAACGTGGGGTCCAGGGACCTCCCCGGTTCTCCATGAGGGGGTTCCAGGGCGTCTCCAGCTAAATTATGATTTAATGATGATTGTTAGGAACCAAATCAAGGTCCAAGGTTCTTTATTGCTACATCTTGTGTACAGGTACGCCAAAATTGCTTTTGTTCGTCTCCTCGGACATTGCAGCAGCATAGTAACATTACAACAACAATCATGACAGGAAAGAAAACAGAAGAAGCAGGCCTCTTGTACAGTACATATAATGGCAGTCAGTGTATAGTAGCAGCAAATAGAGCCAAAAAGAAACTGACTCACCTACAGTAACTGTAAACACTTTGTCAGCTTGTCAAATGCTGTGAAAGTGGCCTGTGTCTTTGTCTTAGCATTTCAAATGCTGTATATTACATTACATTACATTACATTACAGTCATTTAGCAGACGCTTTAACAAAATGGACACATATGGGTTCTGTAAGGGTCCATTTGGTTCCATTTGTAGACTCAAATGGAACAGAGTTAAATTAAAAGGATTTCACAGTGTAGACGAGGATCCCAGGGATAAAAATCAGGGTCCGTGGCCTAATGCATATCTTCTTAAAGACTTACAGTTCTTATAGCTTGGCTGTCGGAAGGGCTTCCCCTTGGAGAAGATAATGGCCACTGCCAGATACTGGAAGGAGGAGACGTAGAACAGAGTGGTGTTCTCGTAGTTCCTGATGTTCTTGTGGTCATGGGGGGAGGTCACGTTGATGTTGTGGTGGGACAGGCCAGTGTGAGAGACGTTACAAGCACTGTGTGTTTGAAAGAGAGAAAGTGAGGGGAGAGTGGAGAGAGACAGAGAGAGGGAGGGATAGAGAGAGGGAGAGAGAGGAGGGGGAGAGGGAGGGAAAGAGGGAGACAGAGAGGGGGGAGAGGAAGGAGTAGGTAGAGAGAGAGAGCGAGAGAGAGAGAGTGAGAGCGAGAGCGAGAGAGAGAGAGAGAGGGGGGAGGGAGGAAGGAAGGGAGGGAGACAGAAGAGACAGAGAGAGAGAGGGAGGGCGAGAGAAAGAGATAGAGAGAGGCAGGGAGATGGATAGATGAGGAGAGAAATGGAGAAATAGAGGAAGTAAGTAGAATGACCACATACGTAGAAACAAGTTTTCACTGCGTACAGACATGGATGTTCTGTATATAAACCACTTCCTTCAGTCCAAACTCTTCTCTCTCTCAAAGTTGAAAATACATCACAATAAACATCACTCACTCTGACTGGGACGTCCATATCTCATACCAGCTCTGGCGTCGGACCAGGAGGTAAGCCAGCACCTGGAAGACCAGACAGGTGATGATCTGGGTCAGAACTGAGAAGAGGAGCGGTCCAGAGATCAGACTGGACGGAGGCTGACGACGCACCAGCTCCTTCCAGGCCGGGTTCAGACTCACTAAACACACAGACAAACAGTTGCTATATTGAATATGGAATGAATCACTGGTTTCTTTCAAAACAGGCCTGAAAAAGCATCAATCAGAAAACTACGAGTGGAGTCAGATCATACACTGTCGCCATTTTTACAAAAATAATTTCACAGCGGCCACGATGGCCATGGTACTCGTTGTCCCTCTGTTTGGCCGTGTGCCCCTTAAATAAACAGATCGGCCACATTGGCCTTGATGCCCTGCCTGCACTGCCCCACCTGATTTCACCATTTTCTCCTCAGCACTGTCTGTGGTTGAGGATGAGATTTTAAATTCTTATTGGACAACATCAAGTGAAACGTCGCTGCGGAAATAATCAGTGGTAGGTTTGATTTCGAGGCTGATATGAATGGCGCGCAGCATAAAATGCAGCGGAAGCTGCTTTTGGGGAGAGAGTGAGAGAGAGAGAAAGAGAGAGAAGGGGGAGAGGGAGAAAGAGACGAGACCCTGTTTGTGCCCTGGTATTTGGATTTTGTGCCCTCAAAAATTTGACAACACCAAAGGCCAAGTGGCCTTGACCCTACAATGACGAAATTCCAGGCCTGCATAGGACCACAATGGAACACTGGTGGTCCTCAGTGTTATCCTTTTAGCCAAAATGTTTTACTGTACTCCCGTGCTGTTTAAATGTTTTGACAAATAAAGTATTCAATCAATCAACCAATTAATCAATATTAACTACATGAACCCCAGCGTCCCTATTTCATGTCACAATAGCCAAACATACAGCAAAAACTGCCAAACATTCAGAAAAAATAGCAGATCATCTTCCAGAATCAGAAGGATGCCCTGAAGAGAAGATTAAGTTCGGGTCGAAAAGGTCAAGGTCACAATAGAGGGACAGAGAGTAGTGATTCTCTACACTGGGGTCCGGGTACCCCTAGGGGTCCTTGAAAGGGTTCCAGGAGGTCCCCAGCTAACCCAATGAACTCTTACAGGTCTGTAACTCTAACAAGAGTGTACAAATGGAACGATGACTTGATGTGTCTGTCACCGTCTGTCATTGTCCAGTTTAGGGACAGCCCCATCTGTTGTTTATAAATATTGCTGTGGAAACTGCAATCAGTCACAGCTCTAAACCCGGGTGTGGACTGTCCATTTGCAAACCAGTTTTAGGATTCTGTTGCAAGTGGTTGCGTTGCGAATCACTTAAATGACCCCAAGTCCCCGAGAACTGAAATGCCATAGATAATAAAACAGTTTGTCAGGCCCAGGGAAGGTGTCCACTCACTTGTAAAGGCAATGATGAGAATGATGGCAATGTCGATGAAAAGGAACTGGAAATCTCCCAGGTTGCTGAGGATCTGTGGCAGTAGCAGACATTTAAACAGCACAGTGAGTGCATGCATTGTCAGTGATGTTGCTAGGTTTTCAATGTAATGTGTCCCGGGACCCACAGGTTGTCATTCAGATGGGTCCCAGAAACATTTTATGGGTCCCCAATTACACGCCCCCCCCCCCCCCCCCCCTATCGTTTTCTTCGATCTCCAATCTCCATATCTTCTATGCGTGTGTGACTGTGTACATTATATCCTGATGCAGTGGATCTCAACCTTTTCAGGCAGGGACCCCCGACCCTGAGGAATTAGGAGTGGAGGCACTTAATTTAGTTTGATTCAGTTCCACAGATACATATTGTGAAAATAGCAGATCTAGATCAGTGCGACCCGTTCCTGATTTTCAAGACCGATACCGATATATATACATATATTAAAAAATCATAAATACATTTTTTCAAATGTATATGATTCTGTAGTATTAGCACACCTTATGGTAAGAAATACTAGTAGTGGGCAACAGGTGGATTTAACATACCTTTGACCAATAGAATACATTTAATCATAGAACCTTTTAATCACTATTATTATTTTATTTTGTATTATTTATGAATGTAGAATTTATTTTTTACTATTTATTGTGTAGCAATAAAAGACTGAAAACACTGGCTTACAGTGGAATTATTGGCAAATAAAGAAATAGGAATTCAATAAATAATGAAGACAAATACTGACACTGCCTATGAACATTGGCTTGCAGTTATAGAGGGTCTACCCTCTTCAGGGAATTACTTGATATGATATCTCTAGGCTACAGAAAACATCCAGTTGCCTATTTAACATACACAAGACACAGACGATAGACAACCGGTTACTTACAGCTGCCATTAATTAGTGCTTTTGATTGCCTTTGTGGTCAAATCAGGGTCAAATGCATAGGCTCAACGAGCCATCGTTAACCTGCTAATGTTACACAGCTGATTGGCAACATGCGTTAATCCACCACATCACTGTGATCTCCAAGCAAGTTGGAGAACACTCTAAAATCGGGGATTTTACTTTGGCTGGTCAATTTAAGATGACAACAGCAACAAAGATTAGTAGAAGACCTGTATAAGTTATTATTCCTGACAGTGGTCTATCCAAGACGTTTTAACACGTTTAAGAGCAAGAGCAGGTCTCAACCAGCTCCTCATGCGACTCTCTCTCTCTCTCTGTGAGTAGCGTAGAGACTAACAGCGAGGGCCTGTGCTGCGGCTGCTGACACACAACGCTGTTTAACCGAGTTATACTTCTCCAGTACAACGGTGTCTAACCGAGTTATACTTCTCCACCAACGGTGTCTAACCGAGAGAGTCCATGCAGATCACAGCTGACAAATATTATATATTATCGGAGCTATTATTAATCTTATCGGTTTTATCGGGATGACCGCGAATTATTGTTATATTTTTCTCTGTTGTGGTGACAACTCTAGTGCGTCCCATGGACGCAACGACGGTGTCATGAATGCGTCCTTTCGCAATATGGTGCGTCAGCGACGCAGGACGCAGGCCTACGAGCATCTCTGCATTGTGATTCAATGTAGGGACACCCTTAACCACTTAAACCCTACCAGTGTCCCTACGATCTGGTGGTCATAGCTGAGTGGGTAGAGTAGTCTGGGAATCATAAGGTCACTGGTTTGCTCCCCCCCCCCGTCCACCCAGTTGAAGTGTTAAAGTGTCCCTGAGCAAGAGACTTAACCATTAACTGCCACTATAATGGCAGCCACTGCTCCTAATAGTTAGAATGGGTCAATGCAAAGGACAAATTCTACGTATGTGCAAATGTACTGTATAGCAAATACACCATATACTGTAACATATAAAGGGGACACAGTTATTATTATACTATCAGTGACAATTAAATCAAAATAATTAAGGAAATTGGGCTACCATCATACCGTTGGTGCTAGGGGTGTGCCGATACACTAATTTCACGAAACGATACGATACGATATTTGGCTCACAACTTCGATACGATTTCGATACGATACGATACGCACTTTTTTTATTATGAAAATAAATGGGGGAGAAAAAAAGGAAATGCAAACAAATAATTCTGTTTTTGCATTATTCAGACATGCAAACTTGTAGCTTTTCAGCCGTTTTGAATCCAAATAGGGCAATAGTGTGACACCTGACCCGAAAAAAAACAACATGTTGTCACCCTTTTCACCTCGGGGCTGTTTGCATGCCTGATTATTTTGATTGGTAAAAAAAAAAAAAAAAAAAAAAAAAAATTCAATTTTTTTTTCTCCCCAAAACGATACATATCGTCGCGAAAACGTATCGCGATATATCGCGGGACGATATATCGGCACACCCCTAGTTGGTGCCTGAATATCTGATTGAGAGATGCCTGTTAACTCTCTCAGTGCCAATGAAATAAAAAAAATATGTTCATACTGTGCCAGCAATTTTTTTTAAAGTAAAACAAAATAATAATAATAAGTTAAACAAGAAGTGAATGGAGCAGCAAATCACACAGACATTATGCTCCTTTGCTAGTTACACATGTAGTCACAAATACTATCTCACACATACTATAACTGCCTCCAACTCCCTCTCAAACACATTGCTACCAAATATGTGTTGAGTGAAACGGCATGTCTCAGTGACAGTGACAAATAAGCAGAAACGGTGCAGGACTTACAGAGTAGAGCAGCGTCACTGAGAGGTACTGGATAATGCTGTAGAGAGCCATGAACTTGAACACGCAGAATGACGTGATGAGAGCCGCTCGACCCTCCCTGTGGACCCACAAGTTTGTTATTGTATGGTGGAAATGTATTACCATATTACCATGGATAGTATACCACTATCAACAAAACACATTGGGGGATTTCAGCGATCCGATTTATAATCCACTGTACTGAGCTACCTGATGAGGTTGGGGACACAGGAGATGTTTGGGGTGGTGGAGGTGAAGGGTGAGGCCACCGATGCCTCGAGCTCTGACAGAGAAATTCCACTGTGGGCTCTCTTCAGGGCCTGAGAGGAGCGAGAGAGGGAGAGGGAGACACAGAGAATGACAGAGAGACAGGTAGAGCGATAGAGAGACAGAGTGAGACAAAGAGAGAGAGAGAGAGGGAGAGACAGACAGAGAGACCAGACAGACAGACAGACAGCGGTGCAGGGACAAAAACAGAGATGAGATTAAACAAAGCCAATATCACCATCTAGGATGATAGACTTACATGTATGAGGGATGTGATGTGATAATGTTTACATAGATATTATTACAAGCCAATCGATACTTACGCCACAGTCATTAGCACCATCACCACACATTCCAACAGTGTAGCTATAATGTGAAGAAAGTGGGTCAAACATTTAATATACAATCTTTAATTATATAATCTGTGGTATTTTCACACTTAAAATAACACATAGATAACATTATTTAACCACTTTCATCCTGGCATCCTATTATACATTTCTAAAATGTCAAAAGTTTGAAAAATAGCTAATATAGCCTATCTACAGGACGATTTATACAGTCTGCAAAACCATCAAGATGTTGAGAGACTCACTCCACATTCTGCAGGATCTCCACCAGTTGAGTCTTCTGGTCCGGAGCCATGCGGGCAAACACTGTGGCTCTCAGCACCAGCTACACCGCCCCCATGTGGACAGAATCACAACAACAACATACCATATCCTGGTAAGGAATACTAGATCAGAAGACAAACTCACCAAACTTCAGCATGTCCTATGGAGGAAATAAATTCATTGTATACATTATGGTAGTGTTGGAATGTGTACAGTATGTTGCATGACAAGGGCCATCTCCAAAACATAAACCTTTGCTTATGCTACAGTATCAAAATTTAAATGTATGTATCTGTGTAGATAGCTAAGTAAATGTATTTATTTATTTATCTATTTGTTTTTCTAATAATAAAGGCATTGCTTCCATGTGGATCTTTGACTTCAGTGGCCAGTTTATAAACTCTGATGTCAGTCATCTCCATATTTGGGCAAAGATTCAGCCCAATCTGACCTCCTTTGACTTCCAGTATAACATTTAAGTTTTAAAAAGTGTAATATTTCAAAAGGTATACAGCATTATATGAAAATATGATCAGTGCAGTGGTTTGCAAGATTAGCTGCACATGCGCACGCGCACGCGTGCACACACACACACACACACACACACACACAGCCCGGTTGTAGGAGTGTTGCCGTAAAAATACAGACAAAACCACTACCTTCTGTAACAGCTGTGGGAGGTGCTCAGTGATGACAGCGAATGCCTTGCCGGTGACAGCAAAGTGGTAACTCTGGTCTTGTCCATTCCCATGGAAACCATCCTCAAGGTCCAACTCCACCGTCTGGAGGAAGAGCGGAGAGACAAAGTCACATCAACATCTGTGTGTTAAAACAGTGGTTCCCAAACCTTTTAGCTCGAGACCCAAAAAAGAAATTAGACGTTTTACGAAATTTCTTAGATCGTTGGGATTTATTTATGAAATTATTTTAGAAAAATGTCTGAATTTGTTTTTAATTCAGGAAGATTTTAGATTATTTTGGGGAAGAAATTGAAATAATTTAAAACAAAATATAAGAAATGAAAAATAAAAATAACACTCAAATCCGCACACCAGAATGCTGCTCCCTCCCATCGTGTGTAACGTTTCGAGCCGGGAGGCTCTTCCTCAGACCTTACTCAGGTCTGGTACGGTCTTAGGAAGAGCCTCCCGGCTCGAAACGTTACCACCAATAAAGAAAATAAAACCCACGATGGGAGCAGCATTCTGGTGCTGATATTATTGTTCGTTGATATTTACTCGCGACCCATAAAATAGACTCGCGACCCAATGTTTGGGAGGCGGTGTGTTAAAAGAATGCGAGGTGGAGAAATGGTAAACTGGGTCATAGGTGTGGGTTCTGAAATAGTCTCCTGTAGTCTCTGAATGGTAGGCCTAACAAAATTATTATCATTAAATTCTTTATTAACCCAGGAAGTTACAGACAAAATGTATGTTTCTGACGGTCAGAAGCAGACCGCTCGTAATGACATCATTGTTAGTGGATATTTATCTGAATATCCACCGCCTTTTAAAATGTCCAAGAGCAGACCAGGTCTATTTGCCTCCATGCTGTTTCCGGCTCACCTGACTGTTCTTATCGGGGAGGTGGGCAGGGTTCTCGTTGTAATGCCAGGTGATGCCAGCAGGCTGCATGTCTTTGGGGAGAAACGCGTCTGCCATGATGACCCTCTCATGTGGACAAATCATCCCGCAATCTCTAGCTACTGATATAGCTGTCAACATATTGTCACCTAGCGGAGAAATTAAGCATGAGGAAAGAGGGCGCAAAACAGGGAAAAGCGTTATTTGCTGGATTGCATGGCTTACACACGCATGCACGTGCACACACGCATGCACGTGCACACACACACACACGCGCGCGTCTATTTGTAGTCATCGCCCTTTCTCAAGAAAATGTTGGAATTCGGAAGGAGTATGGACCGTGCTTAACTCCCCATTTTCACCACAGTTTGAACATTCACCTCTTCATACTCTACCTCACCCCCAGCACTCCTTGTTCCTTTTGTCCCTTCTTATTGGCTTTTTTTTTTGATATATGTTAGTTATACTATGCAGTGTATGTTGGTTATTGTTCACATATTATGTTAATCAGATAGCATGCTGTTTAGATAGGTTTGATGTTTACCTGGTGTCCTAGAAACTTTGTAGCACTTCATTGTTTTTTCTTGGTCGTTTGTTGACTAGGGTTCATACCATTTACTCTGATCTTGCAAGACTAAATTGTAAAGTGTTATTGTATACTCTATAGACCCTGATACACAGTTGATAAGAGTCCTCTAGGTCCAAGCTACCTGTAACCATCAAGGTACGGATGTTAGCTTGTCGTAGTTCCTGTAAAACCCCAGCAGTCTCTTCTTTCAGTTTGTTTTGCATGATGATCAGGCCGAGGAACTCCATGTTGGTCTCCAATACGTCTCTGCGAGGAACAGACCAAAGGTTTCATCAGCATCACGTCACACACATCCCACGCAAGTACACAAGAGAAAATACACAATATGAACGTATCCCTGTAAAATACAGGAACTAATTAAATTGGACATTGTTTGTAATGGGGTAGTGGTGGCTCAGGAGGCACAGCGACTGTTTGGGAGCTGGAAGATTCTCCGTTTGATCCCTGGCTACTCCTAGTACCGTGTCCTTTAGTATGCAGCATTGCATGGTTTCCTACCTGTGTGTGTGTGTGTGTGTGTGTGTGTGTGTGTGTGTGTGTGTGTGTGTGTGTGTGTGTGTGTGTGTGTGTGTGTGTGTGTGTGTGTGTGTGTGTGTGTGTGTGTGTGTGTGTGTGTGTGAATGTGAATGTTCCACCCATTGAAAGTGTGTGTAACATTTATCCAAAGTGCTTTGGATAAAGGTGCTGTTGAAGTCAATTTACCATTCACAAAACACAACTTATATTTTGTCATTTAATTCATTGGTTCTCAAAGGACCCCCTCAAGGACCCCAAATGGTCCTTGAGGGGGTTTCAGGTTCCAAGTGTGTTGATCAGTGTCTGATGTGAGGGGTAAAGAGGTGCATTCTCCAGTGAATGACTGCAGAGCGATATCAGTAGCGGATGTACCTGTTAAGGCTCTGGACTTTGTGCCAGGAGAGTTTGGATTCCAGCTGTCGATGTGCCAGGGCAATAACCCTGAAGCCCTGGCCTGTGTAGCTTTCCAGAGTCTCTGCAAAACTGTCTGGGACTGGAAAGAGTCAGATAGAGAAAGGGTTGCAGGGTGGTAGAAAGGTAGTAAAACCTAGGTTAATTATCAATATGGTCTGATCAACCTAGAAGGGAAGAGATAACGATTGACATGAACCACATCCAAAACTATTTTTCATTTATTTTGTAAAAAAAAGTATAAATTATGCTTAAGTGCTTAAATAGATTGGTTTCAAATTAATGAATGTGTTTTTGGCCATTTTAATGTACCAAATGAAGGAGGAGATTTTCCAAAATAAACATCACACTGTTTATTCAAGCTCTGACCTGTGTCTTCTCTGCAGAGGCTGGCCACAACCTCTGGCGCCCCCTTGAGGTAGGCGTCCATGCGTTTCTCCCCCAGCCTCCTGACAACAACACTCATCCTCTGGAGGGCTGAGGAGAACGGGAACTGACGCACAATACCGATCTCAAACAACTGAGGAGCAAGAAGGCATTACATACATACATGGTCAACTACTGTGACACAAAGTTAAGACATTATTGTATCACTGTGTCCTTCACAACTACAATGGGGAATTATGACATTCTCTGTGAAGAGAAAAAAGCAAAGATGTTACTTACTGATAATTCGGACAGCTCCTGAAAAGAAATAGGAAGGGGACCATATTATTGTAATCCAATGCAGTGTCTACAGCAGGGTTGGGCAACCACCTCATTTGATTGACCAGGTGATCAGATTGGGCAATTGAGGTGATCAAGTGAGCTAACCAAATGATTACTTGCCCGTAAAGGTTCCCTACCACAGGTCAGTATCTTATACACAATGAATAATGCAATCGTTGTTACAGACATGAAGAATTTAAAAAAGACCATCACAAAATAACACAGAATGACACAGAAAGCTATACCATGTTCTGCGATTGTCTGACGTTTTGGTGGGCTTCAGGGAGGACCTGCTTTGGGGGACGCACAACTGTAGGCATAATGGGATTATGCAGAGCAGTCTCCTCCTCTGTGGATTCCTCTAGGATCTATAAAAAACAACCGAAAAAACATCAGTACCACTAAATAAATTAATTAATATTGGATAATGTTAGGCATGCACTGTACACTCAGTTAAAGGTATTACATAATTTAGAATATATACAGTACAGTCAAATTAACTTCTCTACTTCAGTAAGGTAAGGCGTGTCAACTAGGGACCACCGGGGGGGGGGGGGGGGGGGGGGTCCCCAGATAAATAATTGAGTGTTAGGAACCAAATGGATGTTTATCTGACCATTTGGTTTCATTTGTAAAATCAAGATTTCACAGTGTAGATTTGGAACTACTGATTTAGAAGGCATTTGTATAATCGGCCTCAGGTCTTAATGGCATAACGCCATTAATCAACCTGGGGGATCCTTGGAATTTAAACGGTTGAGAATCACTGAACTATGAGGTCTCCATGGTACCTGACTGTAGCCATTCCAGGTCAAGCAATGCTTAGCCCAATGCCAAGGCAGTGAGTTTGAGAACAGCATAAATTCAAGAGCAGATTAGTAACCAGGAGCGTGACAGAGGAATGTCAGCTTACAGCCAGGCTTGTTACAGTAGGTTCCTTGCCCAGTGGTTCTCAACAAGTGGGCTCCAAGGATCCCCAGGGGTCCTTGAAGGGTTTCCCGGAGGTCCCCAGCAAAATGAGTTAATATAGCATCTTCAAACCTTGATACATTGGCTATTTGAAAATATCTGACCTATTACACGCAAGACACGTTGCAAGCTTGCAGATCTGCTATTTTCAAAAAAGATCATGAAAAATATTCTGAAGTCTTCAATAGGGAGTCCCTGGCACAAGATATTTTCAGTGGCCAAATACATATTCATTTGGGGGGGTCCTTGACATGAAAAAGAACCACTGCCATACCCAGCCTGTAGCACTGAACATCTTGAGATCCAGAGGGTCTCCCGAGAGCTCTCCCTCTATCTTGGTCAGTGAGTGGCAGGTAGCCATGCAGGCCACGAACGTTGTGTTAACCAGAGTCTCTTTTGCCGCGTCGACCTCTGGGGGAGAGAAGCTACGACACACAGCAAACATCTGGAGATCATTTAACAACTTAAAGGAGCACTTCACCCATTTTCAACCTCATCTTCATACAATTCATTAGAGGAGTAGTTCACCCAAAGAAATACGTCTTCAAATTCATGGACTTTTTGCTTTTGCCAATAATTTGATGACCTGGACATCGGTCAATAGGAGACTCAGTAGGAGACTCCGCCGGTCATCAAATTAAAAACAATAAAAACTCCATGAATTCACGGCTTCATGGGGTGTGTAATTGATAGAAAATAAGTCATTTTTGAGTGAACTACTCCTTTAATGCTCATTATAAGATGGCACAATTTCTGTCTACTCACTCTGCATCTAATTGGTGGGACATGGACAGTTCAGAAACCTATCTGTCTACCAACAATGACATCATCATGATGCTATTTCATCATGATGATGACATTGTTGGTAGTCAGATAGGTTTCTGAGGCCAGTGTTCCTGCATTAATAAAAAAACAAAATAAGTTTGAAATGACCAAACCTGCCTACCGATGCTGTCACTGGTAGACAGGTTTCGGAACTGTCTGTAATGAGCATTATAGTGGGACCAATTACAGTATATGAAGATAGGTTGAAAAGGGCTGAAGTGGTCCTATTAAGCCCTGTTATCAATTACTTTTTTAAATAGTCGATCTATAAGCTCACACATTGTGACAGTGTGAGAGCTTGTACCGTAGATCTGCTATTTCTTACAATTTTTGTCCATAATGACATGTCCAAAATAAGGATATCAGGTTGAAAGTGTTGCCCATTTTTACACTCTCTGAGTTAAATTAACACTATCATTCCCATGTTAACTGTAGCCATGCAATGATAAGGCTAAAAATAAGATTAGAGTTGGCACCGATACCATTGTCAGTAATGGAAATGCCTCCGATGCATCTCTAAATGTGATAATACTGTATCACAGCTAATCAAGCAAACAAGCAACACACACAGACAAATAGCACAATCAGAGTGTCAGATAGAACTTGTGCCTACCTTCCATCTTCAACTCTCTGAATGCCCCATAGGTCCAAGCCATCTTCTGTTAGTGTGCCAGTCTGATGCAGAAGACAAGACAAGACAATGACCAACAACCAGAACCCTTGAACTAAAATGGAAGACATGTAAGCTTTGTGATCTGCTATTTTCACTATTTTCACCTATAATGACTATCTAACTATATAAATGGCGAGCAACTTCCACACCCTCGGTGGCGACACCCCACAGCTCTGTTATCGGATAAACAACGCACCGCCAGACCACATGTCGCCTACTGACTCGCCACGGCGGCCGCACTGAATTTACGCCTCGCGTAGGGGACATCTCACTGTTCACTACACCTTTTCCACCGCGCAACATAATTAATTCTACTCACCAAATGTCGGACAAAACGGAAGGGGAGGCAGCTTCGTACCGTTTACCGTGCGCACGACCTCATCACCACAACAGCAGGCAGCCGCTGCGGGGGTTTTTTCCTTTTTTTCCAAACTTTTTTTTTGGTCACCATTTTCTCCAGGCACCATTTCTGGTGTAACGTCGGGTGTTTCTTTTCACCAGCCAATCACCTTTCACGTTGCCACGTCCGTTGCCACGTCGCGCTGACGTACGCTAAACAAGCGCTGCCGTGCGCACAATGCAAACGAGCCCAAAGGCGCGCAAAAATAAGCCGACCATTGCTTAGACACAAAGTCAGACCTGGCAACGCAGCCTACGCCAATCATGTGTGAGAGATCTACAAGCTATGGGGCAGAGACGCCACCGTATCTTAGCAACAACTACAGCGCTCACTCTCATTGGTCGTGTCACGCTAACAGCAGTCTCCAGACAATGGCATCGCAGACAGCTTGCTGTTACTGCTGTAGCCATCACAGGCAGTTGCAGCACGACGGACAGGGCGCTGTGATAGCTGCCATGTCGCTAACGCTAACCTGGTTGTCATGCCTGCAGCGGCTGTGCAATCACTTTGTCAACAATGCACGTTCGTGTGGTGAATGTCTATATTGCTGCTCAGTTCGTCCATTGTAGATGGTGTATGTTTGTGTGTGTCTTCTGGAGAACTATGTAGCTCCACAGCAACTACAGTAACTAACGTAATGGCAGGACCGGCCCGTGCAACGCATGTTAGGCTGCATTATGGTCATGTAGTAATTTCAGATAATTTCGCTCCGATTAGAGCAGTGTTTATCAACCCTTTCACGCCCCCCCCCCCCCCAAATACACGTACTCACAACCATAGATATATATAAAGGCTAGATGACTCACCCGCGCTGCTGGCCAATGGAGTACGACGTCGCCACATGGCGGCCATCTTGGGACGGTCATTCATAACATTATGTCTATGGTGCATATACTTTTAAATAACCATAGCGTGCTCAATTTTCATCCGATTTTCAAACGGTTTGGTGTTTTGTAAACACCAATGATGTAGTTATGATATTATTGTATAAAAAAAAAAAACATGATTATAATTATAAGTATGCGGTATCATAACTATATCTTTGGTGTTTACAAAACACCAAACCGTTTGAAAATCGGATGAAAATTGAGCACGCTATGGTTATTTCAAAGTATATGCACCATAGACATAATGTTATGAGTGACCGTCGCAAGATGGCCGCGGTTGAGCTACGCTTGCGCCGCCCCCTTGAGCCATCTAGCCTTTATATATATCTATGCTCACAACAACACCAGGCGGCCGCCATCTTGCAGAAAGGGCTGCCATTCGCCAGCTTTCACAAAAACAAGCAACCACCTTCATATTTTTTTTTTTTTTTTTTTTTTTTTCCTTTTGGAAATTTTCATCCCACGATTTCCGCGCGGACCACCAGGGGGTCCGCGGACCCCCTGGTGGTCCGCGAAACATACAAAATATAATTTCTTCTACTTATTTTTCATCATTTTGTAACTTTTACATTACACTTTCTTACAATTTTTTTTTTTTTTTCCCTTTTTGCAAATGTTACTTAGACAATTTGTCTACCCCCATATACACACGCCCACGCGGGCCCCGTGCGCGTACATGCCTCTAACAGCCATAATCCCCATCTATACTGCCCACTCTGTGCTGCAGCTACACGGATACAGACACAGGGACACGGAGGGACCAACAAACGCAAAGCCCCGTGCGCGGCTGGGGTTGGAGGGGCGTAGCCCCCCGAAACTCTAGTGAGGTCATATATCAACACAATGGAGCCAACCACTTTAGCCAACAACAATTACCCAAATGTTTGTTCAGAAAGCATTCTACACACAGTATTTACAGTATTATTGCCTTTCTGTCATTCCTTTAGCAGCAACCAGTTGTGTATATTTGCACTAAACATCAACTTCTCGTGGAGAAGTTGACAACTCTCTGTGTTGTTATTCATGTCCTCACTGTTTTGCCTGATTGACTGCCTTTGTTGCTTTTATTTTAATGTTGTTTTATGCTTTTGCTTTTCTTTTTTTGCTTTATTGTTAAATTAGTTGTACTTTTTCTGTAATTGTATTCTTACTTTCTAAAGCACTTTGAGCTGCATTTAATGTCATGAAAGGTGCTATATAAATAAAGTGTACCATTATTATTATTATTAATGAGTCTTTTGAACAAATGATTCATGAAAGTTACCATATAAGTTCTCCAAGAAAAGGTAACCTCTAAAATGTTCTTAATTTCTTCTTCATAATTGTAATCATGAATGGAATCTGATTCATTAGCCTGATCAATTACTGTTACTTTGGAATTACTTTCACTTCAAAGTATTTTATTTGACAAGACAAGAGTCATTTCTACTTACAGTAACAGAATTTGCTTTGGAGGCGTACATTGAGACCAGAAGTAGATACCTAGTATAACAAAAATAGGGACACCAGGTTGGAAGTGATTAACCTACCTTGTCAAAGCAGACCAGGTTGAGTTGGCCACACATGTTAATCCTCTGCGGACTAATGCAGAAAATGCCAACACGCTTCAGACGCCTCTGGGCATAGACAATGCCGGCTGTCATGGCCGCTGGCAACGCCGGTGGCACAGTGATGGTAATGATGTCCAAAGATTCAATGATGATGGTTTTCGTTGGAACCTGGTTGACGCAGAGAATGAAACTACAAATAAAGATGTTTAAAGCTGCAATCTGAACGTGTTATGTCTTGCCCAGTGGTGGACAGTAACAATGTACATTTACTTGAGTACTGTACTTAAGAGTTTTCTCTTTTTCTTTTAGCACTTTACTTTCACTCTGCTACAATTCGATATTGCACTTTTGACTCAACCATTTCTCAGAATGGGACTCTTGGGACCCAAACTCACAACAATAAATTATGAAGTAATTAACCAATTAATTAATTAATTAATGAATTAACCAATACATTGATATTAACGGAGACACCAAACATCTACCGCTCAGCAAAGACGGAATCTCTCACTTGGCCACTTTTGAGCTTCAGGCAGTAGTATTACTTGTCAACCAGTAGGTGTCCTACCTAACACCAGGGTCCAAATACATATTAATTTGGGGGTCCTTGACATGGAAAAAGTTAGAGAACCATTGCCACAGGCTAGCACCAGGTTCCTTTTGATAGGACGAGTGGTGGTACCTTGTACATGACGCTGAGTACAATGGTGTAGATGAAGCCGATCCCCGCCACGCCCACCAGACACAGCAGGAACAGGTAGGCGTCGCGGTAAAGCTTGAAGTCGGTGGGTTTCGGAAAGAGAATGGAACGAACCAGCTGGCCTTTCTCTGTACTGAAGCCTGAAGGGAACAAGACTAGTTAGGACTTTACTTTCCCTGTGGACCTCCCATGTGGTTTACCTGTAGCCTACAGTTTCTGCCATCTGTGTTTTTTATGCACCTTTTGTCTAATCATGCACACCTGCCGCTACCTGGACCTACCAATGTGTTACCACTTTCGCACCTAATGCTTAACATCATGTACATACTGTATCTGCTGGTCTTATGCTATGTGTATGTAGATATCTTGATCTTTTTATGTTTTCTTATTTAATGTTAGATTTTTCTCCCTGTCTTTTTTCTTTTTCTCCCTTTCTGGAAAACAAATTTCACCCACTTCTTTACACCTGTAAACCGATGTGACAATAAAGTTGATTCTAAAGATGATTCTAGAGCCTTGATTTCATTTTCTATTTTGACCATGTATATTTGGCATTGGGTCTTATCTGACTTTCTTTCCTGTGTTTCTTTCTCTATATCTATATTCTATATTTTTTAAACTGCAAAATGTTGGGAGCTTGTACAAAACAATTATTTCACCCGCTCTTTCACACCCCTAAACTTGTGCTGTGACAATAAAGTTGAAGTTGCAATCCGTATCTTTTATATCCTACCCTGTATTCGAACCCTGGACTCCCACTTGAGACCAGATTTCTACCGCTCATTCCAAGACACATTCACCACTTGGCCAGGGGAGCTGTGTCGTTGCAGAGCCTGGAAAGAACATACTGTATCGCTCATATGGATAGTCCTTCTCACCGGTTCGGACTACCACAGCCTTGACCAGCTCTCCGGTGTAGAAGCGTGTCTGGATAACATGGGTTCCACAGAACAGTGTGTGCCTCTTGTGCTCCTCCAGGTTGTAGGTTCTGGTCCCGTCCTGGCCCGAGCCCGGCAGGCTGGTCTTAGTGACCGGCACACTCTCGCCTGGAGTTCAAAAGAACAAACGAGGAGTAAAAATACAAAAATCAATTATCATTGTTTTTTCCTCGATCTTTAACACATTGAGTTTTTTTTTCCTTCACAGCACCAGGAGATATCATTTTTCGAAGATTTAGACTCCAATCCACTTCCTGGTTAACTTATGATGACTTCAAAAGCCTGTATCTCGGCTCCTGTGTACTTTTTTTTTTACTATGTATTTTCGACTATTTTCAACTGGCTGCAATTGAACTGGCTGGCTATGGAACGGATTACCTAATGTTTTTAATTTTTTACCCCCGATTGTACGAGACCCCTGTGTGTGTGTAATGAGGGGATCACCGTGAGGACGGTGATCACTGAAAATATCCAGGCACTGTTTTAAAAAAACCCTGGCACTCAATGTGTTAAGCTCACTCCGATGTCACTTTATGCTATACAATGTGTGGCACTGTGAAGAGTTGTGAGCTTATAGATCGGCTATTGTCAGCGTGCGACAGCATCGTATGATGAAGTATAAAAAGTGGTTCATTAGTCCAGTGATCCACAACTGTTTTAATTTCAAGGTCCCCCAGTGTGAAATGCATTAGGCCACGGACTGCAATTTGTTATGATCTTTATCTCTGGGACCTCAATCTACACCGTCAAATCCCCAGTATCAATTTAACTCTGAGAAGTGTACAAATGGAACCTAACTATCAATCATTTGGCTGGGGACCCCCTGGAGACCCTTCAGGGACCTGTCGGGGTCCCTGGACCGCCTGTTGAGAACCAGTGTTGTAATCATGTATGAGGAAGTGAACCTGTCAGCATGCTCTCGTTCACAATGCAGGTTCCATGGATCAGCACAGCGTCACACGGCATGATCATCCCATTGGCTGGAATAACGATGACATCACCAGGAACAAGGTCCGTGGACATGGCTTCCTCCATATCTGTGATCAAAAGACGTCAACAAATAAGTAGGTCACCCCACAGTGACATCACACATGCTTCTGCTGCTACAGTATCGAACTAGAAGTTTTTCTGTTTCTCATGGGTTTTTATGGTTTGCAAGTTTGTTTGTACCTTTCCTGCATTCTTTCTTTTTCTCAACAGTAACAGAAAATTGCTCAAAAGAGCAATAGGGCTTAAGTGGTTAATTCATGATATAAGTCCAATAAATCATATTATTGGACTGTAATTAGTAATGCATTAATGTGTTCATCACTTCAATGTTGCAGCTGGTAAATATGGTGCTAATGTTAATTACTTTGTGTAGATTAACCTACAATAATACATAATCATGTATTAGTTAATTAATTAATTTTGTATTAATAATCTACATCATTTTGTATTAATAACTAAAGCTTTCAAATAACTGTAATGCAGTTCAAAGTACAATATTTGCCTCTGAGGTGTGTAGTGAAGTAGAAGTATAAAGTATAAAAGGGGAAATACTCAAGTAAAGTAATTAGTTAAAATATGAGTTACTTTACACCAATGCATACCTTTGTTCCCTCTGCAAAGTGAAACACGGACAACACTGTGAGTAGAGACCATGTCGTGTAACATTACATATTGCTGCAATTAAGAAGAGATGGTTACAATGTAAAAAGAAAAAAAGTCACGAGACAACCTTAATCGACAAAAGAAAGATCAGAAAAATGATGGAGGAAAATAATAACAAACAAATAACAAAAAATAAATACGCCTGGAGCAAAGAATTATATGATGCATGCAGTTGAATAACCTACTGTAGCTGTGCTCAAACATGTCTTTTTGTGTTTTCATCATATTTAAGTAATGGTTTCGGTCCAGTTTTGAGACGATGTAAGCAGAAGAAATATATCACCACCCACCTTTTTGATGGTATACAACGAGGTAGCGATTGATATGAAAGACATGAAAACTATGGCTGTAGCATAGTAGTAATAATCCTCTGCACTCCACAGTATGACACTGAACAGCTGGAAGATGTAGAAGGGATTCAAGACCTGATAGACAGAGATAAAGAGAAAGAGAGAGAGAGATACATACAGATACACAGTACAGACAGACAGACAGACAGACAGACAGACAGACAGACAGACAGACAGACAGATTTAAAGGTTTAATTGAAAGGGAGAGTTCACCCCCAAAATGACTTTTTTTCTATCAATTTCTATCAATCCGTATGGAGACACAAAGAGTCTCCTTTGTATCTCCATACGGAACCGCTGCCGGTCATCAAATTATTGGCTTAGGAATGCGACAAAAACAAAAGAATATCCATTCATTCAAGTCTCCATGGGGTGAGTAATCGATAGAAAAAAAGTTATTTTGGGGGTGAACTATCCCTTTAACTCTGATCTATTTGGTTACATGCGTACAGAGTTACAAATGGATAAATTAACAGATTTTTTTTACTGTGCATCTGGTTATATGGTAATTTTTTTAGAAGGCTATTTGATCATATCCAGTTGAATGGAATCAAACTTGACAAGTACATCTTACAAACCCACCTCTTTTATTAGGAGTATGAACACAGAGGGAACCCTCACAGCAATCTCATTTTCCTCAAAAAACAGCCTCCTGTTGAACGAGAATTGGAGGCACAGCATACAAAGATTTACTTAATACATATTTATTGGCACAGCTCTTCCCTCCCTGTGTGCATGTACAGTATACACACTCATATGCATATTATGCACGTATGTACATTATACACAATGCAAGTAGTATAATGGTTATGTCACAATCTTAGCCTCTGCCCTAGCTCTGGTCCATAGCCTAGAAGGAGTTCTCCTTAAGGCTATGGGACTTTCGAGTATTTGCGCAGGCACCACAGGCTGCATAGCCTCTCGTCTGCAGTAAAAACAAAAACATCACTTTCGCTACTCACCAAAACAAAGATGGTTTTATGGAGTTGAAAGCCAACTCTACTAAGTGGGAACAATCTGAGCCCCCCACCTCACGTATAAAATATTTCTTTGGGCCAAAATGTTAAATATTTCACCCGAAAGAAAACATTATTTAGTTACACTCCGCTGCGCCTCTACAGATCCGGTCACTGGAATTTTTCTATCGACAAGAATTGTAGAGGGCGCAGCGGAGAAACTATAAAATGTTTTCCGAAAGTCCCATAGCCTTAAGCAGAACTCCTTCTAGGCTATGGATCAGAGCTACCTCTGTCTCTGCTCTGTGTGCCCTTCCCTGTCCAGAGGGCCCTGTTGAGACTTTGGCCAGTGTGTTGTTCCCCTTGTTCTGCTCACCCCCTCCCCTCTCTATGCGGCCCTGATTGAGAGACTGCTTCCACCTGGGCAACCCAGCTGAAGGGCCTTTGTACCACACATTTCCCAAGGAGCTTACTGGGGAAATGGGGGTGTGTCAATTATGGGCATCACTTCCTGTTGTCAGTCATTCAATTCATTTGAGGGATCAAATCAGTCAACAATAATGTGGGAACACAACCTGACAGAAATCAAAAAGGGTCATATTAGTCTGCCTGCTTACCCTACAAGAACCCCCTCCACACAGCTCACATCACATAACAAGCACCATTTAATCCCCATGCAGAGATTCAGGTCTCCCCCTGGTTCCTATTTTTGTGAAAGGGACAGCAGTGTTGTTCAAATGTTTCAAAAATATTCAAAATATGTCACAACACAACGTGTCGCGATGCAAGCATTATGAGCTTGTAGATCTGCTATTTTCAAATAGCCGATGGTAAAGTGGTAAAACTTAGCCTAGTCGCTTCTTTTGGGCTTGTTTTCATAGACCTAGCCACTTGTTTCTCATACAAAATCTGGCAATTAACAGGAATCTGACAGGAATTAGGCTACAGCTAAGAGCAAGTGTCAAGAGCCATTGCTCATTAATTTGAATCAGCAGTGTGGAGGGAGATGTCAGGACTCAGGAAAGTAGACAGACTAATATGACCTGAACCTGTACTGATGGCCCAGAGCCGAGTCCAGCAGTTTGTTGCACTCTTTCATGAGAATAGGTGTCTGCCCAGCGACAGGCAAATGGCAGTGAAGCGAGCATTCAAATCCTTTGTGGAGGAAAGAGATGACAAGTACACCATGAAACTCTTATTCCTTGGTTTCCTTCATTTTTTCCCTGTACTTAGGTTGTGCAGATTTGTTGATTAAATCAACTAATCGATTAGTCAACAAATTCCTATGACTGATTATTTGACAAACAATTTCTGTAGTCGAGGACAAGCCCTAATAGTAGTAGTAGCCAAATTATAGAGCTGTTTGTCCACAAGTGAACTGGATGTGTTGAAGGATCAAAACAGTGTTCTGTACCTGTATTCCTGCAGTTTTGTGCTGAGACCAGAGCTGTGGTCAGTGTGAATGTCGCTGCAGCTCAACTTCAGATCCTCCAGGCCTCTAGAAAAGGATGACACTTATCTCTAGATGCGCAATCCAGGGGTGCAACAGTTAATGGAATTAATCTATTCTAAAAAAATTATCTATTCTAATAAAATAATAGATTTTCAAAATGACTGAAAATAGATCTATACGCTCACAACAGCTGATCTATAAGTCAGCTCATACAGTGGCTATTTTTTATACTTGACAGTATTGTACTACAAAGTATTAAATATGTCTTAAGTGGTTAATCACACTAATAGATTTAGTTGATAATTTAAAAAATCTAATTATTCTCACGTTGATTTGAAATAAAAAATATCCCCCAAAAATATGTTCTCGGTTATTCAAAAAAGTCTCTAGAACAATCACTAAAGATTATTGATACTTGCAGCCCTAAAGCACATCATCACAAACAAGTCGATCAACAACTGTATCCGGGGTATTGACATTTTTTTTTACAAAGCTTTAGTGAATTGTGTACAAAAAAACTACACAGCACAATGTTTCATGTTTGTTTGATTGTTTGTAATTTGTGCAGCTCTTACTTATATATTTCAAAACTCTGCTTCACATCGTTCCAGTAGTATTTCGTGCTGTGGTGGGCAAAATAGTGGATCTAAAAATGAGACGAGAAGGAGTCACAGCATTGAAGTAAGCAAGACAGAGACATAACTTGGTACAGACATACAGTATAATGGGAACTTGCATGTGATTTATAATACATTCAATACATTATAAAAATGTATTGACTTCCTGCACTTCCTTTTATTGTAATTTACATGCCTTATATGCAGGGGTGCACATAACTTTTTAGGTCTAGTACTCACAAGAGCACCTGGAGATGTGAGTTGGTGCGCACCAAATAAGTGGTCCCGTTTTGTCAACGGGGGGGGGGGGGGGGGGCAGCCACGGCGCCCACCGGACAGTTTTGTCAACGGGGGGAGCAGCACTGCTTCAGCCCAGCCCTGCACATGAACTCTGCAGCCGCACTGAAGCCCTGGACAGACGCTCTGCTTCCAAATTCCGCGATTTTCGACGTTTCTTTTTTTCTCACACGCCGTTAGGAGAAGCCCCCAAGGTTGGTGCCCTGTGCTGCACTGCTTTTATCCGCCAGATTTGGACGTTCACGGCATATTTTGCACCGTTATGGTGCGTTCATCATCGGTGAAGAGTGCCTCTAACAGCCGCTGCTGGCTGCGTGCACGCAGCGAGGCAATGCGAGGCGACGCGAAGCAACAATCACACAAGCACGTGCAGCATGCGTCCCCTTCCCCTGCGCCTAATGGCTGTACATGGGGCTGACGCGTGCTTTAGCGAGAGTGTGTAAGTGTGGCTTCAGGAAGTAAATTCCTAGCCTCGATCTCCAGGCTTTTATTTTTTAGTTTTGCTAAAAAATAAAAGCTTGGAAATTCCTGTCCCAGCTGTTGGTACGCAAAAGCGCCTCGCGTCGTCTGATGTGGTGCGCATTATTTATTTTGGGTGCGCATGCGCACCTGCGCACCAGTTATGTGCACCCCTGCTTATATGTTGATCAAATTAAAGGTGCAACTGCTGTAACTCCCTGCCCCAGAATCAAATCCACATCTCCCATGTGAGAGACCAAACATCTACCACTCAGTCAAGAGGGAAGTTCCTGTTTGGCATGGGGAGATATTGCAGGTAGGGAGGCTACATCCAACCACTGCAGATGTGCTAGTTACAGTATATTTTATGAACATACTCTACCATACAAATTCGTCAAAATAATGTTAAAAATAAGCCCCAGCCCCATTGCAGCTTTAACTTTGAGATTTTTGTACATTTTCAGAGTTACACATAAATTAACGCTGAACAGCTTTAAAACCTATAGTATTGAGTTGTTGTTTTTTTCTAGCTCCTTATCAGCCGTACATACTGTAACACAAGGGCATGAAACAGATTATTTCACTGTAGTACAATACCTGAATTGGCTGGCTATGAGAACATATCTCTGGAAGGTCTTCATTAACAGTAGAGAAGGTATGGGCGCCGTCCCCGTTAGGCAAGTCAACGATGGTCTGGAGATCCACGCTGTCGAAGGGGCCCTTCCCTGGAGCCAACATCACGTGTACCTTGGCCCGAAACCACAGCTTGAACTCATCCTGAGGGTCAAGATTCAAAATTTCAAAAGGTCATACTTCTAAATATTATATATGTGCACAGTATATGTATTTAAGCATCTATTTACGTATATTCACATATGTGTATGCACATTTGTACAAGCCTTGGTCTTGTTGGGTCATACAACAACTAGAGAGATTTGTGGTGTATTAAACTGAATATCTAAAAGTTTAATGATTTAGATTTAAACCTGATATTGTTGATTTGTTGTTCTTTTTTTAGACACATGTTGAGAGTGAATCATATATTGGGCTGTGCACACACTGTCCTCAGGGTCTGATTGGTTGGAAAGTTCACTGGTCAAACAGTTCAGAGAAGTCGAGATGAGACCAAACAAGAGTCTACTTTGTTCTGTGTAATCTGGGCAATAACGTTTTTTACAGTTATTGATAAGAGCTCACCAGAAAACACAAGATTACTTTATTCAGAGGCTGTAAGATTCTCAGTTGACCTTATCATTCATGACGTCATGAGCCAGGAGGGAAATAACTACATGAATGATCTTGTTGTATAAAGCAACACAATTTCTATCACAACATTCATGGAATGCAGTAACTATATTTGTGACTAGCTCTAGTAATGGAGGTTACGGGTTCATGCAAAGGACACTCATCATCATGCTATAATAATTCTACCTCAATTTCAGCTTTTGACACAAGATGGCACATTGAACGCAGCACTTTCATTTACTGTACAGTACGTTGTTTTGACCCCTATAAGAGCAAATAAAGCACTTTTATACATTAGGGGCGGCCCGGGCGTCAGTGGCTCGAGCGTAGCGCTGTCTTGGAATTGGAAGGTCACCGGCTCCTCCTGTCGGTGTGTTTTCAAATGTGTGTGTGTGTGTGTGTGTGTGTGTGTGTGTGTGTGTGTGTGTGTGTGTGTGTGTGTGTGTCTTTGTCTCTGAAGGAGATTAGGCCAGTCACAATTATTACATAATTGTCTAATCACAATTATTTGAGATAATCGCAATTATTTTTGCATAATCCATCATTTCCATGTTTGACTTAAAAAAATGTATGGAAATCTAGCTCAAAACACGATGTGTTTTAAACATTTTTCTACTATTCATTAAGTATAAAGTTATTAAATGATCTAAGTTATTTGTCATATCTACCCTGTGCAACTTTTGTTTACGGAGCCTAAAAGCCAAACCGAAATGTAACTCTTATTCATGTTCCAATGTTCAAGGCCAAAAACACGATTAAATAGTTACTCGCAATTATTTGTGTGACAATTAATCGTCATGTAAAAGTTGTAATTGCGACAGCCCTGATGCAGGTGTGTGTCTCTTACAGTGGACTGAGCAGGAGTGTGTGAGTCTGATGCGGGTGTGTGTCTCTTACTGTGGACCTGAGCAGGAGTGTGTGTGCCTCTCTGAGGGAGGTGTGTGTGCAGGTTCCCTTCACGGCCCACTCCGGGAGCCAGTAGAGTAACAGCAGGAGGAGACCACCGGAGCACACCGCTCCCACGCCCACCAGGATCATCTTCCACAGACAGGGCCGGTAACCCCACACCTCCTGCAGGGGGCAGCGGGACATCATAAAAACATGACATCGCTGTCAGGACCTTGTGTGTCCAAAACTGTTACTTTTCAGAAAATGGACCCAATATAGTTATTATTCAATCATAGGCTCTTGTTAATTATTTTCATTGGTTCAATATTTATAAAACCCACAGACACACTTAACCACATTCACTTTCACTTATGTGAGCTTGTATGACAAAGCAGGGCATTCATTTACAAAAAAACATAAAAAGTTGAAATATGGAGGTACAAGGTTTCTGCCCTAGCCTGGCATGGCCAGACTAATATCACTGCGTAGATATTAGTCTGGAACCTCTGTGTGGAACCTGCATTTCCGAGGGGCAAATTCAAAAGATGCCTCTGGTGATAAAACCGCCCCAAATTTGCATACTGGGCTCTATTGAATCTCTATTGAGAGGGGCCAAACCTAATCTGCCACGGGCAATTTTTTTTTGCAATGGCAGATTCGTCTGGAACCAGGCTATTTCTGCCCGACATCAACAATAAACACACTCTGCATGTGACCTTGGGAGCAGAATGACATGATGCATGGATGAAAGCAAAATAAAATGTCACTATTGAAAAATGTTGTTGTGCAGAGTCCTAATCTGCGATTTGTGAAACGGCGTGAAAGGAGCCCACCATACTAACACTGTGTTTCTATATTTTCAATTATAATGTTTTGGTAGCCATATATACAGCCATACCAGTTGAAGAAATTGCAGATTGAGGTTTTAACCTTTGATTTCATGAAAATATCCAAGGTCATTAGGGTTTTCTGAAAGATGTAATATATCGCTAGTTTGATCACTTCAAATACTCTTTAATCTTAAAATAACTAATAACCAAAAGCTATCTACAAGCGTACAACACATCACAGACACGTTGTAAGCTTGTAGATAGATCGCTTATTTTCGGTGAGTGACACACTTTCATAGAAGACATGCTGACTTCTATGGAATCCAAATGACTGAACTCAGTCGTGGCAACTGAGAACTTTAATCCATGCATGATTGTGAGGAATATTGGAGTGCCATTTGGCATCTTGAAAGATACCAAATACCACTGATCTGAAAGAGCCAGAGCGCACTGACAGGAGGTGGAATTGTGACAATGAGAATCGGAAACAGAACTGGAAACATGCAACTGCCAAGTATCAGTGGTGTAAAGTAACTAAGTACATTTACTCAAGTACTGTACTTAAGTAAAAGTTTGAGGTACTTTTTACTTTACTGGAGTATTTCCAGTTTTTTTACTTCTACTCCACTACATGTCAGAGGCAAATATTGTACTTTTACTCACAAAAGAAAGTTCTGGATTGCATCTTTAACATAAGAATCACATGTAGTCCATTATCGTTGCTGTCCGGCAGAAACCAGCTAACTCCATTTTGACGCTTTTGCATTTTCTTCCCATAAATCAGAGCCATTGAAAACCCTTTACGTGTCTGTGTTGGTAAAAAAAAAATATTGAACCAATGAAAAACATTTAAAAGCGCTTCTAACAAAACCAGCTAACTCCATTGGATCCTCAAACATTCTGCTAAACCAGCTAACTCCACCACAGTTAGCTGGTTTTGCTGACTCCAGGCTACACCTCCTTTTGACCTCCAACCTCATTGTGAGCTTGGAGGTCCATTCAGCTGTTCTTACAACTCCACTTTTTTTCATTTCCTGAAAAATGAACATTTTGGAGTTAGCTGGTTCCTGCCGGACAGCAGAGATATATATTGTATGAGGTTTTATTTACCATCTCATCCTCCAGGCCCTCATTGATGGTCACTTCTCTCTTCATCCTGCCAGCAGTGGTGACACTACAGTAAGGGAAGGAACAAGTGCTTGATTCCTTTTGAATGTGTTTCAGTTGTCAAGGTTTTCTTATCACATGTGGAAGTCTTCAACCCTATCTGGTCAATAAACATGTTGTAACATTTAGACACAGTCGAGAACAATGAACACATTCGCCTTCTAGAGGAAGAATAGAAACAGGTTGAGGCGGCGAGAGGTGTATTTGAATGTCATTCTTTTAAAACCCATTAAGTCTCAGCACTTGAAAAACAATACTAAAACTGTTACAATTCAGGCCTTTAGCAGATGCTCTTATCCACAGCTACTTGCAAATTAGCCTGGAATCCTGACTGACTCGCTACGTTCATCTTTTGTTTTTTTGGAGTGAAAGAAATCCCCAAATGAACGTAGTCGTGCCATTTACGTTGATCAAGTACTAGACTCGCTAGTCATTTCTCATTTGTTAATATTTTGGATTTCTTCAGTACACATTTTTGGGACTTTTTCTATGAAAACATCCATAAGATGAACATAGTGAGTCAATCTGGATTCCAGTCTACTTACAAAGTACAAGATCAGAGTAATCTCTAATCATTGGCATGATTAGAGTGCTAAGAAAACCTGTCTGTGCTATACAGTAACTATAGCAGGTTATTAACTCAAAATCAAGAGGGCTAAATGATAGTATATAAGATTATGTGAACTCTGTTGAAGGGCAAGCACATAGTCTGTTATCTTTGTGGAGAACTAACAAGTCTACCTGCCTCACCTGGCCTTTTCAATTACTTAAGCCCTATTTATTTAATTGTACAACAAATAGAGAAAATAACACATCTACAAGCTCACATGTGTAATTTTTGGAAACATGCCCAAAATAGGATGCCAGGTTGAAAGTTGTTAAATTGTAAGAACAAATGTGCAAGAGAGTGAGTTGAAGCGAGAACCTGAGAGGAGAAATGGAGACAGAGAAGGGAGAGATGTGTTGACACAACATCAGTATGTTTTGAATGATGTCCATATCACCGCATCCCATAAAGACAACATAATGCTCTAGGGTTAAGTGTCTACATTTCCCCTTCCTTTAAATAACTCTGATCGCTGACCCACATTTACTCATGGGACCTTGACAGAAATGGATTAAGTGTTTCACTCAAATATAACTAGGCTACTGTCTCGCTCAGGGCACCTTTATCACTCAAGCTGGTACAAGAGTTTTCTTTTTTACAAATACTTTAGTGTACCTATGTTTCAAAATTGGGCAAACAAAAAATATATGGGTTCCCTGTCTCTAGTAGCCTACATAACAGTAAATCTAGAGGTAAATCTACTAATATGTCATAATTATCTAAAGTACTAAATGCTTTACACCTCTGCACTTGTTTCTAAATTTTCTGAAAAATACAACACATGTGACTAATGATGAGCAAAACAACAACATAGGCCTAATAGCACAGGTTATTTCACATACATGTAAACATGTCAGATTCTAGCTTCCCTTTCAATAATACAAGTTTCAGCACAAATCTTATATCTATGCAACAGATTGAAAGAAGTCATGGTACCTAATGACTGTGTAAGCGTACAGTCATTGTGTAAGACCTTTGGCCCATGTAGACAACATATGGATTATCAAAATGGGGACCTTATGTGATCTGATTTGGTTTAATTTACACAGATGTGCAGCTACATGCAAGACTTCGATGAGTTCAGGTGGCTGACGAAATGTTACTATAGAGGTCTGAGCTTTTCCGATATATCTCAGTATTTTGTCATAAAATACGATGCCACTTAAAGGCTATTGCAGATTACATACAACTGCAACACTCAACATTTTGTAAACTACTCAAGTTAAGAATCAATATAATACTGGCCACAGACGGCAAAATTCCGCTAATCGGCTATACTTAATTTCAACATAATCCGCAAAATCTTTAACTTTTGACAGAGAGAACATAATCCGGTCATAGTTCAGTTGAATGATCAAAGAGCGCGTTGCTGCGGAAACGTCACATTAGCTGTGCAAATAAATAAACAGTATGCATAACTTCTGCAAAAGTCACCGTTAACTTACCAGAACTTTATTTTCTCTCAACGGGCAACGCAACACATCATTCATATAATTATAAACTAATTTATTGAGCTAAAGTTTACTGCTTCGGATGTATCTCCTGTGCAGTTTCCTCCTGGCGTCTGGGGATGATCCACAACGTGCCCACATGTGCAACGTCGTTGTGTTGTAATGTACACTCAACTCAACCGCTGCTCAGACCAGCACCATGCAGAACACTGCACATCCATTCACCCACCATGGAGGAGGAAGTGAACAACAGGATGTGAGGTCATCAGGGGACACGATTTGGGGTCTCTCTCTCTCGCCAGACAAGACAACTATTCCACAATCTTCGAATCTGCTAGAAGCATTTGAACCTTCCTCTCTCTAGACCCGCCAGAAAAACGTCGGCAAAAAATCCTTGATTTTGCGGGCAAAAATCCTTGATTTGTCTCTAGAACTGAAGACACCCTAGAAATCCTGAGTCCTTAATTTAACTCTGAGAGGCTACAACATGTGCCCAATTCACATTTACACCCTCTCAGAGTTGCAAAATGTAAGGGTCAATTATTTGTATAGAGCAGTCTGCAGATATAAACATTGAGTCAGGGACCTCTTAACATAAACTGCAATATAGTGCATTTCATCTGTGTGCATGCAACATACAATACAAATGTACTGAATTCATCAAAAATATTTTTTCCTGGAAAACTAGAAGGAATAAAAGCTTAATAATTAGCAGCCTATTGATACATGATGGGGGATATGGCTGAGGTTTAGCAATCAATGGTAGATGATGTGTAGACAGTTCAACAGCCCTGAAGTAATACTTTATTTCAAACTCCTATTTGATGTTATATTTACACAATGTAAACAATGCAAAACTACACATATGGTGTAATAGTCAATTGTATTACATAAGAACACCTCTATTAGAATGTCATTGTGTGTGTGTGTGTGTGTGTGTGTGTGTGTGTGTGTGTGTGTGTGTGTGTGTGTCCATTGACAGCGGAGATGATATATTTTGCTTTCTGTTTTATTGTTTCTTTTCACCTGTCAAGGCACTACAGATGGAAATTAGCAGTTAGCTTGCTGATACAAAGCACCCTTTCTCTGATATGTATGCATTTTTCCTCGATACAAATAAAACTAATAAACTAAACTAAACTAATCCACTACTCAAGATTTCAAGAATCAATATACAGTAGCAGATTGAGTTGCAGAGAAAAAACAAATTAACATTTTCCACTGAACTACATTATTCATTTTAGATGTAATTCATGGCTCTTCCAATCATCCTGATACAGTACACTTACTGTATAAACACAATGGTAAAAAAAAAAGAAAAGACTGTCATACAAAAATACATTTTAAAAGTTACAATGTGCAATTTGTTCACAGGTCCAACTAGAAACAAAAAGCATTGTGGAAGTGTTACATTCCATCTAACCAAAAACAGAAATATTGCTTTTCTTGGCCAAATAAACGCAGACAGGCTGGGAAGCGCTTTCAGGCATTCAACAGGTTCCAACAAGTCTCAACAGTCCATTCAAGAAAAGCGAGATTCTCCTTTTGCCTTATTCAGGAACATCTTTTCAGAGAAAACTTCCTCTACCTGAAACAAACAACCAATAAAACAATTCGTCAACTTACTTTTCACCAGTGAGGTACACAATACTGGTATTTAAAATATGAGTTTTCAATGAGAACAGCAGCTGCAGGCTCCACATCCAATTGGAACCTGAACCAAAGAAAGGTCATAAAACTCTTTACCCGCCATAGGAGCAAGCCTATGGATTAGTGGCCAATAAAAGGCCACATAAAACCAGGTTTCTAAAAAATACTTGGTATGCTGTCCAATACTTTTCCTGCAGTCAATCGTACTTATGATAGATGTAAACCAACCCCTGATAGTCTTTTCCACACATTTTGTTCATGTCTGAGTTTATCAACATTCTGGTCTTCTACATTTGAAGTGTATTCAGATATCACAGGTCTTAAGAACTGAACCCTGTCCTATGCGTGGTCTTTTTCTTGACTTACGGAGGAGGATACACTTGGACAGCATAGCCTATTCTGCCTTATAAGCAAGGTATCTGATTCTTTTGAACTGGAAGAACTGCACCCCCTCCTTTGGCAGGTGGATCTGAGAGGATATGTATTTTCTTAAAATAGAAAAGGTACACACTGTGGGAATCTACTGATAAGTTTGCTGCAGGCTTTTCTCTAATATGTAGAATGACTAACTACCGGTATGCCTCTTATATCTTGAAAACTGGGTATTGCTTGGAAACATATTAATGTTATTCCTTCTTGGACATGTTGGAACTAGTAATGTGGTGAATCTGACTTATGCATCCATTAACAAAATGTATATTTCTTATTATTTGTATTCATTTTATTTGGCTTTAATTTGATTTTATTTCTTACTTATTACTTCGGTCATTGATGTTACTATTACTTAATTATTTGTGAACTGTTTGTTACGTCTTTGTCTGTTGTATATGTACCCATATACAAGGTATGTAACAGTATGTGCATATACAACTCAATACAGATACATTGAGAAAAAAAGATTTATTCAGGAAGTAGGTTTTGAGCAGCTAGTTATAGTTTGACTAAATCATGATCTGTTCTACAGAACTAAATTACATGGCCCACAACCAAAGACTAAAGGTTGTGGGTTTTCTAGAGACAATGCCGTTGAAGATCCCTACGATTAAAACCAATAGTTAAATGAATCTATGGAGTTTATTACTGATCGATACCAGGAGTGATCTTTTGATGAATTAAATCAATATTTGCCCTTGTGACCAAGATGACTCTGTTATACCTCCTATCCAGGTTCCTTTTCCACTCCTGGAGGTCCACAGGTACATCAATGCTTCTTAGGTTTTGCATAATTCACCGTTACTTTGCTGCCATCTATTTCACAGTCCTGCATGACATCTTTGGCAGCCCTGCAGTCCTCGTCCGTTACAAAGTCCACAAAGCCAAACCTATCAAAATGACAAGCATTAGGACACAGCAGACAGTACTGAAGGTAATAATCCGTCTATGGTACCTACCCTTTGGATATGCCTGTACCCTTTTCTTGCACAAGTCTTGCACGCAAGGCTCCTTCAAAGGCACTTTTCAAAGTCTCCTCACTTGTCTCCTTATCGAGGCCCTTGACAATCAATGTGTCTTTGAGAACTGTAACAGCAAATAAATAAAACATATATTTTATATTGATCATCCAGGCTCATGGTGAGGTTCCAGAATAACTGACACATTCACCATGCTGCAGATTAATTTCATTACACAATTAGACCATAACTACAGCATGTATGAGGAAGAAAATAATAATAATTACATGTTTCATCTCCTGTCTTCATTTTAGTGTCACTGAATTGCACTGTGATGGATCTTTTGCGTATTTCTTTGTTTTGTGACGATTCCAGAGCTTCCTTTGCGTCTTCCACAGTTTCAAAATCAATGTAGGCAATTCTAGAAAGGACAAAGGTGAGTTGACGATTCTTGCTCAAGATCAGAATATGGGCCTGTGCACAAACGATTAAGCTAAATTCATAATAAAAATAACAGATCTACAAATTAACAATGTGTCATAATGCGTTTAGTTTGTAGATCTGTTATTTTTGGCAAGTGACACGGTCATACTACGGAGTACTTACCCTCTAGATCTACCTGTTCTTTTAGGTATACTGACACTGACAGCTTTCCCAAATAATTTCTTCAGGGTCTTTTCTTGCACCCCGTAATCCAGGTTGCTCACAAACAAGGTGGTACCTGTAGAAGCCTCCACTGGGATGCACAAGAACAGAAACAGATATTTTTTCTTTTCAATTCAAAACCAAGACGCTATCTGACTTCACTACATGGCAATCTTGCCGAAATGTACTGTAAATGAAATATGGATAATTGTGTGATTGATGGAGTTTCTTTACAGTCTTTTATAAGCCATTTTAATACCTGGAGTTTTGCTGGGTTTATGGCTACTCTTATCTCCAACATAATCAACAATTAAAACGCGACCTTGCATCTGTGTTCCACGTTTCTTCTCCATGACGTTGTGGGCTACGGACTCGGTCTTGAATTCTAAAAAGGCAATGCTGTTGGAAGAAATGAATCATCTTTTACACAATACTTCCTATGAAATCCTATGAAACAAGTGAAATGGGAGGTGGTGACACAATTGGAAATGGACACTATACAATTTAAGCTGTTAAATGGGTACTCTCTCCTGAATATAGAATTTAGAAGTATTTAACACTTGTTTTAAGAAAATAATAATAACTTACCCTACCTTTAATACTAGTACCAAATAATAATAACAATCGTGGTAGAGCATGATACAATTTAGAAATTCACAGGTTGTATTAAAAACTCACCCTTGGTTTGGGTTGTAACTCCCTCCAGGAAATCTGATATTTATGGCCTGTTCAAATATTTTTTGAACGTCTTTCTTTGTTGATCTGATGGGGAGGTTCTTCACAAATAAGCACCTGGCATCTTTAGCTATAAAACAAGATGGTCTTCAAATCAAACAAATGTACAGTTTTTAATGCTCATCTACATTTAAATCTAAGTACATTTTACATTCTTAAAGAAGCACCTTTGATAATAACCATAACTTCAGGTGTTACTGAACAAGTGCTGGTAAAATATAACAATGAGTGACCTCTAGTGGTGTGACTGTGAACACACGGGTACAGTGACCAAACTACAGTCATACTTAAGCTACCTAAGATTTTAATTATACTCCATCATGCGAGGGTGTTGCCAAAAAGAACTTATCTCGAAGCTTGCTCTTTTTGGCAAGCAACACCATACTACAAAGTGTACATTTATAGGGACCATACGGTTTCAATGAAACCTCATCAGAGAGAAGTTACATTTTTACCCTTTTTGTTCTCTGCAGGGACACCCTTTTTGTTCTCTGCAGGGACTGGCGCCGCCTCCCTGATTCTCCCTGTGGCCTTGGCGATCCTCATCGGCCTATCAAGGAGCTGCTCTCCATTTAATGTTAAAGCTTTGGTAAAGTCCGGTTGTGAGGCCAAGTTTACAAACGCATATTTTCTAAAAGGGGACAAAGAACATAGTTTTTTCAAATATTTACAATGTCTACATTAGTAAACAGGAAATATATGGTGCTATACTATCAATACAAATTCAACTTTTGCTAATAACCAGCAAATGGAATAGGGCATAAATAGTAAACAAACTACAAACATGGATGGTTTCTTTTTTTTATTTAAATGAGCTTATTTTAATAAATAAACATTATTTAACCAATCTGTATCCTAGGGTATGTTAATACAATATAACTAGCACATCAGCAGTGGTTGGAGGTGTTCTCCCTTCCTTCTCTAACCTCGGTACCCAGGCGTTTGTTTTTTGTTTCAAACCAAAAACGCTACTCTTCCTCTGAAAAATGTAGACCCTGGTGTCAGGTACGGCACCTTATGGTTGTCAAGTAGTGCTGCCATAAGCTCATAAGTACAAGATCTCTCCAGGCCAAGCGTGGATTGCCTCTTGGATGAGATCTGCATCCAAGAGACAATGCGGTGCGGGTGCTGGACATTTAGTATCTCATGCCGGAGACCAAATCCTGGATAGGACATAATACTTGCAGATTGTTACTTTAACTTATCCATCCATGCCTGCTAAAATGAAATAATTTAAATCAAATGTCTGATTTTAATATCACACTCACCCAGAAAGGTCCATTTTAATATCCTCAACCAAGAGACCTTGTGTGATGAAGTAACTTAATAATGAAGATTTGACTTCTTCCAAATCCTTAGATTTGTTCAAGTTGCCAACGAAAACACAAAGATCTATAAGAAACAAGTCAAGTGAATGGTTTATGAGCATCAGTTACTAAGTTAAGGTTACATCAAGAACCAAGAATCCAGAGAATCTATTTGTCACTACTCATACAGGTAGGCCTGTCACAATTATTACATTATCGTCTAATCACAATTATTTGAGATAATCATCTCCATGTTGAAAATTGTTCACACATTTTCAAATATTAAAAAAAGCAGAAATAGCTGATCTACAGGCTTACAACGCGTCACTTAGTAACACGTTGGCAAACAGAAATTAAAATTGTATTCATATGTTCCAATGTTCAATGCCAAACACACAATTAAATTGTTAATCGCAATTATTTGAGTGACAATTAATCATCAACTTAAATTTGTAATCGTGTCAGTCCTACATACAGGTACAAGCAGCCAGCTATAATTCATGTTAGTCCTTATTTGGAATTCATACCGTCAATGGTCTTAGCTTTCTTAGATGGGGATGTTTCATCTGTAGCTTCTGTCTTTCTTTTTCCGGTTACTGCAACAGCTACAGAGGTACAAATCAAATAAATACCAGGTGCTGCTGGACAGAAGAACATGCAAAACCAGAAAGTCCCACACTGGATCAAGCTCCCATGGATATATACTGTATTAAATGACCACCAAAGGTGATGTTTTGAGCATCAATTATTTATGTTATTTTGCAAATGATGGTTGACTTACTGTCATCTTTTGCCTCCTCCTCCTTCTCTTGATTACTCTCTCCTCCCTCTGAATCCTCTTGATGCCCCTCTCCACCTCTCGTGTCCTCTAGATCAGCCTCTCTACCCTCTGTCTCCTCTGTCCTCAAGGTTACTGTCACTGAGGATGTGCATTTCTCCACAGCAACATGAGCAGGTTCAGTGTCCATCTGACAATCTGATAACACAGTAACCACAGTGTCAATCAAAATCACCAACCTATTTACTTGATATCAACTGTTTTAACTGCAAGGTTGATCACTCAACATGCTTATGGGCGGTTATCATTTAATATTGTCATGTGACAGCAAAGACACAAGACAGCCATGCTGGGTAAAAACTTTCAAAATGTCCATCTTTGATGGAATTTTTTCACCCTAAGTATTTTGTCATTACTTGAAAAGGGTGTTTTATGTGAGAATGCAAAAGATGCAATTTAAGGGAAGAAGATGATCTGCTGGTGTCAAACAAACGTGTTGTAGAAAACAGAATTGATCGTTTGCGATGATATTTACAAGAGCAGCTCATCATGCCATTCCCCTCTCATTCAGTTCACTGATAAGGAACTTAAAGTTGCAATTCATAGCGTTACTTTAGTTTAAACAAAGTATGGTGGAGACGAGTATGGTAATATTAATACATCCTACTCTTCCATTGAGGACAACTACTGGTTGACAAGTGGTACTGCCAGACGCTCATAATCAATGTTTCCAGCAAGATAACTGGGGTACAGAGTATGACATCAATGTATGAGACCCGGGTACTTAGGAAGGGGAAAGCTATTACCACGGATAGAACGCACCCGCTATACAGTCAATAGCACCTTTTGCCATCAGGACGACGGTACACAGTACTGAAGTTGCAAGCTCGGGCTCAGAAATCCTTTGTCCCCACAAATATAGCACTTTTGAACAAACAGGCCCTAACTCACTTCTGCGCATACGTTATGCGCTGCCTCTCTCGAACTATGATTGGTAGCCTATTCTATTTTCTTCTCTGTAAGAGAGGTGTTGGGTAAATGTGTAGTACCAGAGGTGCAGGCTGCTACGCGGCCCTCACACCTACGTCGCACCTGACTGATATGCCCATATATGGAGATCTCTGTATCTGTTGGTCCTTGTCCCTTTTATGCCCATATATGGAGATCCCTGATGTCATCAGTATTTGCCCATATATGGGCATGCGCATGCTGATATGCCCATATTATGGAGATCTCTTTATCTGTCAGTCCTTGTCCCTTTCATGCCCACGTATTGTGTGATCTGTCTATGATGTATTGTTGTGTAATTGTTTATGCATTGTGATTGTGATTTCTGTGTCATGCAAAATGAATTTCCGCAAGGACAAATAAAGAAGCTATCTATAAGTGCAACATGCCAAGCGGGGATTCCATCTTGCGAATGTCAGGTAGGACATTAATCTTACAGATTGCAGCTTTTTGCTTCACCCTCATTGGTTTTCAGTGGCTGCATGCGTGTTATATTCAGCTTGAACATACATATGTACCTCTTCATTAGAAGTTAATGGAACATAATATAATAGGTGTCATGATTTATGACTTAATCTGCTTGACCCAGCACACACATGTGCATCTACGTAAGCATATTGATATCCGTGATACGATGACCATCAAGTACTTTAAGTACTTTATCAGAGAGACTGACGTCTGTGCACAATGATACAAGATGTATGTTCTATTCCTATCCATTCTGTTCTTGTCCTTGTTCCATATCTTTTGGTCATGTCATGTGTCCACTGTACAATACTGTATATATTCTCTATGTGTGTATTAAACTTTAGAGCTTGTCGTGTGATACTGCCTGGTGTCAACTGGTTCTCCGTGCGTGTGACTCAACAGAAACCTTCACTCACCACAACCCTTATAGATGGAGACTCTTAGGGACCATGTTGGTCAACCGAAATCACAACAATAGGTATGCATGATTAATCTCATATGGTCAGTAATAATGCATAACTTACCAGTGTTACTCTCTTCTATGTCACTGACATTCACCCTGGCCGTTTTTCTCGACTAGAAGAGAATCAAACTGTTAAAATAGTTTAGAGAGATATAGCACAAGAATAGCTTTGATATGACATACATTTCATGTGAAATACTTAAATGAAATGTACAGTATGTAATAAACACCATTCTAGGGCTACAGCTGTACCTAACTCACCTACTGTTCAATGTCAAGCTTTTATGTATCAATTATAACACTATTACACATGTATCTGTAAAATGTATGATGGAACCACTAAGCAAGTCAGAATTGCTTAGTGGACAGGACAAGCCCCTGTGCTGCACTGCTGTGCTGTAGGATTTGACAAAGTTGCATTTTGATGTCATTAACAAAAGTAAAGCTGAGAGCAGCATTCATTTAGCAACATTCCAAATGCTTTTAAAACAATAATAACAACAACAATAAATAATAGTAATAACAATACCGTTATTATTGAGTTGTCCATGTTTCCTTTTTAACGATCAAGGAAGAAGAGATCCAGCAGCAGCACGACCAAAACACATGTGTTTGCTGTGCATGCGCACAACTTGGGATGTCTAGTACGCATGCGTGGTGGAACAAGCGTGCACATTATTTTCCCATAGCCCAGAGATGAACTGTCGTGCTGTGATTGGGCGATATATCATAACTCTATGTGATTGGCTAGTTGGTTGTCAGGCGATTGCTGACCTATGCTGCTACTGAAGCGTTGGCAGAGTGTGTGCGTTGAAAATAAAAACATTACAATAATTCATGTTTATGTTTAACACAAGCTCAATAGATTGTAAAAAAAAAAAGAAAAAAAAGAATCAAAGAAAAACTGATTATATAACATTTCTTGAATCTCGGCGACGCAACTTATCTTGTAGACAGCGGTGGAAAGTACATTTACTCAAGACTCAAGTACTGTGCTTAAGTACAATTTTTGTGAGCTTGTAGATTGCCTATTTTCAAAAGATTTTTATACATTTGAAAAACGCTTGTGAAATGGTTCTGCATAATGAGTACTTTTACTTTTGTACCAATACTTCTGTACTTTGACTCAAGTAGATTTTGAATTCCAGGCTCACTTGTAACAGAGTATTTCTACATTGCAGTTTTGCTACTTTTACGTTTAAGTAAAAATAAAATAAAAATGTAAATCCACCACTGCTGGCAAGCGACACCATTGTACTACGAAGTATACGTCTTGACTACTACTAGTACTACGGAAGCCTAAAGATGACAAAGGGGGAAGCATTAGCTACGCCCACCACAACAAAACAGAATCTTGGGTTAACAATATCAGCTACAGAGTTCAAGCTCACCTCAGTCAGTTAGGACAGCGAACAACGATGACCAGTGACCCGTGGCGCTTCGATTTGTGAGTTATTAAATCATAATTTACATTATAGTGATGTCGCAGCTGTTGCAGCATAAACGTTTCCAACTCGACCGTTTCTTTCTGCGTAAGTTAACTTCCATACCAGCACATTAAAATAGCTGCTCCCCTAGCCTTGGATCAAGATTATCATAGATGTATCGAGTCTGACTTTTACTTTCGTATCTATCGTAGATCTAATCTATGATAGTCTTGATCCAAGGCTATACTGCTGCTCCGACTGGAGGGAGGCAGATCACTCAAAAACTTTGAACAGTTTATGATGATTATTATTGTTGTTGACCGTTGTGATGAGCATTTCTGACTAAATACTTTTGTGCTTTTCTCATTCGTAGATTTTATTTTTTGATGGTAAAACTTTAAGGCTGGGAACACGTTGATGATCGATCGATCTGAGTCTGACTCTGAAGCAGCTGAATCTCCATGTGTTTAAAGTCCGAAGGCCAAAGAGGGTTTTATTTGTGGAGACGGGTCCCTTAGTTTACCCTGGGGGTCAGGTCGGGACATTAAAGACTGTCAACAAGAGCGACAGACAAGTGATAAATCATGGACGGCCTGTCCCTGCCGTTGGAAGCACACTACTAGGAATTGCGACAGAGGAGGTCTAGACTTGTTAATTGCTGCAATGATTCGTCAGGTTCCCACTGAGAGGAATGGGTTCAAAAAAGAAAGTTTCATTTTGTCAGTGGATGTGGGGACATCCTCCATCAGATGCCATGTTTATGACAAGGAGGCAAAGATTCGAGGGTCATGCGCCACAAAGGTATTGTACATTATCTCTATCTATATGTCCCCCCCCCCCCCCTCCACACACACACACACACACACACACACACACACACACACACACACACACACACACACACTGTGTGTGTGATCGAATCGTTGCCTCCCTGTCATGTTGAAATATGAAACAATAGTTTTCCTTGTAAATGATGAATAGGTTAGAAATGTGAGTGTGTGTGTGTGGGTGACACACACACACACACACACACACACACACACACACACACACACACACACACACACACACACACACACACACACACACACACCAGTACACAACAATAGCTCATGTTTTACTGCATGTGTCTTTGGAGGTGGTTTTGCTGTATCCACAGCCAGGCTTTGTGGAGATGGACCCTGAGGATCTGTGGAAAGGCTTCATCACTGTCGTCAAGGGTGCTGTGCTCGGTACAGTAGGAACATGTACTGTTCGTGTGTCTCTAAAATTCTGTGCTGTTAATAATAACAGCTATCTTCTCACACAGCTTTGTGCGTTTATATGATACAGATGCAGGTCTACAGATGCATCAGATGAAAGCCATCGGTATATCCACTCAAAGAGGGACCTTCACAACCTGGGATAGGTAACTATATGTCTTTTTCTTTATTAATTAGGACAAGGACCTTTTTCAGGCCTATGCCTAAAGGCCAGACCGCACCAATGCAACTAGTCCAAGAACTAGTCACAACTCTTTGCAACAAAACCGTTTTAAGGCCAGTCCACACCAATGCCATAGGGGATAATGGTTGCAAGTAGTTGTATGTTGCAAGGAGTTTCATTGGTGTCGAGAGTGGCCTATGTTGCAAGTAGTTGCATTGGTGTGGAGTGGAAAGTGCTGCATGCCAGATTGATGGCGTGCTTGTTATGAAAAAATGATATATCCAGTATAGGTGAAGCTGATAAGAAATAATAATATATAATAAAATATGAATCCAACCGCAAAAACAAGCATGTTTCCATTCGAATGTCCTGTCCCCAAAGCCCACGAGGGCCTGCACCCAACTCTACTCAGGCCGTCACCCCTCAAAATAATCACTTTTCTATCACCTGGGGACCCCCCCAAAATCATGTCGGGACCCCGCTGGGTTGAGAACCACTGATCTAACTCAGTGTGCTCCTCTCACCGTCGTGTCACTTCCAAGCTCTCCTAAAAGAAGTTCCTCCTCAAATATTTTCAAGTGTCTTTGCACCTCCCTCTTCCAGCCAGCCAGGCAGGGGTCCCATGACAAAGAAACAATAGGTGTGACATGGCCTTTCATATAGCTTGATCAAGGGTTGATTCAACGGCAAGGTGTTAAGGATCCCTTTAACAAAAGGAACTATCACATTGGAATGGAATGAAATAAAGAAATGATGGCACCCATACAATCGTAAATTATAAATCAGTATTTGACAGTCCAATATTGCCATAACCCGCTCGTTGACACACAAGGCAGTCAGCTACTCAGTGACTTGGTGACACCTCATGAGCCTTAATGCCTTGTTGTTGGTGCACTACCCCTCCGTCCAGGCCGTCCAATCTAGCACTTAGCGGGTATCGGCTTGTATCAACGTGCTTATTAGATTTTTTGCTCGTCGGCGGGGACATTTTCATACGGCACCTGGACAATTAGTGCAAGCTAAAGTCGTAGCAACCCTAGGGCGGATATGACAGCTGACCCATATACACTTCTAAATTTCAGTTCCCATTTAAAAACCCTAATACAACCATGATATTGTAACCGCTAGACAGACACACACACACACACACACACACACACACACACACACACACACACACACACACACACACACACACACACACACACACACACACACACACACACACACACACACACACACACACAGAGAGTCACACACAGAGAGTCACACACACTCACACTCTCACAAATGTTGCACTTAAAATTCATTTTAGTTTCACATTCTAGTATTATATTGGGACAGGGTCCTTGAGGGTAGGCCATTTGTCGATACCACAGAAAATCTCCCTCTTTTTTTACAGCCTAATTTTGGCAGGTATGTCACCACAACCCACCTCAACTTAGACCACCAAACACCGTTGCTGCAGATGACATGGTATGATTATGGCTAAAAATAAGACACTGGATGTTGGTGAAGGGTATAGGCAGCTTAATGGCTTGTTATGATTTTTTATTGAATCATTGGTCACGCCATTCACAAAAGGGTCACGTGGTGTTTCGGTGCTACGTCAGTCAGTCAGTAGTTGTAAAATCAGCTGCTCACCTGTGGGTTTTATGAATGAAATGGAGAGGGGGTGAACGGGGGAAGTCCAACTTTGCTGACCGCTGTACGCAAACTCAACGCAATGCTATGATTCACTTTATGTTCAGATGCCGGTTAAATTAACAGTTTTTAACGTTATAAAATAAACGCAGTATGCTGGAACAGTGATTTCTTGACAAGCAAGCGCATCTGGCAGGTAAACGTTTCCCCGACTGTGACTAAATACGTTTGTTTGATAGCCGCCACACTGGAGTTTATCCAGGTGTAAAAGAACCAAAACACTGTTTTCTTTCACATTTTCATCTGCTAGGACCACAGGGGTGCCTTTTCATAACTTCATCAGCTGGCAGGACCTGAGGTCCTCAGACCTGGTGAGATCCTGGAATAGCTCGTGTACCATGAAAGTAAGTGTGGGTGTGTGCGTTTGGAATGATTTTTCACTTAAATCCTCTATATGTTGTTGTACGTCACATAGTGGAAATATCATATCTGATCTAATTTACTCACAATGCTTCGTAACATGATGTGCTGTGAGCTTGTAGATCTGTTATACTTGCCAAATGTTTTTTGTCTACATCAGAGCCTATGTGGTATGCGCCTTAACCACTAGGCCATCGGCACCCCCTATTCGCCAAATGTTTGCCTATTTTTGTTAAAATTTTCACCTATTTTGACATGCCCAGAATAGGAACATGTGGGCCGGCATGCCAGCCACGGTACCCCCTAGGCAGGGCAAGTAGAAATTAAGCTAAGGCGAGTAGATGGGACAAGTACTTTTGGCCAGGCCCCCCGTTCTGGCAGAGACGATCATGGGGAAATAATACATTTTAACAGACTTGTTGAGTCTTGAGTACGATATCAAACTTTCATCTGCATTTGCCATTGTCTCACCCTTCCTACCCCATATCCCGGCATCATAACAGGAAGGAGCAGTGCCACTCCACCTTACACTGAAATGTTGAAAGTCAATGGAGGGCTGTAGCGGAGCTGGGGTGTCCCTCAGGCGGGTAGAGGGGAGTGTGAGGGTGGTGTGGATAAATTAACACAGAGAATTTGACTGTGTAGCGTTGCCCAACTAGAAATGTTTTTTCCTTATTGTAAGAGGAGTTCGCTTTTAATCAAAAAGCGTTAATATTTAATTGGAAAAGGTGCAAGTTGAATGCTGGTCATGATGTCAATTCATTCAATCTGGCTTTTGTCTTGTCTGTGTCACGATCGCAGGTAATCCATGGCGTGATGAAGGCGCTCTACTTCATGTCCAGGCAGAAGCGTTTCTTGGCCGCTAGCCTTATAGTCTTCTCCACCCAACACGTGACTTTCCGACTCAAATGGGCTCTTACACATTATAAACAGGTGTGTGCGAGCGTGCGCGACTGTGCACACACTGACATTGTAACTCCAGTTTGTTTGTGACCTCCAACCCAGAGTAGCAGTTAATATATAGCATTCAACTTGCAGCCTACTTCTACTGATCAGCAGATATGTCACTGTGGATAGACAGACAGACAGACAGACAGACAGACAGACAGACAGAGACCTTTATTGATCCCATGAGGGACACACAACTCCTCACAACTCCTTGCAACATGCAACTACTTGTAACCTTTATCCCCAATGGCAGTTGCGACTAGTTGCGTTGGTGTGGACCAGGGGTCATTACCATGGCAGCTTGTGATGGACATTTTCCTTAATATTTCATTTTTGCCACAGACATGCAAAATGATAATTTAACCAAAAACACATTGGCCTAGCCCTAAATGTTTACTAATGGACTCCTAATGTGTCATAGGGTCTATTCCAATGTGCTGAACATTTTACATTTTAAAACAATAGTATGTCTGCATTATTAACCACTGAGCCACTTAACCACCAAAAACAAAATCCTAAGTATTTTGGATAATAATAATTGAGTCTCATCAGTTCAGATGTGCTTCCATTACAAAAGGGCCACTTAGGGGCACGGTGGCACAGTCGGTAGTGCTGTCGCCTCACAGCTAGAAGGTCCTGGGTTCGATTCCCGCAGGGGATGCTTTGGGCGCTGGTGGTGTGTTCTCTCCTCCGCGTCATCAGTGCCCATACCCTAGGTGGGGTTGTCGAAAGGGCATTCTGTGTGGAGTTTGCATGTTCTCCCCGTGTCTCCTAGGGTAGGTACCCTCACAAAAACATGCAGTAATCCTGGTCACTATACTGCCTCCCCCTGGCCAGCCGGGGCGCCTGATGGAGGGGAAGGGAACTGGTTGGAATAACGTGTTCCTTCCACGCGCTACGTCCAACCAGGGAAACTCTCCCCTGTCAGGTGACAAGAAGGTCAGTTGCCTCTCATGCATTGAAGGAGGCATGAGCTCGGCCCTGGCCTCCCTAGGTTGGCAGAGGAAAGGTAGTGCCCAGGATTACATAGACAATTGGCACTGGGTGTAAAAAATAGGGTTACAAAATCGTGGGATAAAAAAAAAAAAAAAAAAAAAAAAGGGCCACTTAGGTGAGTGGGTGTGTATTATACATCATATGTCTATTATAGAGAGTGCTGGATTTTCAAAGCACAGTGTTGCTTGAGGACAGAAGGAGATCAAGTTCTACCAGTTAAACCGTTGGTTTTGTTTGGCAAGGTATGTTAGCTAGTTGTGGTTTCCATTAAGGTGATCAGGTATTCTCTGTTGATGAGAAAGTCCTAGGGGTGCAAATGACATTTGAAAATTCAGACATAACATCTCATAGTCATACTCAACAAGATCTGTTGTTTTTCTCTCCACTCAGCTAAGTCAAGCTGTGGCTGAAGGCAACTGTTGCTATGGCACAATAGACACCTGGCTCCTCTACAAGCTCACCAAAGGTACTGTATGTCATTGTTGTGTTATTACACCTATATGAATACTATCTCCCCTTGTGGATGTTGGCCCCGTTTTTCCTTTTGAAAAATTATTTCACATAAAATGTGAATGGCCGTGGATATCAATACAATGTCTGGGAGGGCTGACACCACACATAGCCAGTAAAATAATAATAAAGTATAATAATACTCAAATTGACTATAGGATTCTTGGCTGAATAGTCAATTTATTTTCATAAATATCAGTTCAATGTTTTGCACAGTGCTGTAGTAGCTGTACTTAAAAAACAGTTGTCAACTCGATGAGCCCTTATAGATGATCAGAGACAGAACTGTAAACACATTGCAGTTGATGGTGTTCAGTGGTCATAACCAAGCCAAGTAGGTGTGGTCGCGATAGCCTGGTGTGTACTCTCTATATGGAATTTAGTATTATGCCATCCCTCACAACCTGGCAGATAATTGTACAGAGGCGATGAATAATATGTTGTTCCTCATAATTCCAGGTACAATAGACCGAAGAAAAGGAATGAGTAACAATCTTCTATGTTTATTTGCAAAAATACCACCTCCCCCATGACAGCCGGGGCGCCTGATGGAGGGGAACTGGTTGGAATAACGTGTTCCTTCCATGCGCTACGTCCAACCAGGGAAACTCACCCCTGTCAGGTGACAAGAAGGTCTCTCATGGTTGGCTCTCATGCTTGGCTCTCATGCACTGAAGGGAGGCATGAGCTCGGCCCTGGGCTCCCTAGGCTGGTGGGGGGAGTGTAGCGCCCAGGATCACTTGAGTTTTAAAAAAAAAGAAATCATGCTAGAATGACTCGTTGTCTCCTTTCTCCCAGTTCCAGATGGAGGAATGTGTAATGTGCTGCCAGGCTGGTTTGTCAACATTTACAGATATATAGAAATATGTATTGGCTACCAGCCACAACTTGTTTCATGCCTTTCTGAACAGCTACCAGTGTTAGGTTGGCTCATCCATCCCTACTACTCTAACTAACATTATTCTCCATGCCAGCAGAAGTACTGTTACCGTATGCATCCATCCCATTCCAAAAGTATAAAATGATGTCAGTCATTTCTTTGTATCTTTATGTCATTTGTCATATCTGCCCTGTGCGATTTTTGTTTACAAAGCCTAAGATCCAAACACAAATGTAATTTGTATTTATAAGTTCCAATGTTCAATGCCAAATAACCAATTAAAGCATTCATCGCAATTATTTGTGACAATTACAACAATTAAAGCAGAATTGAACCCTTTTTCCTGCCCAAGTGCCGACATTTTTACCATTGAGCTAATAGAGCCGGCCTGCTTGCTCGGGGGATAAATTTAATATTGACCATCAGGTAAAGATTTGTGTCAGATCCTGTGTCTAGGTGAAGACATGACCTTTGACACAATCTAAATTTCCCAATAGAAGAGCAGGGAGACAAAATTTGAGTCGAGCCACTCAATTGTGCGTTGTGAATCTCACAAGTTTCATCAGAATTATAAGCCCTGGACTGAGTGTTCCTTTGTATTCCCAGTCCTGTTGCATCATGGCCTGGCTGAAGTTCCACAGAAAAGTTTCTCTACTAGCTAACGCCTGTGAAATGAGCTCCTGCAAGGGTTTCTCTGGAGTCACTGTGTCACTTCATGTGTTTTCAGGACGTATCCATGCCACAGATTATTCCAATGCCAGTGCTACAGGGATCTTTGACACCTATCAGGTATGGTGGTATTCATACGTACTACTATGTCAGTGAGGGGATATATGTGTGCAGTGGTGGAAAGTAACTGAGTACATTTTCTCAAGTACTGTACCTAAGTACAAGTTTGAGGTACTTTTAAATTACCTTTCTTGATTCTTTTCATTTTTTGATTCTTTAGTATCAGGTTTTTGCCATGTTGATTCTAGGGGTCATATTGCCATGTTAATGAGGGCTTGATGTGGCATATTGGCATGATTAATAGGTCCTGGAATGCTACTGTAAATGAGGAAAGATTGAAGAGAGCCTGCCTCATACAAGTCTCCCAGTGTGAGAATTCCTTTATTTACCCACTCTTTGAAGTTTTGTTAATATGTAATTTAGGGCCCCGTCATATACTTCTGAGTTGAGGTCAGGATCTACATCAAAACACCTGACAGACTTTGCTCCGTTTCTTGTAAATTGGATATAACTGGGTGAGCATGGGCCTGGGGTGAACTCTATAGACAAACCGGAAAGGGGGTGGAGAGGAAATTAAATCTCTCGATCTCAAACCAGTGCAGACTCCTCAGGGGCAGAACTCACAGAGCTACTCTACGTAAATATCTAGTATTAATGGCATAGTGGTAAAAAAAAATCGTGTGTGTTTCTTCACATAGATGTGCTGGAGTGGACTCCTGTGTTCTCTTGTTTCGATTCCTGTCTCCATTCTCCCTGAAGTACAGGACACAGGGTGAGTTGGACATCTGCTTATTTCATACAACAACAGAAGCCTGTGACATATTGTAGGCCAAGTTCATTCAGTGGTGTCTGAGCATTTTTCTTGGGAAGTGTATAACTTTAACAGTAGTTTTCTCCATCTTCACCATGAATCTGAATACTTCTAGTGTTAACCCATTAAGACCTGAAGCCGATTCTACATGTCTCCTAAATCTCAACAGTATTCTGAAAAACGTGTGTTTCTATATCAGTGGTGCTCAATCTTTTTCATGTCAAGGACCCCCAAAATTATATGTATTTGGCCGCGGACCCCCATCAAAATATTTTGTCCCAGGGTCCCCCCAGAAGCAAAAATTTGAGTTAAAAATGTTCGCTTTAAAAATATATATATTCAAAGATTTGCACACATTTTTACGATTTTTCAAAAATAGCAGATCTACAAGCTCGTAGCGCGGCACTCGGTGCCGCGCTATGAGCTTGTAGATCTGCTATTTTTGAATAGCCCAAAGTGTAAAATAATGCTTTCTAGCTCAAATCTAAAATGACACAGTTCCAGGTCTTAATGGGTTAAGTAGATATAAAATACATTATTCACATGGGAACATATGCCAGCAAATCTCTGATGGGTGGGTTTAATTCTTTATTACAACATCGATGTTCAGTTAGGAGAGTTCAAATCAAATCATCTCAACATCACTTGTGGGGTACCTCAGGGTTCAATTTTGGGCCCCAAATTATTTATTTTGTACATTAATGACCTGTGTACAGTATCAAATGTTACCAAATGTGTACTTTTTGCCGATGACACGAACATTTTTTGTAGTGGGGAAAACATCCAACGGCTTGTGCAATCCATGTCAACTGAACTAAGCAAATATAAACAGTGGTTTGACAATAACAAACTTTCTCTAAATTTAACAAAAACAAAGTTCATGGTCTTTGGCAACCACGCCACTACAACAGAACTAAATCTTAGGATAAATGACATTGAAATTGAGCGTGTATACGAAAATAAATTCCTAGGTGTTGTCCTGGATGACAAAATCTGTTGGAGACCCCACATAAGGCATGTGGGAGTCAAGATTGCAAAGAGCATAGCTGTTATTAATAAGGCAAAACACATCCTCAATACCAAATCACTTCATATCTTGTACTGCACTATGATACTACCATACTTATCCTACTGTGTAGAAGTATGGGGAAATACCTACAAAACAGCAATTCACTCACTTTCCATACTACAAAAAAGAGCCATAAGAGTCATAAATAACACTGGGTACCGTGACCATACAAATATTCTTTTCCACAATTCACATATTCTAAAGTTTCCCGATCTAGTCAAATTTAAAACAGCACAAGTCATGTACAGAGCAAAAAATGAATCACTTCCAATCAACATACAAAATAGATTTCCAGAGAAAGATAGCAGTCACCATGACCTCAGAAACCCATCAGACTTTCAACAACCACTTGCACGCACTACCCTCAAGTCCATGTCTGTTTCATCCTGTGGAATGTCACTGTGGAGTGGGCTAGCTGATGACACTAAAAAAAGCCTAAACATCATTCAATTCAAAAGGAAACTGAAAAATAGCTACTTTGACAGATACTTACAGGAAGAAACTCAATCTACTGATAATAACTAGACCATATTTCATTTAACATACTCTGTACTATCATATTATAACTTACCTTTGCCACCCGCTCCACAGTGACGCAGAGCTCTCTGCCGTCCTGACTCCCACATGAGAGAAAGGTCATGTGTGGGAGAAACCATGTATCTCGTGTCAAAACATATATTATTATTATTATTTATTTATTATTTATTTATTTTCTTTACTATTTACCGTTACCGATGTTAAAAAACAAAACAAAAAACAGACCTTTCTACTTGATCTATTCTATTTTCTATTGATGATGATTCTGATGAGTGTTAAACACTGAAATGTTTACATTTCCTATCTAGGAGTGTCAAAACATTGACTCCTTTCTTCTATTATGTTATCTATTATAGTATCTCCTACTATCATCAAAATGATTGTCTATTTTCTTTTCTATATGTAAACTGAGCCAGGGGTAGGGCTCGATAAACTTCTCCCTTCCCCTTTTCCAGCATCAAGGACACGTGTAAACTGCCTGTACTGTGTCTTACTGCACTAAAGCATTTGTATTGTCCAAAAGCTGGAAATAAACTGAACTGAAACTGAAACTGAAACTGATGCCTGACTGCCAGTAGTGTGCAACCCAGGAAGGAGCTGTATGAGAACGTCACTGGAATTATTTTTGTGAAATAATCGGGGAAAGGGGGAACTAAATCACATGGACATTCGTTTAGTCTTTCATTAAGTCCCATGACGCATTCTCTTCTCTCTCTTTTGCATTATACACCAGCCATCAATTTGGATCCACAGATGCCTCCATCTTCGGTGTTGCCATTCCAATCATGTCGGTGGTGAGTGCCTCTCCATTTTGAAAGTACAGCACTACACTTGTTTCTGCAATACAGAATTACAGTCTTTATGAAAGGCTGTATTGTGAGATATAATGCACCTATCAACACACAAGGGACATTATTATAACAAGCTGTTGTGTCAAAACAAGCCAGCTCTCCCCTGCAACACCTTCCCACTGTTCAATTGTCTATCAAAACACTTCACCTGCTACCTGATTACAGCACTAATTTTCCAGATATGGAATAAGATATAAGATAAGTGGCGATGATTACGTTTAAAAAAAAAGAAGAAATCTCTTTGTCTTTTTTCCGTTTTGGATTTTTCCTCCAATTTATGTCAATTCCAAATGACTCCCTGTCGCTGCTGACCCCTACTGTTTAGTCTTGAAGAGGCCAGGCTGTTAGACAAACATGTGTCTCCGGCGATACAAATGATGTCACCAGTCACTTCTTTTAAACTTCTTTTACACTGAGTGAGGAGGGTATAACATGTGCGGAGAACACATTATCCTTCCTAGTTCAGCTCCCTACTGTTAACAGGTGCCCTGACCACAACCTGCTAGTGCAGCGATCACCCTCCACAACTGGGCTTCCCAACTGTGAACACAGCCAATTGTGTTTGTTGGTGCACCCGGCCAAGCCAAAGCGCACCGTGGAGGATTAAAACTTCAGACTCCATGGTGGTGGGCAGGAACATTATTACCCCTGCACCGCACAGATGGCCACCGACATTTAGTTTAAACTTTCGGCGATTGTTGTTGTCCTGTAATGATCGTGTGTCCACTGCTGATTTACCTTTTAACTTTCACCTCATTGCTAGCTCAGGTTGTCGTGACAACTCTAGAGCACCGTTATCTACCACTGTGAGATTAGTTTTATCATCGTCTGTAGTTTACATAGCCTGCTCTTATTAGCCTGGGCAGGGTATTTTTTCCCTTTATTTCGGGTTTTTGTTACTTTAATTTGGTTAATTCGGTAGGGTTACTTGACAATTTGATCATAGAAACAAAAATTATAAAAAAAAAAAATATATATATATATATATATATATATATTATTTTTATTTAAAAAAAAATTAGGCCCCCCCCAGTCGGGGGCGACTGGGCTGCAGCCCACCCTAGCCCAACGGTAAGTCCAGCCCTGAGCCTGGGATCAATACACTTTCGGGTTTCTGATCCGGTCAGGAGGACGGAACCCGCACAAGCCGGAACCACGGGTGCCTGTGCATCACCCCAAAATAATTCCCCGCGATCAAGGGCATTTTAATTTTAGGGCCTACCCAATAAAACCCTTGATGCGGTGTAGTTTAGCTTGTAGAAATAGTTTGTTTGGTATATCCATCCTTTATTCCAACTCGTAGTGACTGGCGAGACTAAACTAGTCCAACCAAAACAAAGCGGGGCTGAAAAAACGAAACCCACACACCCGGAACCACAGGGTTTTTTTCCTTTTTTTTCAGTAGGCGTGGCCTAGACCGGTTCACACGGGCCATTTAATAACGAATACCAGGCTTTCCTCTGTGGTGGAAAGTCTGGTGACGCAAGGTTATGCTCTTATGTAAAACCAAAAACATCAATAGATTATATGGAGGACTGTCTATTTATTTAAATCCTTAATAAACAGCATCATGTTGTACACACCTGAACATAAGATTTGAGTCCATCCCCTGAAAGCTAATTCAACATAAGCACATACAGCCTACAATGTGGTACCTCGGCACATCTAGTTCTAATATCTCGCATATACCGTAGTGTCTACATGTTTTCATGCACTCTCTTTAACTGCAGCAGAGCTGCCGAAATTCCAATAATGGGCAAAAACAGCACATTCTCTCCCATAGTCCCTCCATACTGACACAAGCTAAAAAGTGAGTGGACTCTGTTCGATTGCCGATGGCACACATAGCGCTTTCTGGGTGGAAAAAGCACTGCCCAAAGTGCTTTTTGTGCCAATAAGAAAAAACTGCCCTTGTACGTTGCAACGGACACCTCAGCTGCTTTTAATTGCAACCCTAGCAACTCTGTCCATGACCACTAGAGCACATAATTTACATTTTGCTTTTTAACAATGAACCATAGTGAGGAGAACTGGCCTCTTACCTTAGATCTTTGTTTTTAACAGCTATTCACCTGAAATGCAGTTAGAAGTCATGTTCCCATGGAAGATCTGCCATACTGCATAGCATGGGTGTGGTACTGTACTTGGGACCCTATTTTGCCTTGCCCCGGGCCCTTATGCCTAAACCTTTTTGGCATTTTTTACTATTTTGAAAAAAAAAAGTTTTTTTGTGAAAATAGCCGATCGACACCTTTTGAGCTTGTAAATCGTCTATTTGAACTATTTAAAATATTTTTCAAAATAGTTGAAAATGCCTAAACCTTCAAATACTGTAGGGCTTCAATATAGACCTTGTGACTGTTCTAAATCAGCATCAGGACCAGGGTCACCTTTTATCAGGGTTTTTCCTAGAAGGAGTTGTATTAAGAAAGGTTAACGCTGTATTGGAGTTAAGAGCATTTGTCATTAACTTTGTAGTACTTCAAACCTAATGCTGTATAGAAGTGGTCCTCAAACATTTTCCTCAGTAGTCCTCAGTAGTCCTTTTGCTGATTTCTGAATCGAAGAGAAAACCATAGCTAGCATGTGATGCTATGAATGAGTTATACCCCACCTTTGATGAATATAACATTACAAAGATAAAGAAAAACATCACATGGATGCAACTGGGACGTATCATCAGTGTTGTAGCCTGGGGTCATAGGGTGTTTCGGGTCTCGCAACATACAACATACACCCTCGCCCAGGTGACCCAGCCAGGGTTGATCAAGCCCCGACTTACGTCCCAGTAGCACCCACGGTCAGTCCTATAGGGAAAGACAGGGCAGTCCGCTTCTCCGGAAGTACTCTGCCGGGACTCGGGGAGGCTCTGGCACGTGGAGGGACTAGGCTCTGTGGGTTGTCTCCTGGCCAGGCTCCTCCTTCGTCTCACCAGGTCCAGGACCTGAGCGCTGCGCCAGATCAGATGCACCGCCCCGATCCAAACATTTCCTTCTGGCGTGATGGTTCCTTGGGCCGATACCACTAGATTGGGCAGTCTAATGGTATTAGCCACGCTTGCGGTACGCTGGAATGGCCCTCCTAAAGGCCTCACCGCGGGTTTGTTGGGCTTCTTCCTCACGGAAGACACAGCATGGGGCGCTAACCCATACTGCTCCCGGGATGCCGTCTACATTCCGGCTGTCAACAGTCTCTCCTGTGGTCACCAAACTATTCCTGGTTGTCACGTAGTCTAAAAATTCCTATGAGCCACTATAAATAGAATAACTGATAAAGAAAAACATCACATGGATGCAACTGGGACGTATCATCAGTGTTGTAGCCTGGGGTCATAGGGTGTTTCGGGTCTCGCAACATACAACATACACCCTCGCCCAGGTGACCCAGCCAGGGTTGATCAAGCCCCGACTTACGTCCCAGTAGCACCCACGGTCAGTCCTATAGGGAAAGACAGGGCAGTCCGCTTCTCCGGAAGTACTCTGCCGGGACTCGGGGAGGCTCTGGCACGTGGAGGGACTAGGCTCTGTGGGTTGTCTCCTGGCCAGGCTCCTCCTTCGTCTCACCAGGTCCAGGACCTGAGCGCTGCGCCAGATCAGATGCACCGCCCCGATCCAAACATTTCCTTCTGGCGTGATGGTTCCTTGGGCCGATACCACTAGATTGGGCAGTCTAATGGTATTAGCCACGCTTGCGGTACGCTGGAATGGCCCTCCTAAAGGCCTCACCGCGGGTTTGTTGGGCTTCTTCCTCACGGAAGACACAGCATGGGGCGCTAACCCATACTGCTCCCGGGATGCCGTCTACATTCCGGCTGTCAACAGTCTCTCCTGTGGTCACCAAACTATTCCTGGTTGTCACGTAGTCTAAAAATTCCTATGAGCCACTATAAATAGAATAACTGATAAAGAAAAACATCACATGGATGCAACTGGGACGTATCATCAGTGTTGTAGCCTGGGGTCATAGGGTGTTTCGGGTCTCGCAACATACAACATACACCCTCGCCCAGGTGACCCAGCCAGGGTTGATCAAGCCCCGACTTACGTCCCAGTAGCACCCACGGTCAGTCCTATAGGGAAAGACAGGGCAGTCCGCTTCTCCGGAAGTACTCTGCCGGGACTCGGGGAGGCTCTGGCACGTGGAGGGACTAGGCTCTGTGGGTTGTCTCCTGGCCAGGCTCCTCCTTCGTCTCACCAGGTCCAGGACCTGAGCGCTGCGCCAGATCAGAAATGTGTTGCTGAGCAGATTTATTTAAAACTGTGGCCATGTCAATATTTACAAATAATGTACTAATAAGTATTTATTTCTGTTAAATAACATTGGTGCTAGTAAAAGTTTTTTTTTAAATTAATTTTGTAAAGATCAGCAGCTTCACACAAATGTTGCCAATGTTTTATCACTAAAAATAACAGTAAAATACATTCTTCCATGTTCCACTATCCTATTTGAGAAACACTTCCACATGGGATTCAGACCATTCTTGTATTACAATCGCAACGTGCTATATTTCCTACATTCTGATCCATTCAATCCATTTAAATCATCTCGAGGATGTCTAATTGATAACACAACAATGAAAGATTGCCCGTGTCTCTTTGTGGTAGATGGCCGACCAGCAGGCGGCCATGTTTGGAGAGTGCTGCTTTGACGTCGGTGACGTTAAGATCACCATGGGAACAGGGACCTTCATGAACATCAACACAGGGAACAAGCCACACACATCTTTAGCAGGTAAAACCAAATAAACTCACGCACACAACTGTTTTTATATAAAAATTTGCAGTGCAGTCACTAGCCTGTGTTTTTTTATTTTGAAGGTTTATACCCTGTTGTGGGGTGGAAAATTGGCAAAGAAGTGGTATATCTGGCAGAGGGCAACGCAGCCGATACGGGTACAGCTATCAAGTGGGCACAAAAGCTGGGTGAGTCTTTTTGATGTGAAGAATTATGACCGATGTTGTAACAAAGGTAGATAATAAACAGTAAAAAAGTGTTAATTTAACTCTGAGAATTGTAAAACGGCTAAATTAACACTTTATCCATTTATAGTAACAGGGTTTCCCACATGTCCTGGGAAACTTTTCCTTTCATGGAACCCTGGAGACAACATTTTTCCATTCATGCAAAAGTGTTGAAAAGTAAAGTAAAAAAAAGTTTTGGAAAATGACAAATGTACTGGTAAATAAGTTATCCTGGAAGATATTTAATTTCATGTGTACTGTATAAGAAAAGTCATGGCTGCAGATTAGGTTTTCAGAAGGCATTCATGGTACGGGTAGGCTAGGTGTGTTCAAATGAAAGCTACCTTGCAAAAACGTATCATTCAGCCAGCAGTGCTTTGAAACGACACAAATAGTTTGATGTCTTGAAACTGCCCCTTGAAACCTGTAATGTAGGCTAATGCGTGGCCATACTGACTACAAACGTATTTCACCCAAAAATGTTTACAATATATCTATCAACACACAGAGCTGTTCTCTGATGTGAAGGAGAGCAGTGCCATGGCCTCCAGTGTTCCACACTCAGATGGAGTGTGTTTCGTTCCAGCCTTCAGTGGTCTGCAGGTGTGTGTAGTATGCATGTTATTTGCGCTCTGTGATGTGTAGTGAAAAAAATAATATTTACATTTCACTTGGCAGTATGTGTACTGTAGATGGATGTATTTAGTGTGTGTGTGTGTGTGTGTGTGTGTGTGTGTGTGTGTGTGTGTGTGTGTGTGTGTGTGTGTGTGTGTGTGTGTGTGTGTGTGTGTGTGTGTGTGTGTGTGTGTGTGTGTGTGTGTGTGTGTGTGTGTGTGTGTGTGTGTGTGTGTGTGTGTGTGTGATCAGATTGTATGAGCATTTTGCTGATGCATGTATCTATTGTGTATTTGTTTTTGTATCTGGCCCTTCTGTAATATTGTCTCGTCTCTTCTTTCTCTGCTGACCATTATGTGACCTGTGTAAGTGTTTGTCCTTAATTTCATGCACACTAAGATGCAGACTTTGAAATTGTTAATTATATAATTATGAGTTCATTGTACCATTCCCATGTCCAGTTCAATCATTGATTCCTATTTATACATTCACATAGTAAAATCCTCAGTGTTAATTTAATGAAGCCGATTTTTTTACAAATACATAAATTAACACCTTCTGTTTTAGTTAACAAGAGGCTTTTGATTGTAAACATCAACGCCTTAATTAACCTTACAAGTAATGTTTACATGTTAGTAGCTCTTCTGCTACTAGTGTCCCTTAAGTGTTTGAAATGTTGAGTGTTATGGTGTTCGCAGGCGCCTCTGAATGACCCTACAGCATGCACTTCCTTCATGGGCCTCAAACCATCAACAACCAAATGCCACTTGGTCCGTGCAATTCTGGAGTCTGTGGCGTTTAGGTGAGTCACTAGTTGCTGTATGGACTTGTGTTGACAAGTCCATACTTGATTGGACTTGATCTCTGCACATTCAATGTGTGCCTTTCGCGTCCAATGCTGGCGCAGAGAGATTGATCATAACCCATTGCCCACCCTATCGGTGTAGAACTCGAACAGCGCTGAGTCGTTAGAAGCAGGCTTTGCATCGCTCTGCGCTGGCAATCGCTTGGCTGTCGCCTCACGAGGATCAATCCTACTTCTTATGACGCTGCCTTGTTGTCTGTAATTTTAACTGCCAAAATGTGAATCTGTGTGATGCGTTGTTTTCCATTTTTAGTGTACAGTCTGCATTCCATCGTCACGTAGCAACACATGCCTGAGTGAGAGATCTATTTAAGATATTGTGGGGTGTTATAGAAGTGTATTTGTGCCCTCTAGGCTCTAGCAACTAAATATAACCCTAGAGGGCATCACAGCATCAGAAACAAATGCCTGGGGAACTTGACCAAGCAGCGACTTGGGGTGAGATTGTGTTGCTGCGGGCGTTTACATCTGACATGAATGTGTGTTTTTCCTCATGCATGCTCATCTCTGCTCATGTCCGCTCATCTCTGATGTCCGTCTTGCTTATGGTGCTCTATTCCCTCTAGGAACAAGCAGCTATATGAGATCATGCTGAGAGAAACTCACATCCCCATCACCAAGATCAGGTATGGCAACACTGTTCATCCACCACAGTTATAGTGTTTCTCTGTGTGCTGCTTCATTCAATATCTGTCCACTTCCTCCCTAGTAGGCTACTGCAGGTGTAATGCAGGGCTACTGCAGGTGTAATGCAGGTAATCAGCGGTGTTGCCACTTGCCAGATTTATTGTCAAACATTTTACATTTTCATGGAAAGGTTTGAGAACCCCTGTACTGGTCCATTGTCAGAAGAATAGGATATTACTTTAGAACAGTCAAACAGTCCATCCATGGTGGCACTGTGTTACAATAGAGTTGATTTGTTCTTACTTAGAATGTTGAGTTGGATTGTGACTCAGTCTACTTGGTATGTGGTTCTAAAAATTGTTTCCTTGTAATGACTATCTGGCTGTTCTCCAGCCATCACTCTTGGGTGCCGTCTTATTGTAGTGGGTGGGTGTACCGTGTACAGAGAGCCTCCCACCTCTTTTTAATCTCTTACAAACGATAAAGCTTTATACAAAGTGTATGAGGGCTCTTGATGTGGACAAACCAGAGATCGACAATAATACAAGTTTCTCTAGGCCGGTTCCTTGACTGTCCATGTGAACATGCAATACCATGACGCAAACTATTCTGGTGGAAAGGATATTAAAATGGCACCAAGGCAACTCATTTGCTACAAGCTCACATCAGTTTCTAGTAGATAATCCAACAAGCAATTCAGTTGTAGTTAGATGTGCAAGCTCACAATGCGTTGTGTTGTGAGCTGGTAGATCTGTTATTTTATTCCCAGAATAGCGACGCTAGAGTTCATATGGTTCAGGCCTTTAAAACTGTTTTCAGAAAGATTGAGCACTGTTCTTCAACTGGCGTCCGACCAAGCTGGATGCACTTTTAGATATCCCGCCTAGCAAGCACAGAACATTATCTGATTGCAGCCTTGGACCTGTGAAGATAAATAACCACTTGAGGGTATTTATTACACTTGATTATGTGCCTCTATTTAATGCCATTCAGTTTTGATTGATAATGCATTATGGGTATATGTTTCTCTGGCCAGAGTGATTCTGTTATAGCAAAGAGATTTATTGTAATGAAATTCTCTTGCACTCTCTCTCTCTTTCTCAATCCCTCTCTCTGTCTCTCCCTCCCCCTCTCCCTCCATCCCTCTGTCCTCCCTCCCCCAGGGCGGATGGTGGTGTTTGCTCTAATGACTTCGTCATGCAGCTGACTGCAGACCTGTTTGGCAGGAAGGTAGTTCGACCCAGCCATCATGAAATGTCATGTCTTGGGGCTGCTTTTGTTGCGGGACTGGGAGTGGGTAAGTTCGCACGCACGCACACGCACACACACAACGGTGCTTCCTCATTACGATTCACCGGCGCGTTTTTTTCTTCACGCCGTTTGGTGCCCGCCCAAGGTTGGTGCCCTGTGCTTCAGCACCTCAAGCCCGTTGGATAAGCCACCACTGACCACCACACTAGTACACGAATGCAGGCAGTGAGTGTATAATGTAGCTTTACCACTGAACACTGCATTGTGATTTGGACAGCTTTGTTTACAAACTGCAAAGTACACACAGAGTAACTTGATACCAAAATGTCAGAATAGAACAGGGAGGCCACGCTGTTATTAGACTCTGTCTTGTTAAGAATATGAAAAGAGAAGTTTCTTGGCAAACATTTTAATAAACATACAGTATGTTTGAGAAAGCTGATAAAGTTTTTGATCCAGAGAGTGCCTTAGAAAATGTTGAGTAACATGAAAAAAAGGAATGATGGGGCACGCTGATGGTGAAATGGATAGTACAACACACTCTCCTATTGTGACTGGTGCTATTATATACTGTAGCATCAGATATCACTGAATTTCTTCTTCAGTAATCTGTCTCTTTATCAGACATAAGATGATTGATTGAATTCTTTATTGACTCGAATATTAACAGTACAGGTAGTACAGTCAAAGGTTATGATAAAAGGATAACACAAAAGGCCCCAGGGGCTTGTTACCATTGTGGTTCATTGTACTCAATTCATCAGTAATACATATAATATATCTTTGCTGTCCAGCGCGAACCTCCAAAACGCTCATTGTTCAGGAAACAAAAAAAACAAAATATAAGTTTTTCAGGAAATGAAGAAAAGCTTTAAAACAAAGCAATACTGCCTCATCAAAGTTGGTATAGTGACTTTATGTATTGTCAGATACTTGCATGTGTCATTATATTATCAACACTTTACCCAAATCCAGCGCAAGTGGAGTTAGTAGTTTCAGACAAGCAGAAATCAAGCTGAAATGGAGTTAGGAGTCCGAACAACAATAGCTCCACTCGCTGCTGAGGGAGAGGTTTCAAAAGGGTACAAATTCCCAAAAGCTAACAATGGATCTCCAAGCTCACAATGCATCACAACGTGTGAATTAATGCCCTGATGCTTCATGACACTTATTATATAGGCCTACAATAATAAACAGGACTTTAAATATTACAATAACTTCTGCAAAGAGGTAGTAGAACCAGCGCGACAGAAATGCTATGAACTCCTTTCTTCTTGTCACATTGCTCTCCTCATTAAACACTTCATAGATTTTAGAAATATAATTACTTGTTTTCATAACATTAGCGTCAGTGCTAAGTTTGATAAACCGGTAAACTGCATAGTTTTAACAGACTACGGGGAGAAAAACCCTGCCATTTAGTTTGTTTATGTGCTGCTCCGTGTTTCTCCTCTCTGACTGCACAGTCAGCGCGCTCTGCCTGTGTTGTGCAAAGGCAGCAGGAGACGAGAGGGGGGAGTTGAATGGTATTGACGGACAGTTTGAGGATCCAATGGAGTTGTTAGGTTTTGTCCAATCTGGGAAACCATCGCCAAATAAAAAGGAAAAACAGCGCCCTCTGCTGTTTTTTACTCTTTCACTTGGCTCTGGGGGAGCTAAATGAAGCACCCATGCGCAAGGAAACAGGGTTTTTGGTCTGCCCTCAGCGCTCCACTTCCGGTGGTGCGCTTATGTTTTCATTCCCACTAACAATATTTCTACACAGAACACTAACACCACTTCTCCCAGAGAACATGGATCGTTTTGGTTATAAGCCCACTTGTTTCTATGATGAAAGAGCAAGTTAAAATGTGAATATCATTCTGTGGTTTTGTCTGCTCCGAGGACGCTATTGTTAATTGAGTTTCGGTTTGTTTTCAGTGGGAAGCGAGAGCAGACAGTAAATCCCGCCCACTACATTTTATTGGGTAAAGCGCGGCCTGCTTCCTGATCTGAAGGCACGCCCACTTGTAGCACCGGCTTCGAATGCTATCAATGCATTGAATGGGAGATTATCACGTTTTATCAGACCATTGAATGGGCGAAGTAGGCGAGCTACCGTCTACCCCGCGATTTGTCAGACCATTCATTGGGCGTAATCAGGAGCTACTGACCTACCGACGGAGGCGGAGCAGTCCCCACAACAATATTTACGATTCTGTCCATATCGGTACATAACTCGAACGGCGCTGAGTAGGCACAGGCGAGGGTCGCACCGCTCCGGACGGCAACTCAGTCGCCTTAGCTCCTTCGGTGGCCCGTCGCGGGGCTCCACCTCGCCTGAGACTGCGCGCCTCCGTCATGGTCCGAAACCGAAACTACCAAAACCAAAACCGAAACTAAAGTATTTAAGTCATCTCCGTCGGTAGGTCAGTAGCTCCTGATTACGCCCACTGAATGGTCTGATAAATCGCGGGGTAGACGGTAGGTCGCCTACTTCGCCCATTCAATGGTCTGATAGAACGTGATAATCTCCCATTCTATGCATTGATAGCATCCGAATCAGGTGCTTGTAGGCCAGTGCGTACACGTTATGACGAACCCCCCCCCCCCCCCCCCCCGACAGATTCAAGCGGAGAACAGAATCTGTTTGTGAGAGATTAGGTTTTGTCAGAGGCGCTTTTTAATACTTTTCATTGGTTCAAACTTTTTTTTTTTACACAGACGTAAAGGGTGTTCAATAGCGTTGATTTATTAAAAAAAAAAAAACCTGAAAATGGAGTTAGCTGGTTTGTCCTGGGCACCGACGATATACAATACAATACAAAACATATTGGAATAAAGCTCAGTAGAATATGGTAAGGTGCAGAGGGGGCAGAGGATTCTACTATCAAGATGTTCAAGGAGTTAAACTAGACGACTGCTGCAAAGAGACTACTCATCTCAAAACCACACTCTGTTAACCTTGAGGTTTGGTTTAAAAAGGACATTGAGTAACTTGCTGATCCAATGTCCCCCTGTCCCTCTTAACGCTGAAGGTTTCTGGACGAGCCTGGAGGAGCTGAAGAGACTTCAAAGCACGGATAAAGTGTTTGTGCCTCAAGGGACACCTCAGGCGAACGGAGGTCCTGCAATCCTGAGTGGGCCATACGTCCCAGTCCCACAGAAATGGGAGAGCGCTGTCAGGCGCTCCATGAACTGGTACAGCAAGCCCTGATGCTGGGCGTGGATGGATGGAGACTTGGATTGGATGAAGGTGGATGGACTAACAGATGGGCAGTGAGTGAAATACTGTATGAAACAAAGGTGTAGTGGCCGTCTTCACACGACAGCCATTTTGCACATACTGCCCCCTCCATTCCCACCTGGCAATATGGCGGCCGTGTGATTATGGTCACTAACAGCCTTCCACATCTAATGGTTATGTCACACTGCCTGAGCAAAACTCCACAGAACGTCAGCAACTGTGACTTGTACGGACGAACAATTTCACAACGCAAATATGATTTAAGGGAGCAATCATTTTATGATGAGTCCAGTACAATACAAGTATTGGGCTCTAAAATCAAATGTGCAATCAAATGTAGCCTATAGGACCATAAAACCACCTCATAACTGTTGACCTTTTTTCCTTCCACTTGATGTCTTGTGCCTCTGATGCCTTTTGAGGTATTTCTTAGCCCTCTGTGATACTGTCGTGTTATGGCCTGTCCACATGGCGGCGCCAAAGACTTAATTTTACAGTCTTATTTTAGCCTCTTCTTGCCATAGCAACCACACACTGTTACCAGGGACTAGCGTTTTCCTTGCAGATTGAAATGATCCTCTCTAAGGAATCGCATTCCTCCTTTCATCTATGAAGAAAATGATTCCATTGGCAGTGGTTAGTTACGTTGGTCTGATGCTTTAACAGAGCCTCGTTCTGAATGTAGACTTTGCTCTGATCTAAATTTAACACACTGCCTACCGGAATCAAGTAGAATGGAGAGTGCAAGCGCAAATAAGGGACGAGAATTTCTAGCACACTTTGAACTGGGTCAGCTATGCAAGAAACATGGCCTACAGATATTGTTTTTCTTGGCACTTGGCAACATGAGGCTTTTAGGATGCCATGATTCTTGTTTGATCTTTAATAACACTTTTCTGTTTCACCATTGTAGTAATTATGTATTTTTGACTGTATTTTGTCAATGTGATACTTGTTGTGCGGTTACATGTAAATTAACTGGAAATGTAGTGTTACTCCTAAACGGGAATACGACTGAATTTCAGGCTGCAGCCTGATTTATGCTCCGTCGTACGATGGTGTAGCTTGTAGGTCTTCTATTTTCAGCGCGTGGCACCGTTGTACAACAGAGCATAAATGAGGCGATATGCTCTAGGTCTAGGTCAGTTTAATGTATGAATATTTACCACTGAGCACTGAGCAGCATACTGAACATTCATATACTAACGTACATGTCCAGTGAGAATGAATTGGAGGGCATGTACAATAACAGTTAGCACCCAAGATGATTTTATGATACGAATAGCTTTGCACTACTGTACTACTGTAAAAAATAAAATAATAATAATAATAATAAGACCTCCCTTGGCTATGCACACAGACCAAGATTAAATGGAGTTAATCCACACACACACACAATTCTCCATATTTTCTCACAAATTGGCTATTTTAACTGACTTGGCATTTCCTAGACGGGATAGGAACAACACAGGTGATTGGAACAAATACTTACAGTATAATAAGTGGTACTGTATTTCCCTGAATACCTTTAAATAAAGTGTTAATGGGAATGTCATTTCTCAAATGTGAGGGTTCATTAAATGTCATTGTCTACAAAAGTGTTTACACTACTGAAATTTTGCCAACAGAGGCCACCACATTGATGTTTGTTGGTTTCACTTGCAAAATAGCCGATCTACAACAACGAGTTGTGAGCTTGTATGAGCTGCTACTTTTGCCAAATGTTGCCCCCATAATAGGGATGCTACTGTAGGGTACTGTGGTTAAACTTTCATGTCCCAATTTCTGCTACTTCTTCAGCATTATTGTTTATACTCTATTTGTACCTTTTTCTAATCTAAGGGCTAATGTATATTGATTTGCTAGTTGTGCAAAATCCCACTTCACCATGCTGCTTGCCAACACTGAGTCAAAGATACATATTTGAAAGTTATTTTAGCCACTTTCAAACTGGCATCCCTATTTTGGGCATGTCATAGCTCACAATGCATCGTGTTGTGAGCTTGTAGATCGGCTATTTTAGCTTTCGTTTGGGGGGGTGGGGGGAATTCTCAAAGTATAATTAATATAGGGCTTAACATTTATAGGGTTAACATTTCAACTTAATTCATGAATGGAAAATATGAAACATTGCTAGTTGTGATCAAGGTAACAACTTATTTCATGAATGGAAAACATGAGACATTGCTAGTTGTGATCAAAGTAACAAATGAATGATGTAAACTTGTTAACTTGTATTAACACATGTTATGAGTATGTACAGTATGGTGTAAAAGTTGGAATAAAAAAATGTTATAATAGTGCTTACTGCTTGTTAATCAGTTTCAGATGATATGGGCATTTGATAAAACTAGAGGTTCTGCACGGTTGTAACATAAAAATTGAATTAAAGTAAATTGTTTACTACCAGAAAGCGCAGGTCTGCACTTTGCTATCCGATTGGTTTACAATTTACAATTTAGGCATTTAGCAGACACTCTTAATCCAGAGCAACTTCCAATAAGCAAGGTAATACGTCAAATGCAAAGAGACAGTGTAGTGTCTCAGTAATCTAGGATCATAGGTACACTTAAGAACCTATCATCAGTCTAGACATTATAATGATATAAAAAACAATATGTACATTGAAACTACACAAACTACAGGATGCTAGGTCAACAAATGAACCTGGCATCTATCTGGTTTAGGTAGTCTACTCTAGATCCCCAAGCCGAAAGGGACTATCGTGCTGTCATTGGCTATGTTATGACAACATTGTGTACTGTAACTACAGTGACCGTGTTTGTTTAGACAAAAAATACGTATTTTCTCTACAGATATTGGAAGAGACTCTAGATTTACACTTGTTTAATTACAGTGTGTGTGTGATTGCATATCCTTTTGGGCTATGGGATCTACACTCAAGTCCATTTCTTCTTTTTTTATGGGATTTGTTCCCATTGATGGGAAAGATGTTGCTGTGAGGGGGGTCGCTATGGTAACCTATGGATGGATTGATTGAGGTGGACAAGAAAGAGTGAGCGGAGTGAGTCATTGTGTTCGTACGGGGGAGGGGGGCACTAATTGAGGAATGAGGGTCTCCCCCAACAATGGGAGGATTGTGGTTTGTACGAGAGACAGACAGAGAGATATTCAGTCAAGGCACAAAAGACATGTTTCATAGCATTTTTTTGGAACACTATTTTCATACATCGGTTCCCAGTGAATCCATGTTCAGCTTTTGGAATATATGTTGTATTTTTGGAACATATTCATCAGTTCACAGTGAACTGATGTATACAAGGAATGTATTCATATGTGTTGAAAAAAATGCTATGAAAAATGTCTGTCTGACTGAATGTCTGAATCCTGGACTGTTCCGATGTGGACAATCCAGATATGGTTTTGTTTTTCCAGGAAATAATTACACAAAATGTCCATGAAAGTGTTTCATACATTTTGGTACCAATTTCTTAATGAAAGGTAGACAGTTTCCAGTGTTCGTTCCTTGACCCAATCAAATATTTTAGATAATGAACACGTTTATTGAAGACTACACTCTACGTCATTTGCGTTGATAATTTAATGCAGTGCCGACATTGCTCAGTGAATGCAGTTGTATGATTTGAAGCATCGTTTCTTCACCTTCCTCTCTCCATGCACACACACACACACACACACACACACACACACACGCACGTGTGTGTGTGTGTGTGTGTGTGTGTGTGTGTGTGTGAGAGAGAGAGCAAGAGAGTGACACAGACTGTGTGTGTGTGTGTGTGTGTGTGTGTGTGTGTGTGTGTGTGTGTGTGTGTGTGTGTGTGTGTGTGTGAGTGTGTGTGTGAGAGAGTGACACACACACGACTGTGAATCTCAGCACGCCGATTCCCTTTCATGCACAGTGTAATACTCAGTGTAACTCTTGAGTGTGCACATAATGTAACCCAAAATATATGGACCCCTGTCGGAATTAATGAATGGATGGAATTTTAGGCTAGCTGTGTCTGCTCGTGGGCTAGTTGGCACGTGCACATGGAGTAGATTTCACAGGGGAAATGTGTTGGAATGAGATAGACGGCACTGAAACTATAATGAATCAATGCTGCAAGCTCTCACACTAATCACTGTGTGTGTGTGTGTGTGTGTGTGTGTGTGTGTGTGTGTGTGTGTGTGTGTGTGTGTGTGTGTGCATGCGTGTGTGTGTGTGTGTGTGCATGCGTATGCATGCTGCATTCTATGAGTTCTGGTGGGCCCTACAGTGCAACAAATTCATTCTGACAGCAGGAACTGAGTGCGTGAGACCACTCCTCCTCCACCCCACCCCCCCATAAACTATATCAATGGTTATTATATAACTCCATCCATCCTTCCTTCCTTCCTTCCATCCTTCCTTTCTCCCTCTTTCTTTCTCAAGCCTTATAGCTTACTTAGTCGTATAACGGTGTCACACAATCTACAAGCTCTCAATGCAGTGGGACACGTGAGCTTGTAGATCTGCTTTTTTCTCCAGTGCGCAACACCGTCGTACTATACAGTAAATGACAGAGCATAAATTAAGCATGACACACTGTGGAGCGTCCGAGCAATTTGTCATCCCTGCTTCTGTGTCCACCCTCCTACCACCACCCCCCCCCCCCCTCTCTCTCTCTCTCTCTCTCTCTCTCTCTGTCTCTCTCTCTCTCTCTCTGTCTCTCTCTCTCTCTCTCTCTCTCTCTCTCTCTCTCTCTCTCACACACACACACGCACTACTCGCCCACTTTCTAATTTCAGTAGCCCAGATGCTGCTGTATTGCCATAGCAACAAGATGTATTAAATGGCCCTATAAATATATCAAGGCATTGTTAAAATAACATGATGACTTATCAACCAAAACCTTTCCATGACTGCTATGATATGACTTAGGCTTTATGGAAATATTAAAGATTGCCTTTTGATTTGGTGACTATATAGCCTAAAACAAACACACACACACACACACACACACACACACACACACACACACACACACACAGGCGCTTTAACAAACCGGAATTAACATGATAGCCCCCATAACAATAAGAAGAAAAAGAATAACCATTGATTTCTAAGCATCTAAAAAGCCACATTTAAGGGGCTTTCAAAAACCGATCTGAGTTGTTATACAGCTTATATATCAGATCTTGTCGGCAAGCGACACCTTCTCCTCCTGCAATGGTGTATTATATAAGAAATTAAGCTTAATGACACACACGGGTAATTAGGACGATTTTACACTGTACGTGCGCTCTATTTATAACTTGTGCGCGTAATAACAGTGTCGTCCCAGTATCATCATTTCAGCCAATGATGTAGATCTACTATTTCATCCGGTCGCATCGCATCAGCAGCCGAAGGGGCGGGGGGGGGGGGGTGCTGTGAAACGTCACAGATTCTTCTTGTGTTTAAAGACTATAATTTATGCTCCGTCGCGTGATGGTGTCGCGCACGCCGATAATAGCAGACCTACAAGCTCACAACACGCCGCAGACGCGACGTGTTGTGAGCTTGTAGGTCGGCTTTATTAGCTCTGGTCCAGGTCCATAGCGTTAGAAGGACTCCTTAACGCTATGTTACTTTTCAGACGTTGCCCGCACCGCCGGTAGCGCAGCCTCTCGTCTGTAGTAAAAATAAAGATTACACTTTCGCTATTCACCAAAACAAAGACGGTTTTAAGATGTTGAAAGCCTACTTTCCTTAGTGGGAACACTCGGAGCCCCCCACCCCACGTCTTAAAATACACCTTTTGAAAAGAAAAGAAAATATTCCACCGGATGGAAAAGTGTTTTAGTTATTCCACTGCGCCCCCTACAGATCTTGTCAATAGAAAAATTCCATTGACCAAATCTGTAGGGAGCGCAGTGGAGTAACTTATATTTTCTTTTCTGTCCAAAAAGTGTATTTTAGACGTAAGGTGTGGGGCTCCGAGTGTTCCCACTAAGGAAAATAGACTTTCAACATCTTAAAACCGTCTTTGTTTTTGTGAGTAGCGAAATTCTATTTTGTATTTTGACTACAGACGAGAGGCCACGCTACCGGTTGTATGCGGGCAATGGCCGAAAAGTAACAGCGCTAAGGAGAACTCCTTCCGACGCTGTGGACCAGAGCTAGGTCGGGCTATATTCTCGGCGCGCGACACCGTCGTGGCAAGGAAGTATAAAGCAATCGGGGCTCGTACAGCAGCAGCTAGAGCAGAGCATCACTGCTTCATTCTAACCAACCAACCGCCCCCTCCATTCCGACCGACCGTTGATCCAACAACCACTCTCTCTCTCTCTCTCTCTCTCTCTCTCACTGCCTCCCCGGCTTTGCTGCTGAGCCTCATCACCCGCTGCGCTTTTCTTCATTTTTTGGGGGGGGAGGTGAAAAAAAGCACATTTCTTAACATCATCAACCATCATGGCTGGCAGCACCGAGGATAAACCGGCGGCGGACGGCAAGGAGAAGGAGAAGTCCAACTGGAAGGATTCCATCTACAACTCGAGTACCGGGGAATTTCTGGGTCGCACGGGCAAAAGCTGGGGTAAGAGGAATGGAGGAGAGGAGGAATAATAGGGCAATATAGTGGTGGGGGGGGGGGGGGGCACTGCAGATTGGCCATCAATTAGAGATATTATGATGATCATTCATTGTCTTCATGGTTGGTGTAATAGACCTATATAGGTTCTATTTTATTTCAAAGCTGTGTGTGTGTGTGTGTGTGTGTGTGTGTGTGTGTGTGTGTGTGTGTGTGTGTGTGTGTGTGTGTGTGTGTGTGTGTGTGTGTGTGTGTGTGTGTGTGTGCGTGCGTGCGTGTGTGTTCCATTTTATTTCAAAACCTTGTGAGATGCTTCAATGTATGTGTATGCTTCAATGTGTGTGTGTGTGTGTGTGTGTGTGTGTGTGTGTGTGTGTGTGTGTGTGTGTGTGTGTGTGTGTGTGTGTGTGTGTGTGTGTGTGTGTGTGTGTGTGTGTGTGTGTGTGTGTGTGTGTGTGTGGGTTCCATTGTATTTCAAAACCTTGTGAGATGCTTCAATGTATATGTATGCTTCAATGTGTGTGTGTGTGTGTGTGTGTGTGTGTGTGTGTGTGTGTGTGTGTGTGTGTGTGTGTGTGTGTGTGTGCGTGCGTGTGCGTGTGTGTGTGTGCGTGTGTGGTGTGCTTGCGTGCGTGCGTGCACGCGTAATATGCAGTGTACCCGTGCGCCCAGTGGTTGACATGCATGGTAGTCCATCTTGGGGTAGCTCAAAGCCCCATTACTGGCCTAATACCCGATAGTGTGTATAAGCTCATAACGCATGCCTCCTTCTTTACCAAAAAGGAGGCATGCTATAGTAGACGCCACAATCAAATGTGTCCCCTTTGTTGCAGAATCCAACAATAACAGCCTGCACAAAATATACTTAGGTTTGCTGCATCAATTCAAGGTAGGCTACTCATCATAACTCTGTCATCAGGATGGAATCACTGTAGTACCCACAGCACAGACCATAGCTGGGCCCCGGCTCATTACCTGACACCTACAGTAGACCTCACTCTAATGAGCTGTTTTATCATCATCGCCTCGCTCCACCATTGGCCGCAATGCTTTGCTTGTGCCTATAGCTCACATTTATGTAATGGTTCTCTCCAGTTCTGAGGTAGAAGCACTCCACACTCCTCCTATAGGCTGGGGGGAGCAGAAGGGGGTGGGGGGGTGGGGGGGGTTGCTGGCTGTCAGGCTGGCTGGGGCTCTGTGCTGCTGTGCAGTGGGATGCTCCATTGCAGTTGCATGGCCGCCCACATTAGCATGCCTGTCAAGGTCAAATGGGATTCCCTCTCTCTCTCCTCTCGTTCTCTTTCGCACACTGGGCAGGTGCATTGTGGGATACTGTTGGAGAGGAGTGAGAGAGAGAGGGGGTGTGCTTGGAGGAGGCTCAGGGGTCCATCCTTTTATTGTCAGCTTAGTGGGGATCTGTGCTGTGTGAGCTGCCGTACTGGATTGTGGTGAACCTCAACCATTTTGAGTGGATGCTCCGTTCACTGTGGTTTGTGGGCCCAAAAATCTGCTGTAATTTGATTGGGCCTCGTCGTTATTAAGTATTCATCTGCATTATGTCTTGATGTGAAGTGGGCTTTCCTAAAGGATGGTTTCTTAGGATGATTCAGTCAAATTATTATTTCATACGGATGGTTTGGCAGGACTTTAGGGGCTTGATCACAAGAAGAGAAAGAAATCAGATGGCATTGTCATTTGGTTGAACTAGCTCCTGATTAATTATATATTAACCCCCCCATCTCTCTCTCTCTCTCTCTCTCTCTCTCTTTCTCTTTCTCTTTCTCTTTCTCACTCTCAAACAAACACACACACACACACACACACACACACACACACACACACACACACACACACACACACACACACACACACACACACACACACACATTCATTTATTCCCTTTCTTCCTTCCTCTTGGTTCCTACAGGCCAAATTCTGTTGTTCTACCTGGTTTTCTACCTTTTCCTGGCGGGCATGTTTGCCCTGACCATGTGGGTGATGTTGCTCACATTGGACGATTACGTGCCAAAGTACAGAGACCGCGTGCCAACCCCAGGTCAGTGCCTACCTACCACACATAATTTCACTGCACCCCGCTCTCTCAGTGACATCCATTATTCATATTGCAGAGGAATCACCGTAATATGTGCTGAATCATAGATGCTTTTTGTATTGATTTGTTTAGAAGTATTTTCTTTTGTTACGACAGGAGTACAGTTGAGAGCGGTGTAAGGTTTCCTCTCTATCTGTAATGTGAGACACACCCTGGCTAGCGTACTCCACCTTCTCAGCCAGTGATTAGTTTGTACCACACTTCCAGTGCAATATACCAAATAAACACCATGCTGCTGCAGATATGGTGTAACTTGAACCCCAGCATTCCTATTCTGGGGGGAACATTCGCAGAAAATAGCAGATCTACATGCTGCGTTATGAACTTGTAGATCGTCTATTTTCAGCAAAAAGATTTGGTGTAGAGACTTGGTGTAAAAAAGAACGCACCAAGTACAGTGCAACCCAGCAACATTTTACCACGGGTAAATGGTTAACAACACTGCTCTCTTTCTCAGGGTTGGTGATTCGTCCAAAATCATTGGACATCTTGATCAACAAAAACGATCCTAATGACTATGGAGAGTACGTTAAACACCTGGACAATCTCCTGAAAAGTAAATGCCATCTCTGTGTATTTGTGCTTTTCTCTATTGAAATTCTGTTGAACCTGATATTAGTTCACTTATAATATTTATATATAAGCCATTCAATTCTGTACATTTTAAGAAATATGAATAATTGCTAACCTCTGTCAGGGTGATTTGTGGTGCACGTCTTTCTGATCGCTCTCTCTGCTTGTCCCATGTCGTCCCAGGCTACAATGACACACTCCAGGAGAGGAACGAGTTGTGCCCTCTGGGGGAGTATTTTGATCAGGACGGCGTGCAGGAGAACGCAGGCGAGGGGGCAGAGCAGCTGGCGAGCAACGAGGATGAGAATGTGAAGAAAGCTTGCCAGTTCAAAAGGAGCTTCCTGGGTCGTTGCTCTGGCCTGTCCGATAACACCTTTGGGTACAGCGAGGGCAAACCCTGCGTACTGCTGAAAATGAACAGGGTAAAGTCACCATGGACAGACAGATTAAGCCACTTCCTCTCTTTCCTATTCAAGGCGTTTCAGAAGCATCTTCGTTTCCTTCCTGCCTTCCTACATACCTTCTTTTTTGGTCCCTCACATCCTGTGGCTGATAATCTAAGAAATAAAATGAAAACATATTGGTGACATTGCTTCCTTAACTCCAGAGTTATTTGCGACATCGGTCACTTCTAATAAGTGATCCTCTTTCTTTTCCCTTATAGATCATCGGTTTGAAACCCCGTGGGGATCCGTACATCAACTGCACATCGAAGGTAAACTTCTCTATGTAACCGTACTATAGATGAGATGCACGTTTATCTCTGTATGTTTTTGTATTCTGACTTGTCTCAATATGATTTTGTTGACATTGTTTCATTTCTTTGCCCTTTTTTGTTTTTGTTTCTGATTTCTTTTTTTGCATGCGGTCACTGACGGCTTTAGGGTAAGATTATATGTAAATTATGAGGATTAAGCCTAGCAGCGTGATGCTTTTCTTTGAGTAACAGGCTCTGATATTGCAGCTGCTTAAGCCATAAACCCGTCATAACGAACAGAACTGCCTGCCGTTTTCAAGTCATTTTAATCTCTGGGATACAACATCTGACAATAATCAGCTGAAGTAAAACACATAATGCTTTGCAATTTGCTCATCTGCGTCTTTGTGTAATAACATGCTAGGATATATTTAATTTCCCCCACCTGTTTCATGTTGGTTCTGGTTTGTTGTTTCATTCATCTGGTGAATTGAGCTTTGAAGTTCAGGTGTTGACTGGTGTTCATCTTCCACCTCATTTTAGACGGAAACCCTGCAGATGCATTACTTCCCCACTGGGGGAACCGTTGATAAGATGTACTTTCCCTACTATGGGAAGAAAGCTCACGTAAGCCTTTATGCTTTGACCATTATTTCACATATTTGTTGATGTATTTGCAGTGATTGATACTCTCTCTCCCTCTCTCCATCGCTGATGCAGGGGAGCTATGTGCAGCCACTGGTTGCTGTTAAACTGATGCTGACCAAGGAGCTATATAACATAGAGCACTCCATCGAGTGCAGGATCGAGGGCTCCAACCTACGCAACAACGACGACAGGGATAAGTTCCTGGGCCGCGTGACCTTCCGGGTCAAGGTGGTTGAGTAAGCGGGCGGAGATCGGCTTGTAACAGGAGCCCAGCCACAGGGCTGCCCACTACTAGCGGGGTTTACGAAACGGAAGGGAGTGTCATAAGTGTCACTGAGAGTGTTCTTTGTGCTAGGACCAAAACTGTTCCATTTGGGGGCATTTGGCTACTGTAGTACCGTACATCGTCGTGGTGTAGAATGTCACTTTGTTGACATTTTGTGATGCTTCCTTCTCTTTCGGGAATCCTCAATGTTATCATTTGGACCTCCTCCCAGATCCCCAAGAGAATCTGATATAGGCTCCGTTCCAGACTCGACAACTCCGTTCACTCATTGCATTATTCCTCATTCACTCACTTTTAATTCTCTTATAGTGCTGATAAGATCGGGCGTGATGTAAGCGGGTGCAGCCATAAATAGATAATGTGCTGTGTTACAGCCCTGATCTGTCCACTGCCAGAAACAGAATGTTACCTTCATCACGTGAAACAATACAATGTATTGAGGGAGATGTCGAGAGGGTTTTCACCTTGCTATGCCATCCATGACATCGGACATTTCCATCACATCGCCACAGTATTCACTGTACCACTTCACAAACTCTGTTTCACACATTGCAAGACATCAGTCCCTCATAGGAAATTATCTCCATAAATAAGTATAGCCACTATATTCCTATATATGAAATGCCAGTTTGATGATGATTACCCCTGTCCACATTATGAATACATTTTTGATCCTTATCATATTTAGGAAATTGTAGATAGATCTCTTGTGTTGTGGACCACCTAACCACAGCCCAGTCTTGTGGTGTGTGTGTTTGTCTGTCTGTCTGTCTGTCTGTCTGTCTGTCTGTCTGCATGTCTGTATGTCTGTCTGTCTATCTGTCTATCTACCTGTTTACTCTCTCTAATCTACAGCGTCTCCGCTGCAAAAGCCAATGTGTGGGCGAGCGAGTGGGTACTATATACAGTATTATGGTGGATGAGGTCACACACACGCATGCACACACACTCACACAAACAAACGTGCGTGTGCGCATGTGCGCACACACACTCTCACACACACACACACACACACACACACACACACACACACACACACACACACACACACACACACACACACACACACACACACACACACACACACACTGTAACTATGTACTGTATATCCCTTCATGTTCTGTATATCTATTTGGGTCTGAAAGATTGTTTGTCGGTTTTCTCTTCTTCTTCTTCTGCCTGTTAATCTGATTGTCTGCCAATATGTCTATTGCTTCTCAATGTATATACAATATACACTACAGTATTTACTTAATTCACACTGTATTTTTTTGTCACAAAACACAAGGTCTGTGCACTGTAAAAAAAATAATAGTAATAATTTAAACAGAGATTTACAGGAAAGATCTTATCTTATTCAAAGCTATGTTTACACAGTCTTTAAAGGAACCCACATTTGAAAGAACAACTTGTAACATCTTATCAGGGTGCCTTAACACCTGTTGAAATCAATTGTGGAATAAAGGTGATTTTGGAAAAAAAATAAAATAAATACTGTCCATTTTTGTGCAGTAACTTTGGTATTTTGGGATGGCCGCAATTTGTCTAACTGACACTGACTTTGTGGAAATGTAGGCCTAATGTTAACCACTTAAACTCCCTATTCTTAGTGGAACGGATCTGAACTACAACTTACTTGGACCACTTTTTTCTCTCTCTCTTTGCCAAAGTCATTGTAAGCTTGTAGGTCTGCCATTTTTGGCTAATGTTCCCCTCATAATATACTGTAGATGGGTTCAAGTGGTTAAACTGATTTCTTTATTTATTTAACCACTTAATCACTTGAACCATTGCGCTCCTATTCTGTGAAAATAGCAGATCTACAAGCTCAGAACATGTTGCAAGGCGATGGTGTAGATGGAAAAAGGAGGGGTACTTTGGTTAAAAAGTATATAGGGTTTAGGTGGATATGCCCTATTTTATACTTCATTGTATGATACATAAACCTTTTTATGAGCTCACATTGCAATGCGTTGTGAGCTTGTAGATTGTCTATTTTCACTATGATTCTCCTGTCTCACTTCTCAACTGGCTGTGCTGTGTCTAAATTCAGCACCAAATATGTCAAAAATGTTCTGCTATCATCATTATTTATTTATTTATTATTTTCTTTATGAAACTTTGTCTATGACCATGGCAAAATGTTGGGTCCTGACTCCTGACCCTTGACTGTAGTATAAACATTTAGGACCCACTGTTTGTAAAACTGCTGTTTGTGATACAGTGCATTGGCCACACGAGGGAGCCAGAAACAAGACCGAGCAAGCTGTCAATAATAAATATGATGGCGTTCAGCAAATATGGCATCATTCGAAGGACGTCACATGCCCAAGAAACGCTGGGGAGTCATCCAATTTATGAAGGTAAAAATATATATAAATACTAAATTAATAATGTATGTAAACAGGGTGCCCAGCAGTTTCGCACTGTAAAATAAGATCTGTCTTGTCCCCTTTAAATGAATATTCAATGCCTAGGTTAAATTAACTTTAACTTCTATCCAGGGTAAAGCTTTTCGAAGATGACTGTTGCCTATTGGCTAAGCTAATATGTTGAAGTTCAACAGAGGAAGGGTAGGCATGATTTTTATAAGAAGAGTGCAGGAGTCTGAAAACGGCTGTCTGTTTTGCAGTAGATCTACAATATCCAGAATAGGCATCATGTTGGTGGACATTGAGTGAAAACATGTGAAAACTCAATGTCAGGACAGACCAGGCCAATTCTATAGCCTACTACAGTATTTCGTTGAAATTGAATAAAGGAAAACGTGTGTGGGCACAAAGTATGCCAAAATCGAATTGAAAATACTTTTTTTTTTAAACATAATGAGCTGCAAGCCTGCAACTGGTTTTGTTTAGGCTGCATTTCACAAAAGATCCATGATTTTACTTTACTTTAATTGTCTTAGTGCTCTGTCCTCAAAAGACTGGAACAACTGGATTGATAGATTTTTTCCCTCTCTAACCGCAATCATTTGAATGTTGCACTAGTAAGATCCCTTTGAACTAGCTGGGGGATTTGAGTACACAAGGCCACAAGGATAAGGCTGGTTATCGTCTTATCAGCTAAGACTTGAACTCTGTAATTTACTCTAGCTAAATTGGACCATTGCCTCGCTGCAGTCAGCATCTGTAACAAGATTAAGACTGTAAATATATCTTTAGGCTTTACTGCAGAATGAAGCTTCAGTACTTTCTCCTGTCCTTTGTGTAAGATGAGAGATGTGACATCTCATCAGTGTTCAAGAGCTCTGACATTGAATGTTAACTTCATTTTAATCATAAAGCCTTACACTTAAGATAGACTCACACTCACTCACTCACTCACTCACTCACTCACTCACTCTCACACACACATTCAGCAAATTTGCAACAACAAAACTTTTTTTAAACATTTTTTTATTCAAATAATTCAACATTCCAGCAAATCCCTGATTTACAACTTACTTTCCTATAGCATAATGTTTCCTCTCATATTTACAAGTATATCTTATATAAGTATATATTTATATTTATATATTTTAATTTATTTATACCATATGCAATATTAACTGTGGAAACTTAAATCTGGCCAAGCTCTTTAAAGTTTAAAAACTTTATCAAATAAATAACCTGAGCCATAAAAATTACAATGATGAGAATGTTTTTTTGACTGGCCCAATTCTCTGCATTACTCAAACATCACAACCCAGAACCCTTAAAACCAGTTAGGTCCTATTTCATACCATCGTACAATGGTGGCACGTAAGGTGACATGGCCAAAATAGGGACGCCAGGTTGAAAGTGGTAGTACCATAATGTTTGGTGGATGTTGAGGTTCTAGTCCAGACTAGGAACAGATTCCTGGTACATTACCATTCATTGCCAACTTTGCTAATTTCCTCTGAATGTTACACCCAACATCCCAGGGCTAGTGTGGCTCCAGAACTCAGCTGAGTTGAGCCCAACATACCAGGGCTAGTGAGCTTCTAGAACCCAGCTGAGTTGAGCCGATGGTCATCATTCTCCATTTTGTTTCACTAACACTTAAAATGTGAATTAATCACCTCTTTTTCTCTCTGTCTCTCTCTGTGTGTGTGTGTCTCTCTCTCTCTCTCTCTCTCTCTCTCTCTCTCTCTCTCTCTCTCTCTCTCTCTCTCTCTCTCTCTCTCTCTCTCTCTCTCTCTCTCTCTCTCTCTCTCTCTCTCTCTCTCTCCTCTCTCTCTCTCTCTCTCTCTCTCTCTCTCTCTCTCTCTCTGTGCATAGATTTACATATTTATATACATATACAGTTGCAATATTTAGATGTTTTTGTTTATCTTTTTGTTGTTATAAAAAAATAAAATAATGCTGGACTGACTGTTTCAAAGATCCAGTGATTGACCTTACTTGTTAGACATTCAGGATGCCAGCATGTACAGGCGGTAGTGACCTATTGAACAGCTATATCTGCCATAATGCAGGTGATTAGATAAGCACCTGCAGTAAGCACCTTTCACAGTAGAATCAGTTGATTTCATTTCAATCACTGTAAGATGCTTAAGCAGAAAATTCCATGTCCTGGCAGACACTACATAGCTTATTCAGGGTTGAGACAGAGCTTGTTCCACTTATTCAACATTGTAATAATGTTGAATGCATTTTTACTAATTCAGCTCATGGTGTGGGAAAACCCTTTGTTCCAGAGCTGGGATTTAGGCAGTGTCTATGTAAACTAATGTTTCTGGCACAGTCTGAAATTTAGATCAGTATCTCAAAAACCTATGGTTATAGGCTTTTGAGATACTGATCTAAATTTCGATTTAAGAAGGTGTTGAAAATTGATCTTAGCAACCCTGTCTAGTTGCTGTGGCAGCCTACATCATACAAGAAATATCTGTGAGAGTTGTCACGAGTCAGATCGATGACACCAACATAATAGCATCATCACTTTTTCCACTTTTGTTTCAAAGATCATTGAGCATTCCATAAAGAGATGTAGCTCTCTAACCCAAGAGAGAAATTCTACATAGTGTCTCTTTTGCCAACTCACTCTCCTCTCTTTTGTAAAAAATAATAATTAAATAGAATTAACTTAAAACTGCAACCCATAACTTTTTTTGTGTGTGAACAAAATGATATTTTGACCAATCTATATTACAGAGTATGTTACAGTATGACTAACACAACTGCGGTGGTTGTAGTTGGTCTACCTGCTCTTCTATTGAGACATTTATATTCTGTGGTCGGGTAGGACCACTACTGGTTGAAACATAATATATCCTCTGTCCAATCAGACTTTCTTTATTAATTCTGCAGTAGAGATTTCTGCACTCGACCAGGAGATCCAGGCTCGATTCCCGGGTAGGACATAAAAGTTACGGATTGCAGCTTTAATGTCCAGTACACAACCTTGATCTTATTGCTGTTACTGTTGTGTGTGGTCAGATGGAATTCAGAATTCATTGCCATTCACAGCAATATACACGTGCCAGATTTACCCCCTTCGTCGCCCCCTCCCGCTGTGGACTCTTTCCTGTTGGGGTCGTTGAGCTCGTCGAATAGTCCGGTGTCGAGCATTTCCTGCTGCCACTGAATAGCCACGGCACCTGTGCTGAATTCCTTGAAGAATTTATCATCGGCGGCGTCAAACGTGATGCCTTTGATCTCAGAGAATTCGGCGATGTCGCCTGTATCCTTGGCGTACACAACGTTGGGCTTGGGCACCCATGGAGGTTTTACCAGACCAGCCTCCAGACGTGGGAAGTTGATGGCCTTGAACCACGCGTGCTTCCGAGGGTCGTCCATGTTATCCCTAATGAGAAAGAAAAGAAAGAACTTAACCCTTGCATCATTCTGTGGGGCTGTTATAGAACCCTTGGGAATCCAGTCAACTAAGTATAGCTTTTAAGAGGTTAAAGGAGGTGTAACTTAAGTGATATTTCTTTTTTTAAATAAGTGTTTAAAAGCTCTATATTCCAATCATTGCTATAGAGCAGGGTTCCCCAATTATTTTCCCCCGAGGGACAAATTATGTCAGGGATACCAAGCGGAGTGAAAAACTTTAATTCACATGTTATTCAACTCCCTAAAGTACAGATTAGAACACTGGTAACTCAAGTTAACCGCTTGAACGCTAGCATCGTCATTCTGGGCATGGCATAGGTGAACATTTGTCGAAAATAGCAGTTTGTTGCGACACATTGTGAGCTTGTAGATTGCCTATTTTCAGTGAAAAGATTTGATGTAGAGGGAAACCACAGAATTATCTCAGTATTGTCTCAACACGTTCACAAAAAGTGTGTCTACTTCTAAGAAATATTGTCACGTTGTTGCATTTCGTCAACACTCATCACATACTTCATTCCCAGGCGCTCCTCAATCTTCTTCTTGAGGAACATCTGGATGATATCCTTGGTTGGCGCATCAAAGAATTTGTGGTCGTATTTGGGCTCCTCGCTCGCGATGCGGCGCTGGACCTCTTCTTTCTCCACTTTCACCTTCTGGCTCTCAGCACCTTTAAAGGGAGTGTAGCCGCACACCATCTCATAGATACTGCAGCCCAGAGCCCACCAGTCCACAGATGTCCGGTATGGAGTTTTGTTCAGAAGCTCAGGGGCCATGTACGCTCCTGTACCAGCCTGGAGAGAGGGTGCAGAGAGGGGAAAGGAAGAGGAGAAGGAGGGGGAGTAGAGGATGAGGGGACAGATAGGGAAGGATGTGTCACTTTATTGTACTGGTCAGTCAGTCTATTGCAGAAACTACATGTTCAAATGGGTTAATGCTGTCAGCTTGCTTATCTAAGGCATTGATTAGTTTGAGTGAAAGAGAGATTAAGAGGGACTATATTCTGACATAATTTCCATTTTTGATATATTTGTTTCCAAGATGACTACAATGACAGTGTCTTGCACTAACCCTTGATGCTGAGTGCCAAGCAGAGAGGCATTAGGTATCATTTTTATAGTCGTTGCATGACTCGGCTGGGGATTGAACCCCGATCAACCTCCCAATCTCTGATGGCGGCCATCTAACCACAAGGCCATTGAGCTGTTAAAGAGTCTTTCATATACTGTATACCTATCTGCTGATGTACCGCTTCCTTTATATGAGCTCTGCATCATGTCTGTGCCATATTTAATTATAGTACCTTTTTTAAGGCAGGGCTGATAACAGCATCATTAAAATGTAGAATTTTCATAGATCCCTTTATGAGACATTTTATATTATTGGAAACGTTGGGTGTGTACTGTCATTTAAAATGTAATGATGTAAATGTGAGATTGTACAGTTTATGGGGATTCACAGTGAGAACAAGAGAGGGCCGAAAAGAGAGGGCAGCTGGTTTCAATGTTCAGTGTTTCTTTATTAGCAACCGAGGGAAAATATGTTGTGTAGACTGGAGATTAAGCAATCCAGATTTAAATTTAATTTTACATTACAGCAATACAAAAAGCATCCAAACAAATACTTAAAACTTAAAAAGGTAATGCTGCAAGAGGATTTTAGTCAAAGAAAACACTATATAAAACAAATATTTGATTGGTTGGTTGATTGATTGTTTCATTCATTCATTCATCCATCATTGACTGATTGATTGGGTACACTATAACCGCTATACTGTGCATACAGTTATTTCCTGGCTCCTAAAAGCTTTCAATTCGTTTTCTCCCTGTTTCGTTTTCTGGTTCACTGTCACTCTGCATCTGACCACAACTGTAACCTGGTCACCAGGAGCTTAATGCTAATCGGCTACTACCTGTCAGGAGTCATGTGTGTCTATGCTGACATCTTCTTACACACAGGTTGTCCATTTCTGGATGTCATCATAGCTTCCAGCAGACACAAGGTGCCACAGCCATGTATTATAGCCCTTCCTCAAGTGCATGTAGATCGAACGTAGCCTACCCATGAATATAGACCCATGTATAGAGAAATGCAGGACTCTGGCCTTTACTGTACATGGCATGCCATCATATTGTATTGTATTTGTGATTTTTATCTCTCTGACGATTTTAATGATAACATAACTAACATAATAATAACTACTAATAACAACTAATAACTATTTTAGTTTGTGCACTTTGAATATGAGAGACATCTGATTATTGGACATTACTGGTACTGTAGCTACAGAGCTGTCATTTATTTTGACAAGAGATTGTCCAATAACCAGATCGGTCCAGGGTCAAATTCAATACTGTGGGTGGCTATTGAACCTACAGCTGGAGGCCGATGCGATGTGTCACCGTTTCCCACTACTATAAATCCCAACCCTTTGAAGGATTATATAGATTTAGTGATTTAACAATGGTCAAGACTCACTACCAGGTCACCTTCTACTTTCTATCTCGCCTAATGTACAACTTAATCTGAATGGCATCGTTCTTCTGAAATGTACATGTGGTTACATGTGAATACATACATAGAAGTTTAGATCTACAGAATGTACTCAAGTCTAAAGAAAAGTCATGCTACCTGATCCAATACCTGAGCTAAACTGAACTTAGTCCAGGTAACCAGTTCACCACATAACATGTTTAACTCCCACGCTAAATCTACAGACATTAAATCATATTAAGTCCACTTCCATTGAAATTTCGCAGTGCTATATCTACACATAGGCCTACTCCACATACGTTTTTACCTGATTTCGTCAGTGAGATCAGGGATCTCAGGGACTTGTGTAATGCCCACAAAGAGGATTAGGGGACCAAAGCCAGCCTTGCTCGTAGGGTGTAACCAAGTCACCCTGGCTGGCCACGGAGCATCAGAAAGGAGTATTGGATAATGAGCTTACTGGACTTTCAGAGAGCCAGGGCTTACTCTTTGCTACTGCAAGTAAGTCCAAGAGAAACGCTGCAAGTCTTCCATGTTTCTGAAGTCCTGTAGTCTAGTGCAGGTATTTTTTGCAAGTAAGTGCAAGTAAATGTGATTAGACTTTACTAGCAAAAAGAAGAAAAGAGCGGCATCTTAAAAAATGTTCTGTCATTGTTTTCCTTTAACAAATGTACTCATCTTTCATATATAACTATATAAATTCCACAATCAGTCAGCCTGAGCCTTTCATCTTCTATTCTTAAGAGATTCTAATTTGTATACATCAAGTGGGAATTGACAGAATGTGAGTCATATGATACGGACAGTTGTTTTGGGAAATGAAACATAAGGGTCACAAGGTCACAGTTTCATTCAAAAACTCTGATATAACCTTCACCTGAGCCAGCACCGTTCATTCCACAGTCCTGAAGATAGCCCGATACAAAATGGTTGCCTATAATTGGCTGGACTATAATCTGACTTTGCAAGGATCAAATTAGTTATGTAAAGGATTCAGGGACTCGCTGGAGATAATTTTAAGCAAGCCAGTAAATCCCTGTCCGGATTTGAAGTGAAAGCTCAGTGGAGAGAGTGGGAGAACAACAGCCCCCCATTCAGTATTTAGCTTTAGTGCTGTCTTCTAGTAGCTAATGGCAGACAGTAGGCCTACTAGAATCCTCTGTAACCATATGTAGCTGTTTGCATCTGAGTATGTGTATTCTTAAACTAATTCACACCCACAGTGTGGTGACTTTTGACCTGAAAAAACTTGCTCTTGAGCTCAGCTGCAGATGGCCAGTGCAAGATGCATGGGTGTGTCGTTGCCTGGCCCGGTGCATTCAAGGCCTTGAACAACTGGCTGCAAATGTCTACTCTGAAGACATCTTGAAATGACTAATAATATATAATACTAGAATACTAATGTATGTAATATATATGTATGTAATGTCATTGTTCCTCATCCCCTCATGTTAGTGCCACCCTTCTGGCTGTATCATACAGTAGCATCGCATGGTGTATATGTAGACGTAAGCTCAGTTATAGTCCATCGCACAACGGTGTCACTTGCCAGAAAGAACACATTTTTCTTGTCATCTAGTAAATCTGTTGTGATAGAGTATGAGTTAGATATTTTACTCACACACTGGGTGCAGGTCTTGCTTGGCTCCATCTCTATAGCCAGACCCAAATCTGAGAGGCGGCATTGGCCGTCGGAGTCCAGCAGCACGTTCTCGGGCTTCATGTCGCGATATACGATGTTCATCTCGTGCAGATGCAGGATCCCGGTGGTGATCTGTGCCGTGTAGTGAATGATGCGCTTCATCTCGATGCCCTTGTCCTTGCCCAGGCCATCGTACCCAATGTTGTAAATGTGGTACCTGAGGTCTCCGCCGTTCATCAAGGTCATGACCAGGCACAGGGAATCCTTGGTATCATAGGCGTACGACAGGTTGACTAGGAACAGGCTGTTGACCTTCTCCAGGATCTGCTTCTCCAACAGAGCCATCTTCTCGCCACCCTTCTTCTTCAGGCGCTTCTTGCACAACTTCTTGCAAGCATACATCTGGCCTGTGTTCTTCACCTGTACGGCACACACCTGGAGAAGCAAGACAACATGTTTGTGAGACTTGGTTCTTGAGGGCCAAGCACTCCTCAGGTTCTTGTTGAAGATTGATCAAAATGCTATGGTGAATTGGTTGAAAGAGCAGGGTTGTCCATAAAGAAGATACAATAGTAGCGCAAACTTCATTAGCAGGGCATTTTCTTTATGAATTGCATGCCACTTAGTCTACTGTATGTGGTACCTCCTATTTCCATCTATTTTGTAACATAACATAATATCATCAACAAAGCCAATTTAGTGTGTGCCACCATTTGGATTATAAGGACTTAACCTGTTAAAAGGTGGGTTACTGCATGCTGTTTTGTGGCTTTGCCATTATCTGTGGATAATAAATAAGCTATACAGTGTTCATACTACAATGTTATGGACTTCACTTTGACCTGACCCCTGTAGACAGAATAAATCCAGATGATTGTGCCAGGTTAGATTACTTATCACTGAACTTCCTTATATGCGTCAGACTCGTCTCTTGCTAAAGTCAAAGTTTAATATCTCCGAACCTGTTTTCATAAACCAATGTTTTCGTTGTAAGGTACGTGCTTTTCAGTTAACTGTTGGAATAATGATCTATGATCGCTTGCACACTTACCTCTCCGAATCCTCCCTTGCCAAGAGTTCTGAACTCATAGAAGTATTTGTCACTGATGGGCTGTTTCTCAAACTCTTTCCACTGGAGGTATTTATCATAGAAGGGGCTGCCCTGCCAATCAGTGAAGGGTTTGCCTTTTAGATATTCCTTCACGGACTCCCAGACTTTGCCTTTCATCACTTCTTCAAAGTCCTTATCTGTCACAGCCTTACATTTTGTGGCGTTGTCATCAGTGATGAAGGAAGGAGGACTCTTGCAGTACTTGGTGATAATGTTCTGCCGTGCCTTGTCTTTTGCTGGACCTTCAGCAAGATCCCAGTCATAGAGGTCATCCAGAAAGTCAGCAGCCTTCTTATAATCAGGGTTGTTTGCCAGATACTGGCGGAAAAACTTCTTACCAATGGGCTGCCTTTCACAGCACTGCTCATATTCCTTTTTAACAGAAGATCGGACTGCAGCCAATTGATCATCCTTGGGGAGAGACAAGCTCCGGCGGCGCTTTTTCATCTCTTTGTCATCCCCACCCTGGGCTTTGAGGTAGGCCGTGTTGGCCACCAGGTTATCCAATCCTCCCATGTCACACATCTTGGCAGCGGTATCTGTTTGGTCCCCCCTAAGTGACTGGGTTCTTCAATGGCTCCCTAGGAATACCCTCACACAGCCGGTGGAGTGTGTTTCGGGATTTGCGTGTGAGAGTGCAGCTCCCTCCAAAGCCAGAGCACAAATGAGCCGCTTCAGCAAACCTACCTGCAAACCTAAGGCACTACGACACCACCCAGGAATTAGTCATTTAGAATTATAAATACCTGGGGGGGATTTAGACTTAAGGATCTTTGTGTGGTCTATTCGAGGATAGTGTTCACAGAATGGGAGCCCTAAGAGGGCTCTGTCCTATAAGAGGCTTTGGGAGCCTCTATATTTGGTCGTGGTGTTCAACTGCAGCTAACAGTGGTCCATTGGGTTTTATTGACTAAACACCCACTGTACGGCGGAGATCATGACCAAGAGAGCAATGATACACATGTGCATGTGCATGAAACTGGACACCACAACTACTGTATAACGATAACATCAGTGTGACTGCTCACATAATTATCGTTCTATTTCTAGTTATTGTGCTTACTGTGGAGGGGGCCCTTAACCACAAGAACCCTAGCATCCCTGTTCTGATCATGCCGAACATTCATAAAAAATAGGCAAACATTTGTCAAAATAGCAGATCTACTATAAGTTCACAATGTGTTGCGTTGTGAGCTTGTAGATCTGCTACTTTTGGCAAAGAGATATGGTGTAGAGGGGGAAAAGGAGGGGGCCAAGGATAAACCCCCTGGGGGACCCCAGTCATTGAAGTATGGTTTAAGTGATTAAGTGGTCAATAGGAGTAAACAATGCCTTTTGGACAAGTCAGATCACAGCCCTTCACCTTCCTCTGTACATCCCTTTCTCCCTCAGTGGCAACAGAGCAGGTCACTTCAAAGTTTAATCCTAATCTGTCTGTCATCTCTCTCATCACCCTCCCCATTATAATTCTCACTGAAACTGTCACGTGCGAGGCAGGGAGGTGTAGGACCCAAGAGCAAGATGAGAGGCAGAGGCAGCGTAGCTCAAATTAATGTGTTTATTAACACCAACCAAGAGGAGTAGGCAGTAATAAAAGTCCAGGTACAGGCAAAGTCAATACACAGGTAGGCAGTCAGAATAAGGAGAGTGTAGGGGGAGAACTAAACTGGGAAAGCTAAGTGAACTAAAACAAGGCAACAATGAGGCATGAACTAACATAAAATCACACACCCATATACAACGAACCAACAAATAACTGAATCAAACACAAGACTTAAATAGACACAGGACTAACTGGACACAGGTGAGAACCAAGGACAATTAACACATGATTGGCTGGAACAGAACAAGACACAGGTGAACTACAATTGCAATGACATACTGGTGAGACAAGACAGGTAGCAAAAATTAGGGCAGACAGGAAACACTACTATAAAACAAGAGTACAGAAAACCAAGGCAAAAGGCAACAGAGTAGTTACAACAATACAAGACAAATACAGAACATAATGAACAACGGCCTAAACAGGCCTAAAGAACAGCCCTTAGGAGTCCAACACCATATAAGGGCATTCAAGGTCCAAATAATACAGTTACAGTCCACGGCCCGAGGAGCGGACCGTGACAGAAACACTGTACTTATCATAATTGTAATTGTTTATTTTACATCAGTACTACAGTACTGATAGCTAACAAAAAGGAAGTGCAAAGATACTGTATTTTAAGGAAATACAATAATTTGAGGACTGTCTTGTTTAATATGCCCTCCTTCATTCCTTAACTACTTAAGCCATATTTTATACCTTTATACCTACGACAGTGCCATGTAAAAGCAGTGAAACGATTTTTGAAATTGTTTGAAAATTTCTTACACTTTTTAAAAGTTTTTACTATAGGGACACCAGGTTGAAAGTATTGTCTTGACACCATATTATATTTGTTGTGATGCTAAATCTGATTTATGATCTCTGACTAATAGCTGGGAGGGAATTCGTCAAAAATAAGGTTTTCAAAAACATTCACAAACGAGTTGGGCTCGTCCCCTAGTGGTCTGTTTGCAATGAATCCAATAGATAGGTCAGTATATGGTTGAAACCCCAAATAATTGATAGAAGAGATTCTGTTACTATTGGGTATGCTAAATAACATACTAAAAATTTAGGAAAATCAAACTTGGAAAAGGCTTCATTTTCAAGATGGCACAGTTTATAGGCATTTTAAGCTCCCGTCATTTTAAGCTCCCTCCATCTTGAAAAGGATGCTTTTCCAGAAGTTTGATTTTCCTAAATGTTTTGTATATTAATTAGCATACCCAATAGTAACAGAATCAGAAGTGCACGATTTTTATGAATTCCCTCCCAGGTACTACAGTTAATAACTTGAGTTGCTATCCTCATGCATCATGTCTCCTTTTTGACATGCCATTATTGCAGCAATTACTTCTTATTAGCAAGTGTTTATTTTTAGCTGTGTAACCAGGTAACTGGTAATATTACATCATCACGCCGTGTTGGCTAGCCTACCAGTTACACTTGGATGGGGATATGGAGATATAGGCTAATTCAGTAAACCTGGGCTAATGTGAGCTAATCCTTGCTCAAAATGGCCTCAAGTGCCCACAGCCCTGCATAAGACCAACACCATTATACTGAATGGAGAGTTTCGGTGTAGTCAGGTCATGCTGTTAATTTGCTAATTAGACACTCATGGAGACCCACAAAGACCACCAATTGTGGTGTGGCTAATGTGCCAAAGGGTCATGAAATGATCTCAAAATCTTTTCAGTTTTGCTTTGATCCTCGTCTTTTAAAACAAGGGAATTAGAAGGATCACATAACATGGGAATACTGTGGCTACAATGTGGATTTCGGACTTCATGTGACCAGCCTGTGACATCAATCATTTAGGATTCTAGTCATCTATGACGTATCTATGACGTATGACAACACCTTACAGCTGCCCCTTAGTGCTGACGTATAAAAAAGAGCTTAAGTGATTACGGTATAGGTTTGACGCACAAACACGATGTAACATAAAAAAAGATGGATAGATTGAAATGCATAAACTTTTATATATTGTGCTGTCGGACAGAAACCTTGACCTTATCTCCATATTTCAACTTCTTTTGTCACGATGCCTTGTGAGTTTGTAGATCTGCTATTTTTTAACATTCTTTTTAAGTGAAAGTGGTTAAGTCTGTCTGTTGGTATATATATATATATATATATATATATATATATATATATATATATATATATATATATATATATATATATATATATATACAGTATACGTGTATATATATATATATATATATATATATATATATATATAACTACAGTACATTGGATCAATTTTGATTTTTTGATTTTTTTACGATTATTATATATATATATATATATATATTTTTTTTTTTTTTTTCACATTTTCTGAAAAGTATAAAGTAAGTTGGAGATATGTACAAGGTTTCCACCGGACAGCAACGATATACTTTGTCATATACACACGCTCTGGTAATAGTCCATGAAACTGTAAACCATTCTGAACTGAGAGAAAGACAGAGATATGACCCATTAAGTTCAAGAGAGCAGATGCACAATTACCCTACATGTATTTTTACTCTCTCTCACACACACACACACACACACACACACACACACACACACACACACACACACACACACACACACACACACACACACACACAGCCTGACTTGTGATCTTTTACTCCTTTCTCCTTGGGAGGATTAGTGTGAGCTGGAGGCAGGTGGGGGAGGACAGAGGTTAAGAAGAGAGGCCATCTGCCAGGGTGCACTATGTGGTCTCTACTGTACGTGGTCTGATGAGTCCATCCTCTTATGGTCCTCCCCGGGCCACAAGAGGCCACTGGCTGGACCTCAGGAGAGCAGGAATGACCTACAGTGTCAGCATAAATCAGCAAGTGTCACAGAGGTATATAGCAGGCTGCTTTCTTACACACACACACACACGCACGCACGCACGCACGCACGCACGCACGCACGCACGCACGCACGCACGCACGCACACACACACACACACACACACACACACACACACACACACACACATAGAAATCAGAGTGCATAAAAAGCTCTGTTCTTTTCTTGCTTAATACAAGACAATATTCAGAGACAGACTCATTTCAGATCTTCAGGTATCGGCCCCTGCGTATCAAAATATTTCTCCGCTTTCTAGTTAGAAATGTATATTAATGGACCATAACATTTATAATAATTGTACCTCCCAAGATTCAGGTTAAAAGTGAGTTTAATTTATCATAAATACATTTTCTCTGTATTTATAATGGCACATGACTTAAAGCCTCATTTAATATTGTGTGGGTGTACATGTTATTAAATTACCATTAAATAGTAATTCAATAACTTGCGATACATTTTTTCATGATAAGGTAAGTTTATGTTGCATATTTCATACAAGGCAATTCAGTGTGCTTTACATAAGGCATAATAAAGCATTCGGCACAATAAGGCAATTTCAAAGAAATAAAGCTAATATCTGTATCCTCACACACAGGAGCTGGTCAGTAGTATCATGTCATGGTCAGCATCATGTCAGTATCATGTCAGTATAATGGTCAGTATCATGTTCAGTCTCATGTCAGTATCATGGTCAGTATCATGGTGCTGACTACGTTAAGGAATATGGTGCTGACTATGGCTAATGACTGGTGCTGACTGTTAAGTCCTATGGTGCTGACTACACTATGTTAAGGACTATAGTGCTGACTATGTTAAAAGTTCAGAGATTTATAATGGAGGTCGATGGACGATTTTGGGACCTCAAAAAACACTTTCACCTAGAAACTCCATTCACAGTTCAAAAATTCCACTTTACTGTGGACATGCATGCTTGAGATTTTTTCTTTGAAATCATTTGTAGTTTTGGAGATATTTAACTTTAAGTGCCCAATGCATTGTCAATGCGGCAATGGACATTTAAAGGCAGGCTTACAACTACATACTTACACCTAGTAACCTCATTCATACTTTAAAATGTTCATCTTACTGTGGACATGTTTGCCTGAAAAGGAATCTTTGAAATGTTTAATAGTTTTAGAATTGTACTCCTTTAAAAGTTCAGAGATTTATAATGGAGGTCGATGGACAATTTTGGGACCTCAAAAAAACACTTTCACCTAGAAACTCCATTCACAGTTCAAAAATTCCACCTTACTGTGGACATGCATCCTTGAGATGTTTTACTTTGAAATGATTTGTAGTTTTTTAAATATTGAACTATAAGCTCCCAATGCTTTGTCAATGACTATGGACATTTAAAGGGGGAAAAGTACAAACTTTGGCTTTTACCTTTATCTAATCTTTCATTGAAGACCACGCAAGTGAACAGATTGAGTAAGAACCACTGTGGTGCAGTGGTTTAGATACAGGGCTTGTAACCAGAAGGTTCACAGTTCAAAACCTTTTTCCAACTTTTAGCTGACTCTTGCACCTTTATCTAATCTTTCACTGAAGAATGCGCAAGAGACCTAAAAAAGTATTAACCATGGTGGAGCAGTGGTTAAGATACAGGCCTTGCACACAGATGTTCCGGAGTTCAAAAGCAGCAAGGACATCTTTCCAACTTTTACCTGGGGCTTGTACCTTTATCTAATCTTTTAGTGAATACCACGCAAGTTAACAGAATAATAAGAACCTCTGTGGTGCAGTGGTTTAGATACAGGGCTTGCAACCAGAAGGTTCCCGGTTCAAATTCAACCAGGACATTTTCCCAACTTTTATCTGACTCTTGTAGTCTGTATCTAATCTTTCACTGAAGAATGCGCAAGAGACCTAAAAAAGTATTAACCATGGTGGAGCAGTGGATAGGATACAGGCCTTGCACACAGAATGTTCTGAGTTCAAATCCAACAAGGAATATTTTCCAACTTTTACGTGGCTGTTTCACCTTTATGTAAACTTTCAATGAAGAGGATGCAAAGATAAATTACAGTGGTGCAGTGGTTAAGATACAGGGCTTCCAACCGGAAGGTTCCCAGTTCAAATCCAATTTGGACATTTTTCCAACTTTTACCTGACTCTTGCACCTTCAAATCCCACACATGCTGATTTGCCATTTCCAGGATTTGAGTCTTGAGTCCCAAGACTCAAGACCCAAAAGAGTCTTGAGTCGAACAAATTACTCCCACGGAGACATCAAATTTCTCTTTTGGGCCTTAAGTCCCAAGATTCAAGGCCCAAAAGAGAAATTTGATGTCTCCGCGGGAGTAATTGGTTCAACTCAAAACCCATAAGAAGGTGAACTGACTGTAATGATTCAAAATGTCATATAGAATAGAAACCCCATTCAAACTTTAAAATGTTCATCCTAATATGGACATTTTTGCCTGAAAAGGGATCTTTGAAATGTTTCATTGTTTTAGAATAGTACTCCTTTAAAAGTTCAGTTCATATCCACAGTAAGGGGGAATTTTTGTACTGTGAATGGAGTTTCTAGGTGAAAGTGTTTTTTAAGGTCCCAAAACCTTCCATCCGCCTCCATTCTAAATCTCTGAACTTTTAAAGGAGTACAATTCTAAAACTATGCAACATTTCAAAGATTCCTTTTCAGGCAAACATGTCCACAGTAAGATGAACATTTTAAAGTATGAATGAGGTTACTAGGCGTAAGTATGTAGTCGTAAGCCTGCCTTTAAATGTCCATTGCCGCATCGACAATACATGGGGCGCTTAAAGTTAAATATCTCCCAAACTATAAATGATTTCAAAGAAAAAATCTCAAGCATGCATGTCCACAGTAAGGTGGAATTTTTGAACTGTGAATGGAGTTTCTAGGTGAAAGTGTTTTTTTGAGGTCCCAAAACCTTCCATCCGCCTCCATTATAAATCTCTGAACTTTTAAAGGAGTACAATTCTAAAACTGTGCAACATTTCATAGATTCCTTTTCAGGCAAACATGTCCACAGTAAGATGAACATTTTAAAGTATGAATGATGTTACTAGGCGTAAGTATGTAGTTGTAAGCCTGCCTTTAAATGTCCATTGCCGCATCGACAATACATGGGGCGCTTAAAGTTAAATATCTCCATAACTACAAATGATTTTAAAAAAAAGTTTCTCAAGCATGCATGTCCACAGTAAGGTGGAATTTTTGAACTGTGAATGGAGTTTCTAGGTGAAAGTGTTTTTTTGAGGTCCAAAAACCTTCCATCCGCCTCCATTATAAATCTCTGAACTTTTAAAGGAGTACAATTCTAAAACTATGCAACATTTCAAAGATTCCTTTTCAGGCAAACATGTCCACAGTAAGATGAACATTTTAAAGTATGAATGATGTTACTAGGCGTAAGTATGTAGTTGTAAGCCTGCCTTTAAATGTCCATTGCCGCATAGACAATACATGGGGCGCTTAAAGTTAAATATCTCCCAAACTATAAATGATTTCAAAGAAAAAATCTCAAGCATGCATGTCCACAGTAACGTGGATTTTTTGAACTGTGAATGGAGTTTCTAGGTGAAAGTGTTTTTTGAGGTCCCAAAACCTTCCATCCGCCTCCATTATAAATCTCTGAACTTTTAAAGGAGTACAATTCTAAAACTGTGCAACATTTCATAGATTCCTTTTCAGGCAAACATGTCCACAGTAAGATGAACATTTTAAAGTATGAATGATGTTACTAGGCGTAAGTATGTAGTTGTAAGCCTGCCTTTAAATGTCCATTGCCGCATCGACAATACATGGTGCGCTTAAAGTTAAATATCTCCATAACTACAAATGATTTTTAAAAAAAGTTTCTCAAGCATGCATGTCCACAGTAAGGTGGAATTTTTGAACTGTGAATGGAGTTTCTAGGTGAAAGTGTTTTTTTGAGGTCCAAAAACCTTCCATCCGCCTCCATTATAAATCTCTGAACTTTTAAAGGAGTACAATTCTAAAACTATGCAACATTTCAAAGATTCCTTTTCAGGCAAACATGTCCACAGTAAGATGAACATTTTAAAGTATGAATGAGGTTACTAGGCGTAAGTATGTAGTTGTAAGCCTGCCTTTAAATGTCCATTGCCGCATAGACAATACATGGGGCGCTTAAAGTTAAATATCTCCCAAACTATAAATGATTTCAAAGAAAAAATCTCAAGCATGCATGTCCACAGTAACGTGGATTTTTTTAACTGTGAATGGCGTTTCTAGGTGAAAGTGTTTTTTAAGGTCCCAAAACCTTCCATCCGCCTCCATTATAAATCTTGAACTTTTAAAGGAGTACAATTCTAAAACTATGCAACATTTCAAAGATTCCTTTTCAGGCAAACATGTCCACAGTAAGATGAACATTTTAAAGTATGAATGAGGTTACTAGGCGTAAGTATGTAGTTGTAAGCCTGCCTTTAAATGTCCATTGCCGCATCGACAATACATGGGGCGCTTAAAGTTAAATATCTCCATAACTACAAATGATTTTAAAAAAAAGTTTCTCAAGCATGCATGTCCACAGTAAGGTGGATTTTTTGAACTGTGAATGGAGTTTCTAGGTGAAAGTGTTTTTTTAAGGTCCCAAAACCTTCCATCCGCCTCCATTCTAAATCTCTGAACTTTTAAAGGAGTACAATTGTAAAACTATGCAACATTTCAAAGATTCCTTTTCAGGCAAACATGTCCACAGTAAGATGAACATTTTAAAGTATGAATGAGGTTACTAGGCGTAAGTATGTAGTTGTAAGCCTGCCTTTAAATGTCCATTGCCGCATCGACAATACATGGGGCGCTTAAAGTTAAATACCTCCCAAACTATAAATGATTTCAAAGAAAAAATCTCAAGCATGCATGTCCACAGTAAGGTGGAATTTTTGAACTGTGAATGGCGTTTCTAGGTGAAAGTGTTTTTTGAGGTCCCAAAACCTTCCATCCGCCTCCATTATAAATCTCTGAACTTTTAAAGGAGTACAATTCTAAAACTGTGCAACATTTCATAGATTCCTTTTCAGGCAAACATGTCCACAGTAAGATGAACATTTTAAAGTATGAATGATGTTACTAGGCGTAAGTATGTAGTTGTAAGCCTGCCTTTAAATGTCCATTGCCGCATCGACAATACATGGGGCGCTTAAAGTTAAATATCTCCATAACTACAAATGATTTTAAAAAAAAGTTTCTCAAGCATGCATGTCCACAGTAAGGTGGAATTTTTGAACTGTGAATGGAGTTTCTAGGTGAAAGTGTTTTTTTGAGGTCCAAAAACCTTCCATCCGCCTCCATTATAAATCTCTGAACTTTTAAAGGAGTACAATTCTAAAACTATGCAACATTTCAAAGATTCCTTTTCAGGCAAACATGTCCACAGTAAGATGAACATTTTAAAGTATGAATGAGGTTACTAGGCGTAAGTATGTAGTTGTAAGCCTGCCTTTAAATGTCCATTGCCGCATAGACAATACATGGGGCGCTTAAAGTTAAATATCTCCCAAACTATAAATGATTTCAAAGAAAAAATCTCAAGCATGCATGTCCACAGTAACGTGGATTTTTTTAACTGTGAATGGCGTTTCTAGGTGAAAGTGTTTTTTAAGGTCCCAAAACCTTCCATCCGCCTCCATTATAAATCTTGAACTTTTAAAGGAGTACAATTCTAAAACTATGCAACATTTCAAAGATTCCTTTTCAGGCAAACATGTCCACAGTAAGATGAACATTTTAAAGTATGAATGAGGTTACTAGGCGTAAGTATGTAGTTGTAAGCCTGCCTTTAAATGTCCATTGCCGCATCGACAATACATGGGGCGCTTAAAGTTAAATATCTCCATAACTACAAATGATTTAAAAAAAAAGTTTCTCAAGCATGCATGTCCACAGTAAGGTGGATTTTTTGAACTGTGAATGGAGTTTCTAGGTGAAAGTGTTTTTTTAAGGTCCCAAAACCTTCCATCCGCCTCCATTCTAAATCTCTGAACTTTTAAAGGAGTACAATTGTAAAACTATGCAACATTTCAAAGATTCCTTTTCAGGCAAACATGTCCACAGTAAGATGAACATTTTAAAGTATGAATGAGGTTACTAGGCGTAAGTATGTAGTTGTAAGCCTGCCTTTAAATGTCCATTGCCGCATCGACAATACATGGGGCGCTTAAAGTTAAATACCTCCCAAACTATAAATGATTTCAAAGAAAAAATCTCAAGCATGCATGTCCACAGTAAGGTGGAATTTTTGAACTGTGAATGGAGTTTCTAGGTGAAAGTGTTTTTTTGAGGTCCCAAAACCTTCCATCCGCCTCCATTATAAATCTCTGAACTTTTAAAGGAGTACAATTCTAAAACTATGCAACATTTCAAAGATTCCTTTTCAGGCAAACATGTCCACAGTAAGATGAACATTTTAAAGTATGAATGATGTTACTAGGCGTAAGTATGTAGTTGTAAGCCTGCCTTTAAATGTCCATTGCCGCATCGACAATACATGGGGCGCTTAAAGTTAAATATCTCCATAACTACAAATGATTTTAAAAAAAAGTTTCTCAAGCATGCATGTCCACAGTAAGGTGGAATTTTTGAACTGTGAATGGAGTTTCTAGGTGAAAGTGTTTTTTTGAGGTCCAAAAACCTTCCATCCGCCTCCATTATAAATCTCTGAACTTTTAAAGGAGTACAATTCTAAAACTATGCAACATTTCAAAGATTCCTTTTCAGGCAAACATGTCCACAGTAAGATGAACATTTTAAAGTATGAATGATGTTACTAGGCGTAAGTATGTAGTTGTAAGCCTGCCTTTAAATGTCCATTGCCGCATAGACAATACATGGGGCGCTTAAAGTTAAATATCTCCATAACTACAAATGATTTAAAAAAAAAGTTTCTCAAGCATGCATGTCCACAGTAAGGTGGATTTTTTGAACTGTGAATGGAGTTTCTAGGTGAAAGTGTTTTTTTAAGGTCCCAAAACCTTCCATCCGCCTCCATTCTAAATCTCTGAACTTTTAAAGGAGTACAATTGTAAAACTATGCAACATTTCAAAGATTCCTTTTCAGGCAAACATGTCCACAGTAAGATGAACATTTTAAAGTATGAATGAGGTTACTAGCCGTAAGTATGTAGTTGTAAGCCTGCCTTTAAATGTCCATTGCCGCATCGACAATACATGGGGCGCTTAAAGTTAAATACCTCCCAAACTATAAATGATTTCAAAGAAAAAATCTCAAGCATGCATGTCCACAGTAAGGTGGAATTTTTGAACTGTGAATGGAGTTTCTAGGTGAAAGTGTTTTTTTGAGGTCCCAAAACCTTCCATCCGCCTCCATTATAAATCTCTGAACTTTTAAAGGAGTACAATTCTAAAACTATGCAACATTTCAAAGATTCCTTTTCAGGCAAACATGTCCACAGTAAGATGAACATTTTAAAGTATGAATGAGGTTACTAGCCGTAAGTATGTAGTTGTAAGCCTGCCTTTAAATGTCCATTGCCGCATCGACAATACATGGGGCGCTTAAAGTTAAATACCTCCCAAACTATAAATGATTTCAAAGAAAAAATCTCAAGCATGCATGTCCACAGTAAGGTGGAATTTTTGAACTGTGAATGGAGTTTCTAGGTGAAAGTGTTTTTTTGAGGTCCCAAAACCTTCCATCCGCCTCCATTATAAATCTCTGAACTTTTAAAGGAGTACAATTCTAAAACTATGCAACATTTCAAAGATTCCTTTTCAGGCAAACATGTCCACAGTAAGATGAACATTTTAAAGTATGAATGATGTTACTAGGCGTAAGTATGTAGTTGTAAGCCTGCCTTTAAATGTCCATTGCCGCATCGACAATACATGGGGCGCTTAAAGTTAAATATCTCCATAACTACAAATGATTTTAAAAAAAAGTTTCGGTAGCACTTTAAAATAATGACCCGTTATAAAGCATTTATAAACGTTTATAAGTAGTTTGTAAACTATTAACAAATCATTAACAACCTGTTTGTTGACATTCGTAAATGATTACTAAAACCTTTATAACTACAGTTACAAATCATTTGTAAAGTATTAGTAAGTAGTGAACTATTCATGAATAAGCCATTTATATACATCTGTAAAAGATTATTATATCATTTTTAACGACCCATTCGAAAGCATTTAACGTTTATAAGCAGTTTGTAGACTATTAACAAATCATTAACAACCTGTTTATTGACATTCGTAAATGATTACTAAAACCTTTATAACTACGGTTACAAATCATCTATAAAGGTATTAGTAACTATTCATGAATAAGCCATGTATAATACATCTGTAAATTATTATTAAATCATTTGTAACTGATGTTACATAATATATACAAGGTATTGGTAGGTTGTTCATGTTTAACATATGCTTTGTTAAACATTCCTAAAGTATCTATAAATCCTTAGTACATGTTATTATGTGCCCTATAGTAAAGTGAAGACAGTTCATCATTTACAACTGTCTGTTAATGTGTTTGTTCATGTTTAACATGCTTTGTAAAACATTCCTAAAATATCTATAAATCCTTTGTACATGTTATTATGTGCCCTACAGTAAAGTGAAGACAGTTCATCATTTATGACTGTCTGTTAATGTGGACTTTCTCCTTACCTGTTGCAAACTACCTGGCTTTCATGAATGCAGACACCAAACAATTACTAGAATTATCATTCATGTTAAGCAAATGATGCGTAAGACATTCGTAAAGAGTATGTAAACCATTTGTGGTGTTAGGGACCAAAAAAGTCACTACAAAGTACTACCAATCAACTCTAAATTGCCTGAAACGTACTCCTAACAGGTTTTTGGGGGGATGATTTTGGCCTCCACACTTAGTGATTATTTCGGATTTAACTTTCGTTTCGGTGGTGACCAACTTTCGTTTCGGTAGTTTGATTACAAAATGTAAGTTGTGTAAAAAATAATCTGACTATACTAAGTTGTTATTTGTTTGTTTAAGTCAGGCTATACTCCACTCGAGTCATAAGTTTACAAAATGTACTAAAGTACAGTGAACGTCTGTGCGGTTTGTCTTCATCACTGAAAATAACGTACATGTAAACTGATGTCATGTGCAGTTGGGGTGAAGAAACACAACCATTTCACTCCTAATAATACCTATTTGATTTGACATCCTGACTTGCTGCTGTAGCTGAGGCTTGAACCTGTTACCTGCGGCTCACTAGTCAGTGACTCTATCCATTCACCTACAGCTGTTTCCTTGTTTTCTTGGAATCTGCGATTCTGAAACGTTTTGTTGTCAACCCCCCAAATTGACATGTATTTGGGCAGTGGACCCCTATGTGAAAAGATGTAGTGTCAGGGCCCCCCATGAAAAAGATTTATATCTATGCTGTAACACATTTTTTAAAAGTTATTTGTCTTGTTTGTTGTTCAAGTCAAAGCACCAGGAAGGCTGTACTTGTCAGCCATCTGTTAGCTCAATGGGTTGAGACGCAGTATTCATGATCCAGAGGCCATGAGTTCAAATCCCATTGATGTCTTTCCTATGATTCTTTCCTTTGCAGACTGGCTTCCAGAAGATCAACTGAAAACTACCAGGAAGGCTATATTTGTCATCCAACTGTTAGCTCAATGGGTTTAGACGCAGTATACATGATCCAGAGGCCATGAGTTCAAATCCCATTGATGTCTTTCCTATGATTCTTTCCTTTGCAGACTGGCTTCCAGAAGATCAACTGAAAACTACCAGGAAGGCTGTACTTGTCAGCCATCTGTTAGCTCAATGGGTTGAGACGCAGTATTCATGATCTAGAGGCCATGAGTTCAAATCCCATTGATGTCTTTCCTATGATTCTTTCCTTTGCAGACTGGCTTCCAGAAGATCAACTGAAAACTACCAGGAAGGCTGTACTTGTCAGCCATCTGTTAGCTCAATGGGTTGAGACGCAGTATTCATGATCCAGAGGCCATGAGTTCAAATCCCATTGATGTCTTTCCTATGATTCTTTCCTTTGCAGACTGGCTTCCAGAAGATCAACTGAAAACTACCAGGAAGGCTGTACTTGTCAGCCATCTGTTAACTCAATGGGTTGAGACGCAGTATACATGATCCAGAGGCCATGAGTTCAAATCCCTCTGGTGTCTTTACTGTGATGCTTCCCTTTGCAGACTAACTTCTAGAACAACAAGTTAAAACCACCAGAAAACCTGTAACTCTCAGCCATAATTGTAAGCCTGTCTTTAAATGTCCATTGCCGCATAGACAATACATGGGGCGCTTAAAGTTAAATATCTCCCAAACTATAAATGGTTTCAAAGAAAAAATCTCAAGCCTGCATGTCCACAGTAACGTGGAATTTTTGAACTGTGAATGGAGTTTCTAGGTGAAAGTGTTTTTTTGAGGTCCCAAAACCTTCCATCCGCCTCCATTATAAATCTCTGAACTTTTAAAGGAGTACAATTCTAAAACTATGCAACATTTCAAAGATTCCTTTTCAGGCAAACATGTCCACAGTAAGATGAACATTTTAAAGTATGAATGAGGTTACTAGGCCTAAGTATGTAGTTGTAAGCCTGCCTTTAAACGTCCATTGCCGCATTGACAATACATGGGGCGCTTAAAGTTAAATATCTCCATAACTACAAATGATTTTAAAAAAAAGTTTCTCAAGCATGCATGTCCACAGTAAGGTGGAATTTTTTAACTTTGAATGGAGTTTCTAGGTGAAAGTGTTTTTTAAGGTCCCAAAACCTTCCATCCGCCTCCATTATAAATCTCTGAACTTTTAAAGGAGTACAATTCTAAACTATGCAACATTTCAAAGATTCCTTTTCAGGCAAACATGTCCACAGTAAGATGAACATTTTAAAGTATGAATGAGGTTACTAGGCGTAAGTATGTAGTTGTAGGCCTGCCTTTAAATGTCCATTGCCGCATCGACAATACATGGGGCGCTTAAAGTTAAATATCTCCAAAACTACAAATTATTTAAAAAAAAAATTTTTTTTGGCCTCCACACTTAGTGATTTTTTCGGATTTAACTTTCGTTTCGGTTTCGTTTCGGTAGTGACCCAATGGTGAAAAAATAAATGTACTAAGTCCAGAGCTCGATGAATGTTAGGGACCATAAAAAGTGTCACTACAAAGTACTACCAATCAACTCTAAATTGCCTGAAACGTACTCCTAACAGGTTTTTGGGCGAACATTTTTTTTTACGTTTCGGTAGTGACACCATTGTGTCACTACCGAAACGGAAAAAAAATTACTAAGTCCAGAGCTCGATGAATGTTAGGGACCAAAAAAAAAGTCACTACCAATCAACTTTAAATTGCCTGAAACGTACTCCTAACAGGTTTTTGGGGGAACAATTTTTTTTTCGTTTCGGTGGTGTCACTACCGAAACGGAAAAAAAATTACTAAGTCCAGAGCTCGATGAATGTTAGGGACCAAAAAAAAAGTCACTACCAATCAACTTTAAATTGCCTGAAACGTACTCCTAACAGGTTTTTGGGCGAACATTTTTTTTTACGTTTCGGTAGTGACACCATTGTGTCACTACCGAAACGGAAAAAAAATTACTAAGTCCAGAGCTCGATGAATGTTAGGGACCAAAAAAAAAGTCACTACCAATCAACTTTAAATTGCCTGAAACGTACTCCTAACAGGTTTTTGGGGGAACAATTTTTTTTTCGTTTCGGTGGTGTCACTACCGAAACGGAAAAAAAATTACTAAGTCCAGAGCTCGATGAATGTTAGGGACCAAAAAAAAAGTCACTACCAATCAACTTTAAATTGCCTGAAACGTACTCCTAACAGGTTTTTGGGCGAACATTTTTTTTTACGTTTCGGTAGTGACACCATTGTGTCACTACCGAAACGGGAAAAAAATTACTAAGTCCAGAGCTCGATGAATGTTAGGGACCAAAAAAAAAGTCACTACCAATCAACTTTAAATTGCCTGAAACGTACTCCTAACAGGTTTTTGGGGGAACAATTTTTTTTTCGTTTCGGTGGTGTCACTACCGAAACGGAAAAAAAATTACTAAGTCCAGAGCTCGATGAATGTTAGGGACCAAAAAAAAAGTCACTACCAATCAACTTTAAATTGCCTGAAACGTACTCCTAACAGGTTTTTGGGGGAACTTTTTTTTTTTCGTTTCGGTAGTGACACCATTGTGTCACTACCGAAACGGAAAAAAAATTACTAAGTCCAGAGCTCGATGAATGTTAGGGACCAAAAAAAAAGTCACTACCAATCAACTTTAAATTGCCTGAAACGTACTCCTAACAGGTTTTTGGGGGAACTTTTTTTTTTTCGTTTCGGTAGTGACACCATTGTGTCACTACCGAAACGGAAAAAAAACGACTAAGTCCAGAGCTCGATGAATGTTAGGGACCAAAAAAAAAGTCACTACCAATCAACTTTAAATTCTCTGAAACGTACTCCTAACAGGTTTTTGGGGGAACAATTTTTTTTTCGTTTCGGTGGTGACACCATTGTGTCACTACCGAAACGGAAAAAAAATTACTAAGTCCAGAGCTCGATGAATGTTAGGGAGTCAGGGACCAAAAAAAAAGTCACTACCGTTTCGGTAGTGACACAATGGTGTCACTACCGAAACGAAAAAAAAAAAAGTTCCCCCAAAAACCTGTTAGGAGTACGTTTCAGGCAATTTAAAGTTGATTGGTAGTGACTTTTTTTTTGGTCCCTAACATTCATCGAGCTCTGGACTTTGTAAAAAAAAATCCGTTTTGGTAGTGACACCACCGAAACGAAAAAAAAATTGTTCCACCAAAAACCTGTTAGGAGTACGTTTCAGGCAATTTAAAGTTGAAAAAATAAATTTACTAAGTCCAGAGCTCGATGAATGTTAGGGACCAAAAAAAGTGTCACTACAAAGTACTACCAATCAACTTTAAATTGCCTGAAACGTACTCCTAACAGGTTTTCGGGGGGACGATTTTGGCCTCCACACTTAGTGATTTTTTGGGATTTAACTTTCGTTTCGGTTTCGTTTCGGTAGTGACCCAATGGTGAAAAAATAAATGTACTAAGTCCAGAGCTCGATGAATGTTAGGGACCAAAAAAGTGTCACTACAAAGTACTACCAATCAACTCTAAATTGCCTGAAACGTACTCCTAACAGGTTTTCGGGGGGACGATTTTGGCCTCCACACTTAGTGATTTTTTCGGATTTAACCGGAAGGTTCCCAGTTCAAATCCAACTTGGACATTTTTCCAACTTTTACCTGACTCTTGCACCTTCAAATCCCACACATGCTGATTTGCCATTTCCAGGATTTGAGTCTTGAGTCCCAAGACTCAAGACCCAAAAGAGTCTTGAGTCGAACAAATTACTCCCACAGAGACATCAAATTTCTCTTTTGGGCCTAGACTCAAGGCCCAAAAGAGAAATTTGATGTCTCCGTGGGAGTAATTGGTTCGACTCAAGACCCATAAGAAGGTGAACTGACTGTAAAGATACAAAATGTCATATATAGAATAGAAACCCCATTCAAACTTTAAAATGTTCATCCTAATATGGACATTTTTGCCTGAAAAGGGATCTTTGAAATGTTTCATTGTTTTAGAATAGCACTCCTTTAAAAGCTCAGAGATTTATAATGGAGGTCGATGGAAGATTTTGGGACCTCAAAAAAATTCACAGTTCAAAAATTCCACCTTACTGTGGACATGCATGCTTGAGATTTTTTCTTAGAAATCATTTGTAGTTTTGGATATATTTAACTTTAAGTGCCCAATGCATTGTCAATGCGGCAATGGACATTTAAAGGCAGGCTTAGAACTACATACTTATGCCTAGTAACCTCATTCATACTTTAAAATGTTCATCTTACTGTGGACATGTTTGCCTGAAAAGGAATCTTTGAAATGTTTAATAGTTTTAGAATTGTACTCCTTTAAGGACTATGGTGCTGACTATGTTAAGGACTATGGTGCTGACTATGTTAATGACTATGGTGCTGACTATGGTCAGCCTTGGACTCGAGCAAGTAACCTCTATGTTCACTCCACTATAACACCTCTAAGTGACAAATGCACATAGTGTTTTTTAAGTGTTGATGTAATGGCAACATCTGTTTCACACATCACTAATACTTCATCAAGAAAAATATAATTTTAAACATATTCACCTTTGAAAAGCAATAAGTAAAGTTATGCCAGAAGTGCTTGATATTCTAGGTGATCTGCGTAATATTAACTAATTCCATTACAGCGCACATTTTAGAACAATAGAGCACTTTCTGTTGAGTTTCTTACTCTAGTTAACTCGGGATGCACTGACCCTTTTAAATGAAAATGGCCTTGCTTTCAAATAAACTATAATCCTTGAATGTCTAGTGTATAGAATTATCTGATACACCATACTGTACCTGCATTACCATACTCCATTACAAACTCTCATACAGGGACCCAGCCAATACCACTTGTTTTGTTATTTTTATTTTTTGTTCACTAATAATTTGTACACATAGCATCTTGTCTTTTATAAGTTTCCACTCAATGCTAACATAACACAGTTATATGGCTGTTTATTTGGCTTTATTATATATATCAGACAATGTCATGGCACAATGAGGTCAATTTGATACAGTAGGTATAATCAACATAGTGCCATCTTCCCAGATAGATTCATACTGTACAAATTATCGTACGAAACACACAAAATATAACTGTGTAAAAGACCATTCAACAGTGGCTTAAACTGACTCACAAAATTGTGTGACACACTGTTAAGAATATAATTATATAATTATATATTATAATCTCAAGCATTTTGACTGGAGATGAATTACAATATGACTCGCACTCACATTCTCAACTTCGATTTCTATCAATTAGCAATGAACACCATTCTATAGAATAGCATGCATCTAATATACTGGTTCTCAGTGTGGGGTCCAGGGACCCCCAGGCATCCTTGAGGGGATTCCTGGGGTCCCCATCTAAATGACTGATATTTAGGAACCAAATGGACCCTTACAGGCCTGTAACTCTCGAAGTGATCAAATGGAACCAAATGGACCATTTGGTTCCATTTGATCACTCTCAGAGTTAAATTAACACTGAGGATTTTACAGTGTAGCCTGGGATCCCAGGGATAAAACTGGCGGTCCTTGTAAAAAAAAAGAATTACTGATCTAAAATGAAGAGTCAGATTCAAAATCGAAAACAGCCTCAGTTCAGTGGCTCGACAAACTCTGCACTACAGTATCCTGCATCGTTGTGAAGGTCGCTGACGGACACATCCTGGACTGCTGTTGGACTAGTGGCCATGCAGCGTTTTCTATCCCCACAGGAGTGGTCTGGCACGTGCAACGACTTAATGCCGGAGTCAGATCCAAGAGTCGCTTCAGAGGTGGAGACAGGGTCAATATCACCACAAGGGCTGGTGCCAAGACTCAGATCAGACTCCACTTCAGCATGGAGGTTCTCTACATCTGTCTCGGGGTCTTGGCGAGGTGACTCCTCAAGAGAGTGCTAGGGTTGTCACAATCATGAAAGTTTAGTTGACGATTAATTGTCGTACAAATCATTTTGTGTTTTTGGCATTGAATATTGGAACATACACGTACACACAAATGTCATGTATGTTTGCCTTTTAGGCTTTGTAAACAAAAATCACACAGGACAGATAATGACAAATAACTTATAAAAATATACAGAAATGACAGACAATGACTGGTACTAGGGCCAAAACAGACCAATTTTAATAATCTACGAGCTCTCAACGCGCCGCGCCACATTGCGAGCTTGTAGATCGTCTATTTTAGCTATTTCCAACAGATGAATTCATGCAGATTGAATGGAAACAATACTGACGGTTATGCAAAATAAATGCGATTATGTTATAATTGTGACAGGCCTAGGGAGTGTGGCTGGTTCACCTCTGACGTATCCGTTCCGTAGACCTGCCCTTCCCGGCGCTGCTTGTTTCCGCGCCTGCGGCGACTGATCTGCTTCTGCAGCTGCAGCTTGTTGGTGAAGAATATGGTCCTCCAGCCAACCTCCCGGGCCAGAGCCGATACCTCGGCTGAGATGCTGTCACAACGTCTCTGTACCGTCTGCTCCCAGAACTCCTCTGACCCACACAGCTGAGGACAGGGATTAAAGCAAAAACAAATGTCACGCTGAAATGTTTTGCTATCGGCCATGTCTCCATCTGTTGATTTGTGAAACAGTTTGAAAGGAGCCCACACTAGTGCTGTGTTTCCTAAACAATTAGCACAATATGTTACTTAGCACTTAATGTTTTGTGTAAAGCACTTGGAAGTGCCTAGTTGTTTAAATGAGCTATACAAATAAACCTTGTATAACCTTGTATAGCTTGAGCGCAAATTATACCACGCCAAACCGTGACAACAGTTTTTCACAAATGTTGTTCTCACCTTCCTGAACCTGCGTGATGTTCGTGCAAGCTGTCCCACATCCTCAAGCTCCAGACCGACCAGAACACGGAGCAGCAGGGGGTCAGGAAGGCGCTCCAGGTAGTCATAATGGCCTTGGCACAAAGACTGGGTGTACTGCAAGATCCGACCACCAAACACCATACTGATCCGACCTGGCGAGATGTCAAGAAGACAAAGTACTTTTATTTATTTGGAAATCTTTATTTATCAAATATAATTTACCATTCAAGATTAGCAGATCTTATACAGAGCGACTTACAAAGCACAACATCTGAGTAAGCATGAAACCCAGTCAACAAACAATATTTATTGGTCAAGTAATTTGAAGTACTGTATGTGCTACAAAGTAACTAGAATATTATGTAGACATCAAACCTCGCATCTGTCTAAATAACATCTATCTAAACAACATTTTTGTAAAGACTGCACTCAGTCTCAGTAGAGTGCATACCTCCGCCAATACTATTCAACTGTCAAAATATGCCATTTCTACGATAGTACAGATTATGTAATTCTGCCCTCGACCTTGATAACATAATCTCTATATCTGACCTTCGGCCTGGCAGAGAGATAATGATATACACAGAATGAAAAATAATTAGTTTAAAAAAAATAATTTACAGTATCAGTCTGCTGTAAAAACAAGAATGACAAGTCATAATAAAGCCGCATGCGGCAGGCTTTTTTGGCCCCAATCTTGTCAACAACACAACATTTAACTATAAAGAAATGAAGATGACAAAAGACAGCTAATGGTTGTCAGGTGATGGACAATTAACACGTTGCAGAATGAATGAAAGATGCAATCAGAGTGATGCACAGCGAGCCACACAGTATAGGCAAAATAATAATAGTATTCAAATAGTAGCTTTAAGGCTAATAGAGTTCTCAACGGGCCTGAAAATGAAGGCTCGGCCCTAACTGGGCCCGACTGGGCCGGCCCGGGGCTCGGCCCGAACCCGACTATTGCCATCATGTTAGGCCCAAAACCCGAAAAAAAAGAAAAGAAGATTTTCGATTTTTTGTTTTATTAAATATTTTTAATATTATTCTTCTGTTCTGAATATATATTTATCTATTATGAAGATGGCGCTGACGGCAGCGGACATTCACTTACACTGTGCTTACACTGTGCTGATTTAAATGAAGTTAAATCCTTATCTTGCTCACGCACCTCTGTGCAATGAGATGCATCGTCTGCATTTCTCTGCCTCTCTCGACCGAGTCTTTGTCTCCCCCCTCCCGACTGTTTGAGACCGACTCGAGACTGTTGTTAACCTATTAGCTTAAGTTTACACGCGTTGGGTGAACACTTTTATAATACTGAACTAAACGCGGGTGGATTACATTGTATTGTGAAAATCAGAAAGCACCGTTTCTGCCACTTGTGTAACTTAACAAAACACGACGGCATAGAGCACGCCGGTCAGCTATCGTAACTCACAAAAACACATTGAACAGCCTGTTATACCTTCAAATTAAAACCATCTGAAAACGTCAACAACGACACATGTGTGGTGTACTGCGTTGCGTGTATGCACGTTCTCGCGCGTGGCTTGCTATATATGGAAAACTCGCTCCTGCGTTCTTCAATTGATTTCTGAACGAACCTGACCACTGAATGTACACTATTGTTGAAGGCTGGTGTACTGTAGACCGAAATTGCCGTGGGTTTTTGTATTAAAAGGGCCCTTGATATGGATGCATCATGCGGTAGGCAGTAGCCCTGAAACATGAATGTGAACCATGGCTACATATGCGGCAATGGATTACAAGAACGCTCGTCCCCAAACACACTCGCCCGGGTCTAATCCGGCGGCCTCTGTCCGCGAAATGAATGGGGGTGAGTGTGTTTTGGGGCGAGTGTTCTGTTTACCTCGCCCAGAATCGCTTTTTTTTTTACTCTCTCTCACATGGTTAATACATTTGATTTTGGGTTGTACAATACATGAAAATTACGGGATTAATAACGCAACTTGCGTCGAGAACTAATGGAGAGTGGACATTACCGCGTTTGGCTAAAAACAGTTAGTAACATCATACAAGCATACAAGCTAACTATTAGCCAAATTCGGCTAGCGCTCAGACGAATCCACTGAGAGAGGCGTGTCTAGTCCCATAGCTTGGGAGGACGAGGGCGCCCGTTCAGAGTATGGGAAAGTATCCCATTGGCTTAAACGACAGCCAATCACGCAAAAAAAGTGTCGCAAACATGAATACATGTCGGAAATCTGTCGGGTCAGAGTCAGACTGAATATAGAGCCGCTATGCTTTTCAGCATGCGGCTAAAAATAAGAATAATAACTGGCCATATTTCTAGCAGAGATCAACTTCTGCACAGGCGCTGGAAACAACATTTCCAGTACCCCTCTCCACCACTTACCATTGGGCAGCCACTCAAAACACATGTTCATGAATGATAAAGATTCTCACTGATCATGTTTTCATCTGCTCACTGGAACATTCTGGGAAGCCTTGTGTGATAAGAGAACAGCAGACAGGCCTTAAGGCCATGCTGATCACTCATCTACAGCTGCCTCCCCATCCTAAGTGACTGCAGTGCTTGTAAGATAGACAGCATGGATTTAAACCCCAGCATCTGTATTTTGGGAAAACTATTAGATCGACAAGCTCACAATTCACATTGTGACTTTGACTTTACCTTCATATAATTGGTCCCCTTACTAATGCACATTATAAGATGGCACTATTTTCGTCTACTCACTCTGCATCTCATTGGTGGGCCATAGACAGTTCAGAAACCGGCCTACAGTACCAATGACATCATCAATAGGGATGCCAAGCTAATGAAAACTGCAGCCTTTCCCTTCCTGTAGAATTAGCGTGCTGAAATATTGCCTACGATGATGTCAGTTGTAGGCAGGTTCCTGAACTGCCCACAGCCTTTTTCTGAGACACAGTCTGAGTAGACAGAAATGGTACCATCTTATAATGAGCTTTTAGTGAGGATATGAAGATAAGGTTGAAAATGGATGAAGTGGTCCTTTTAAGGGTACAGGCACACATACGCGCGTGCCCGTAGCCAACGCATGTTTTGCCGATGTGCCAAACGCGTCAATTACCCAGGTTTGGGGCAGTGCCATTTTCCGGTGTGTGGTTTGTTTGACTTGCGTGGAGTGGTTGTCTCACTGAGAGAAAACTACAAGTGAAATAAATGCCTGGCAAGTGGGATCAACGCGACATACCAAAGCCTATACCGCTTGTGCTATAACCACGTCCCGCTTCTGTGACAAACGCGGAACTGCCTCTCGTCTACCAAAAACCACGGCCGCTTCTGTGACGCACGCGGAACTGCCTCTCGCCTACAACAACTGCGGACTATTGTTTTGGCCGATGAAGTATAGTTTTGACCGCGACGGAGGCGTGCCGTGTCAAGCGAACTTGAGCCACGAGAGGCGAGCTAAAGCGAGCGAGTTGCCGTGCCGAACGTTGCGAAGCTCGCTTGAGCCGACTCAGCGCCGGTCGAGTTATGTACCGATAGGCACAGAATCGTGAATCATGTTTTGGGGTGAGCGTTTGCCCCAACTGTCACTCAAAGTGTCTACTGGCCAATCACAGTCCTTGCACAAGCAGTATAGGCTTTGGGATGATGCAGGATCAACTGTGACACCTCTTTCCCATTGGTTGAAGCCTGGTCAAAGTTCACAAATGTTGAACTCCACGCATTGAATAAGATATTGCTCTTATGAGCTTCAGGCAGTACCCGACACAGGGTCTAAATTTCACCTCCAGATCACCTCCAACCACTGCAGATGTATTAGTTATATTGTACTAATACAGATTGGTTAAAATGTTATAAATTCCGGATTGCAGCGTTAAGCTTACTCTGTAGCTGAGGGTCATCCAAGTAGTCCTGATGAGAGTCCTTCTGCTCTCCAGGCTTTGCGTTTCTACAGTCATTCCTCAGCGATATTCTCCACCACCTCCACACCACCTGTGTATGAATGGCTTACGAATTTACAAAATCTTTTAAAAACATAATTCCTTATGTAGTTTCATTGCTAAACACTTGTAGTAAAGTTACACAGGTGCATTTTGCATAGCTACAGTGTACACATTTTGGTAGTTTCATACTTGGGCAAAATAGTTATCTCTCAAGACAGATTCAGCTCAGCAGCTGAATTAAATGAGAAAAAATGTTTTCGCTGATGGGTTCCCAGATTGGGGTAATAGTAACATAGTTACACAAAATGTAGCTAAACACATTGCAATAGGTCAACTGAAATGCTAGATTATTGGTAAACAAATGTGATTTTAACAATCATAAAAGTCATTAACAAGTAAACCTAGTTGTTTTTAGCAAACTACAAGAAGTACTTACATCAGATTTGGTCACAGTTAAATGATAAAAATCTTTACTAGGTGCAGGGCCTTGTCCACTTATTTCAAATAAGCTTTCTGTCAACAGAGACGCCATGTTCAATGTTTGTGTACGTTACCATGACAACAGCATGTCACATGTCCGGTTTCTCTCTAGAGCCCCTTTCCCACTTGTACTGAAGCCCTGAAGCTGTTTGGCTAGCTCAGTAACAAAAATGAAACCCTTTTTCAAATAAATACAAATTAAATATAGCTAAAAAACAATGACATTTTACATAAGGACTCTTCTCTAAAAGCCAAATTGCTGAAAATACAAATACATATTAAATACATATTTAGTGGGTAGATAGATAATAGCAAAACTTTTATTGCCATAGAAAACTGAGTTAATTAAGATTACCGTAGTAGTGCTATATTATGTACAATAATTATGCATCATACAGGACGTACATACAATATGAATGTTTCAATCAAAACATTTCACCATCATCGATTTAATATTGGAACAGTGGAACCAAATGAGGTTGAACATTAAAAAATTATATGAAGCTGATTAAGATAAGAATGGGTGGATAGAAATGAATAGAAATTGTTGCTTTAGACTAGAATCAACATGTAAATAATTAATTTCAAAAGCCAAACTGAGTGCATCGTTATTAATTTATGGGCTGTAACCATTATTTTCACAAGGGTGTGGTAAAATCTATCTTTAGCCACTTTAAGCGTTATATACAACAAATAGCAAATATATCAAACAAGCTACATGCCCAAAACGTGTCGCAGAAGAAAAAAGTAAACCTGTCCAAACAAGTTGTAGTTAAAAATCTTTAATATATTTATACATATATTTATATATGTACACATTGACTTACCTATTCTCGTAAAAGTCAAGTAACACATTGTCAACTTCATTGTTAGTCACATGGTGGCACAAGTGAGACACTCATTCATTCCTCAGAAACAGGCACTGGCCCCGGTAATGACACATCCCCTTATCAAAGCTGTCCCCCTAAAGCAGTGGTTCTCAAACTCTTTAATTTCAAGGACCCCCAGTTTGTTATGCATGATTAGTACCATGGACCCCCATAATTCAGAGCGTACAAATGGAACCGTATGGGTCCATTTGTACACTCTGAGTTACAGATCTGTAAGGTTCCATTTGGTTCCTAACTATCAATCATTTAACAGGGGACCCCGAGGAACCCCTGGGGGTCCCTGAACCCCCATTTTGAGAACTCATCTTTTAAAGCAAACTGTAGTGTAGGGAAACAATTCATTCCATCTGCCTTCACCTTAAAGGCCTTTATCGTTAAATAAAGAGAAAAAGGCGAATTAGACATGGACATAGTTATAAATACAGAATTCATTCATAATTCAAGTTCTGTATATTTGTAGCTCTGGTCAAGGCCTAGTAAACATTTCACAGACTCTTGTCATGGTGGCAACGGGTCATAATCACAAGTCACGACCCAACGGGATGCTGATCAACTCCAGTACCAACATGATTAACCCGTTTCTCGTCTTTCATGTCTCAATGTCACCGTCAAAATATAGTGGACAGTATCCAAAACATCGTTCATGTAAAGTATTTTACACCTAGAGGCAGACAGAGGTCACAAGAACAAACCAGGCAGGTGGGCGTTAAAGAATAAAGAAAGCCCAATTTACTCTCCATTGCACGACGGTGTTGCACGCCAAAAAGAACGGGCTATCATGAAGCGATGTGCCGTTAGCGCGAAGAACGGTTCTTGTCGGCAAGCGGCGCGTCGTACTATGGGTTACAAATCAGGCTTAATGCGCCGGAACTCCTCTCCATCACTATTTGTGCTATAATAGAAAGAGAATGTCACGTTACACCATTTAAAGTAATAGCTGAAAACCTCCCAAGATGGTGCCACCTGTCCATTGAACTCAATGGACTGGGGTGGGGTGGTCGCTCGTTCTAAATTGGCACACATACATTTTTTAACCCTGAAGCCCCCATGTATACTTTGTCATACACCGGCATAAACTTAAGCTGAAAATTGCCAATCTACAAAGCTCACAACACGTTGCATCCATGTATTGAGCTTGTAGATCGGCTATTTTCGGCAAGATAACGTTGGACGACCATGTATAAGTTAAGAGACGAGGTCTAGGCTTCACATATCAGTCCTACTTGATTCACGCTTCCATGCCAACCTCAACATAATTTGAACCGGGCGTCGTCGACGTCTACAAAACACCGGATGTGACTTCCCAATTGGTTGTTTATGCAGGGTTAACACAGGCTATTTTAGGTCAGGGTCAACTTGTAGTGACACTTCGGGACACTTCTCTGGGTAATTTTTTAAGTTGATGTTTTGTTCCACCTTTGTGCCAGAGGGTGACGAGGAAGTACGAAGCTCAAAGAAGAATAAAATAAAACAATTAATAATTTTCTTAGATGCCATAGCAGCATCGTTCTAGTTGCTAAACCCACATAGATCATGGAGTTTTATGGATGGAAACCCTGTAATTAAACCTATAGAGTATACCCTTATGCAGATACATTGTAGTGGCTTTTCCACAAGGTGTGCGTATATACTCACCTACGTTAACTCGGTCCTTGTTATACATAACATGTACTTAATTGTGATTACAAATGATGATATGCACAAAGAGCTTACAGTCATTAACATAAACAAAAAATAGAATGTATATAATGTACTGTATATAGTCCAAAATTGTATAATTGTTTATTTTTTTCCAGAACAGTCCATCAGTCTTCAATAAAGTCCTTTTGTCCTCCTTCGTAGTGCTGTAAACTTTTTTTTTTTCCTTAAGAAAAAAGCAAAAAAAAAATCTTTGTGGAAGAGTCTTCTTGTTTTTTGGGGGGTAAGAAGTAGAAGTCACTGGTTTGCATGACAGAACGGGGTGCGTTGAATATGTGCTGCATGCTGCCCTCCGCTGGTGAGGACTGGGAGGTGCGTTACAGGAAAGGGTTGGTGGAACCTCCGCTGGGGTAGGATCCTGCTGGGGCTCCCGCCTGAAGCAGCACACAGGGACAGGGGGGTGGGGGGGGGGGGGGGTATGAGAGCAGTGGTGGAACAAGTACTCAGATTATTTTTTTACTTAAGTAAAAGGTAATAATACCAGTATATAAAAAAAGAATTACCCTCTGTCGGAAGTAAAAGGCAGACGTTTTAATTTTCGAGTAAAAGTACAAAAGTATTTTTCTAAATTTGTTGAACTTTTTCAAAAATAGCTGATCGGCTATTTTCGAATAGTATAAATTTGAAAAATGGAAATACTCAAGAATAGTGAAAGTATCTCAAAATTGTACTGAATTACTTGTTTAAGAGAGATGGTTGCAGGGTTATTTAATTTATTACAAAAACAGACACACCCCCTTCATTATATATTATACCAGGCTGATTACAACATTAGATTTAATGATTGCATACTGTGATGAGGATACATGCTCACCATAAATGGGTTACTGGACAGGCCTGGGCCAGCCATAGGCTGCCCAAATGGGGTCATGGAAGCCTTGTTCTGACCGTACACTGGATATGCAGGGCCTAGGGAAATGCAAGAGAGACTGGGCTTCATGACAAATGTTGGTCCCAGGTCTGCAACAGTAGTTGGCATTACGTTATGGTTTGTTTGTGTAAGTTATAAACCCTTGCAACTGTGAAGTCAAACAAACATTCATGTTACAGTCCACCAAATCGCAACGTCATTCTTGACAAAACTAATAAGACGTTTATGACAAATATATGACTTAAGACTGTGAAATGAAACATTACAAGGTGATGTTTCAGGGTGCATTCAGACATGAACGATGCACAGTCAATGATTTCAGTTCCTGTTCAGTATATTTTGTTCAATGCTTTGTGACCCAAACACAACCCATACTGCAGTATCTGCCATTGAAAAGTCAAAGTTTTGGTATGCTGCAGCACAACTTGGGACTCCCAGTGTAGAACGCCACCATGTGGACAAAAATGTCCAAATCTGAGTCTTCGTTCAGACTGCAGGCAATTCCTTTATGTTTCTCAAAAAACATCTTTAGGATTGACTATCAAAACTATTATTTGCAAGTCATAAGGTCAGATTTGCGTATTGAGACATCGTCCACCTATCTGCATTCTGCACTGGTTGCTGTGGTAACGACAAGAGTAATGCTTAATTGCTGTATACTCTGTCGTACAATGGTGTTGCTTGCTAAAATAGCTTGTAGATTGGCTATTTCTTCAGAGTGATATGGTCATACAACAAAGTATAAATCAGGCTTCAGTGGCTGAGTGTCCATACTGAGACACATCTTTACAAATCAGATGGGAACCACCTAGCAACATGGTTCAAATCTGATTCTTAAATCTGTTTCCACGTGTTTCTTTCTTTTTTTTTGCTGTTCAGACTTGATAAAAAAACTGGAATCGGAATCTGAATCCAATCTGGACAGGCCAAACATCTTATTTGGGCTGCCAGTCTGAACATGGCCTAACAAGCAATTCAAGTAAGTGGTCTTTCATTGGCAGGTACTGTATGGGTAGAAGGGGCTAACGAGGAGGGGTGTAGCGAGGGGGCCACTAACCATTCGGCTGAGGGTGATAGGCCCCGGGCTGGGGGTATGGGACTGGGGCCTGGCCGGGGAAGGGCTGCTGGAAGGTTCCGCTGAAACTGGTCGGCAGGCTGTAGGAGGACGCATTCCCAAAGCCGGCGGGCATGCTCATAGAGCCAGTACCGAACGATGCTACGACACACACAACATACAGCAACGTGTGCGCACGGTGTATGCACACGCACACACACACACCACATTATGCACACGCACACACAGGTAACGGAGGCAGGGGAGTGAATTTTAAACATAGACACAACTTACCTTATCAATAAAAAAAACTAGCTTACTTACTGGCTAATACAACTGGCTGTTTAGAAATGGACAATAAATACAGTGAGCCAATGCACACGAACATACCTGCGGCTGGGGCTCTGCCATTGGTCTGGAAAGGATTGGTGGCCATTTCTGGGGCAACGGCTGCAGCAACGAAGGGATTTGTGGACGGGACAGCTGGAGGGAATACATGGGCAAGTTACAAACATTAACACATTGTATTAGCATTCACACATGCTTATTCAATCATATTGAATATATCACAATAGGGGTGCAACCATATCAAACCAATAGGGCATGCAACACTTTGTTTGGATGGTCTCGAGATTTAGGGGCGTGTCCAAGCTCCGCCATCATGGCTGTGTCACTACCTACTGTACCAACGGACAGACGCCATAGGGCATAGCAGTGGCAACAAGGGGAGCTACTTGGAAAAGTTGGACACATTTTCACAAAAACGCGAAATGGAGAAATCGTGTTTAATTAAATGGCGCTGATCCGTACAAACTACCATCCAAAGAGTGGAGCCACAACCGTGATCTGCTTCCTCCGGTAGGGGAGAACGATATTTATGGCTGTCTAGTCAGCGGTGTTAGTGCTTACACTAAGAGGCGTACAACTGTTTTAAATCGCTTGAAGCTCACAAACAGCTCACAGACAGATGGGTAAAAGATTTAGAAACACTCAAGCCACCGGACAGCCGTGGGAGAAAAAAAAAAAGAGGAAAAGCTAAACCCATGCAAAACCCATGCCCATCACTATGTGTGCAACACTTTCTGAATTATGTAATCAATTGGTTTTGATGTATTCGATAATCTAATAAAATAATCAATAATCTATCCCTATTTTTGACATGTTATTATTAAGCAACATCGTTTTTTTTTTTTTGAAAACTTAAAAAAAATATATATATATAGCAGATCTACAAATTCACAACGTATCTCGATGCGGTGTTGTGAGCTTGTAGATCGTCTATTTTCAAAGTTTGCATGACACCATTGACCAATGAGGTATAAAATAGGGCTTCACTGGTTAATCGATTCTTTAAAAAAATTAAAACCTGCTTCCTGATTATTAGAATAACCAAAAAAGTAATCGATAGTTGCAGCCCTACATTACAAGAATATTTATTACAAAAAACACCTCCAAAGCCTGGCTGCATACTGTGTAAAACAGAATGAGTCTGGGCAGGTGAGGATCCCAGCACAGCTCCAAACATATTCCTGCAAAAACAAAATCAATATGAATGAGACTTACATCCATTAAAACAAAACTTGAGATATATGTATAACAGTTATACCCAATGATCATTTGAAGAAAAAGACCTGTGGCTCACCAACTTTAAAATCTTTCATTGTCAGACCATTGGTAAGCAATACCATAATACGTGTGTGTGTGTGTGTGTGTGTGTGTGTGTGTGTGTGTGTGTGTGTGTGTGTGTGTGTGTGTGTGTGTGTGTGTGTGTGTGTCTCTCTCCCTCTCTCTCTCACCCTTGCACGTTGCTGCCTGTTGGGGCAGAGGAGCTGAGCTCATTGGCTAGGTCAGCCAGAGCTGCATAGCGGTCCTCTGCAGAGCTCCCAAATTGGGACTGAGCGGGGACTGCACTGGACATGGACGGGATTGGCACACCTCCCCCTGAAGAGGGAACGGAATAGATAATAGTCTTGCCCAGGAGGGATAATATCCAAAAGAGGGTTGAGTGGCCAATAGGGATGGGAAGTTTAAACGGTTAACCGTGTACTCATAGCTAAAGCTAAGAGACATCTAAGAGACCACAAGGCAGCATAAAACATTCCCATAACGACAGGTGACTGTATTTGGGCGCTCTTCACCTTGTAGGCTAGCTCAAGTAGTCAGTTGTGCTATATACATTTTACAGTATGACAGTGTAACAGTCATGTGATGCAATGTAATGTAATGTATTAATATGACATCATACTACGTATAACTACGTTTAACCGCTAACCAATGCATGCACATGGCTACAGACGGAATCTCCATCTGCAGAAGATTGGCTTCAAATAGTCTCTTCTTGACATGGAGAGGATGACTGCTAACTTGAGGATGAAGAAAGAGATTTTTGAGAACAAATGGGGAAAATGGATTGACTATACTTATGAGTGACAAGAGGTCTAGGGAATACATTGGTTATTTCAAATAAATAATAATGTTTGGTCTTGACGCGATGCTTAACCCATGACATACATACTCATGTATATGTACATACACGATGCATGAATTCATTTTTTTTTAAAGGAGAAGGTATTATGTGTGAGATCATATAAAATGGAACTGGTTGTTTGAAAGAATGGCACTAGCTAAAATCCTTTTTGTTTGTATACTTTATTGTTGGGAGCAATGTTGCTCCCACCTTTTTACTTTTGATAAAAAATATACAGTTTTTGTGTACTATCTCCTATTAACATAGAACAGCACTTGTGCCTTCTTTTCTGTACTTATTATTATTATATAAGATGATGTTTGGCAACATATGTGATATCTATTGTTCGTCTTGTTCAGTGTGTTGTTTTGTTCATGAAAAATGAATAAAATGCAAGTGAAAAAAATAACAACAAAAACGCATGCACACATGTGAACACACAGCTAAACAACATGTTTAGCTGCATCAGGACAACATAAAATTGGGCAATGTGTAAAAACCTGCGTGTGAATGAAGACATGAATGAGAAGGCGTGGGTAGGTGGGGTTATGGTCGTGGTGGAGAGAGGGGGTACCTGATGACAAGGACTTGGAGGGGGGTGACGTGCCCAGATGGGATGGGATTGCAGAGTTGCCAAACGCCTCAAAGTTGGCAAAGTTGGCATTTGAATTACCCTGAGTTGCTGCGGCAACAAACAAGGAAACAAAAACACCGAAATGAGAGGAATGCAGAACTCAGAATGCCACGGGATGGTGACAGTGATAATGACATGACCTGGATGCAACAAACAAAACAAAACAAAAAAGAAACAGAGTGACCATGCACTTTGCTTGGTGGAGGGGATAATCTTAACCAAGAAGTGGCTACCTGATTGGCTGGGAAATTGTGCAAAGTTGGCAAAGTTGGTAGAGCTGGCGGCGTGAGAGGGCGGGGCAGCGAATATGTCTCCACCCAGATCAGACAGCAAGTCAAACTTCTTCTCCGGGTGGTTGATGCTGTGAGGCTGTGAGCGAATCAACCCTGGAGACTGTGGGAGGGAGAGGTGATGAGGGGTTAGACCTGTGGTTTACCTCCAGGACCGCTGCTAGACTTGGTTTTCTATCCTTCTCTACTGCCCGACCGATGCCAGAGTTTTGGGTCCAATGCCAGCCCGACTTTGGAGAGTCCTACACCACTGATTACCAATGTTTTATTTTGTCAAAAATTCCAAACATTTTTAAATCAATTTGAAAAACTTAGATCTGTTCAAAGTTTCTATTTGAGAACTTCTTCTGAACTGAAACAAAGAATCAGCAGTAGGTTCCTAACAGCTGATAGGTTAGAAAACTGGCAGTTGTAGGGGTTGCATATCAAACGGACTGTAAAGACGCATCTCTGATGGGAAAGCAGACATTATGTTACCTGGCGAGGCGGGGTCTTGTTGAGGTGCAGGGTTTTGAGTGGCTGGACCTCAGGGGTGCTGCCTGTGCTGCTGGCTGAGGAACCAGACACTGAGGCCTGGACAGTGGCTACTGCCCTTGCCTGGTCTGGAGGAACATACCTACACATGCAAGAATGCAAAGTACATGGGTGCACATACACGCATAGACGTTCACACCAAGAACAAACTACAGTACAACGATAAATATGTTATTAAAAATCGTTCCAACTGAAGTGGATGGCAGAGTCCAGACCAAAACTATAAGGACAATGATAAATGGATCACTTTCAGAGCGATAGAAACACAGCCAATCCAAATCCATCAGAAGGAAGGAATGTAATCGGTCTCACCCTCGGAATCAGTGATAGTTTTGTTGTTATTATTAACGGAGATGAGATGATTAGGAAATGATTATGAATAGGTACTAGCTGGCATTATCTCTAGCCTACAACTGTCTTGCCTTCTTATAATTAATTAAGAGTGAGATTATCCACATAGCCTCTGCAAGCGTCTTTCAGCACCATTGTCACGGAGGCGGAGATCTCTCTGACTCGCTCTCTCTGCCTCTGTGTGTGGGTTCTGAGGTGTTTGATGCCACTGTTTATACAAAGTATCCTTCATCAATCTGGATTCTCACATAATTATCGTTATAGTGCTTGGTGTGAATGGCTCTTTACAGTCATATACAGGTCAATAGCAGCGTGGAATTCTCTGCCTAAAATGTATCTATCTACTGTCAACAACAAAATAATATAAAATAACAAAATTACTTTCAAAAAGCATACCAAGAAATATCTTGATCTCTTCATTGGATAATATTGGTAACTGTTAACTAAAGAGCTGTAGAGATTAGGAAAACCCTGTTGCTGAATAAAGCTTTAACTTTTTAACAACATTTTAAACAAAATACATAGCTAATTAATTGTCATCTAGTCAGAACTGACTGGGTTTGGCTCTTGATGGCTCTGCTATTATAAAAACTAAAATCTCACCATCTTTTCTTCTCGTATTTTTCCTGAAGGAATTCTTTTACTTTCTGTGGTTCACGGAAGTCTGGCACAACCGATGTCCTGTCATCATAGAGACCCAACCAGATGTGTTTACAGACCTTAAGAGTAGAGACGGAAATTAGAGCCTGATCTATAGTCCGTCAAAAGATGGTGTTGTGCACCGAAATTACCGGACCTACAAGCTCAGCTTGTAGATCCACTATTTTCGGCACGCAACACCGTCGTCAGACGGGGAATGGCAAAAAAGTCGACTGTAGCTAGCGGCAGACATAATGTGAGTCTTGCTTCTCTGTTCCTTCACTAGGACGTGCAGACCGACCTACCTCATTATTGTGTTTCTGTAGAAAATCGATCTCCTGTTGTGTGAACGTGGTCATGGAGATGGACTTCACTCTGTGTGGAGGATTCAGACCTCGTCTGTGTGTGGAGGAGGAGGAGAACGTTAGCAGAGGCAACAAAGACCGAAGCAGGAGGAGACATTCTTCACGCAGTTCATCTGCCCAAAAGAAACTCCCAACAGATCTCCATCACCTATCCCTGCAAGAGCACACTGTACATAGACCTGGCCAGTCGCCTGAGTATTTTATGTGGGAAAGTTGATGGTATGGACTGGAGTACTTTTATTCATGCAGACCAATGTCGGCTATGCGATATATGGAACCACTATTGCACAAAAATGTTAGGGCTTATTAATATAGGATTAAGAGAAATTCACCCTGATGATCTTTATTTCATTTAATTCAAGCTGCAATCCTTAACTTTTACCCCTACCCGGGGTTCAACAGTACTACTTGTCAACGAGTAGGTGTCCTACTCCTACCTAATACCAGGGTCTAATGGAAGAGCAGGGAGACTACCTCCAACCACTGCAGATGTACTAGTTATATTGTATTTACATACTCTACCATACAGATTAAAATAACGTAAAATAAATTAGATTGCAGTTTAAAATAACAGTGAGCGTCATACATGGATGCCAAAAGCTCTGAACTACTCTGCAATACAGAGCATTAAAAGTGCTGTAAGTGATATTTTGGGGTTAAAACAAAACATTCATTATTATAAAGTTAAAGCTCTATATTCTTATATTCAGTCATTGTTATAGTGTTTCTTCAGTAACAGGGGTCTCCTATCTCCAACTACTTAACTCACCGAGTGCCAGGATTGCCAGAATTATTTCAGAATTGATTCTGAAAAGTGCCAGAGTTTTTTTCACAGAAAACAAAAAGTGCTTAGGAAGCGAGATACAGCCTTTTTCAGTTCTAAGTTAAACAAGGAGTGGATGGAGCTGCACATCTTCAGATGATGATATCTTGGGTTCTGAACATGTTTTTCAAAAACACGTCAAACACGTTAATGGCACCCAGCGCCATAGCGGTAAAAACATGTGAAACACGTTAATGGCACTCAATGAGTAAAGGTAGTAAACAAAATAAATGTTCAGGTGGGTTACAAATTTCATCCAATCTGGAGAGGGAACCCGGCAAAGATCATTTATTGACTCATGTTCCATTTCCAATCTGTTTCATCACTTTCATCACAATTTTCACTTGATTATCCTGTTGTTGTATCCTATACAGGAGTTCTCTCTCCTGTTTGGATCAAACTGTTATCCTGACTTGAAAATGTGTTTCAGTTTACTAAAGAGCTGGAGAGGCGGGGAGACCCATGTTACTGAACAAACACTATAGCAATGATTGATATCGCAAACATTGTGAAAATAGACGATCTACAAGCTCTGCCTTTTTCACAATATTTATCTGTGGAACCAAATCAAACTAAATGTAATGCGTACAATTCCAAGTGCTTGTCAGGGTGGGGGGTCCCCATATCAAATACGATTATTTTGGGGGGTCGCAGCCTGAAAAGTTTGGGAACCATTGCTATAGTGTAACACTTGTTTTAACAAAACAATATCACTTACAGTCTTTAATACTGGAAGCTGACCTCGGGTCTCAAGTGACATGTACACTAAAGGTGTGTTTTTAAATGTTTTAAGGAAGGAGGTGACTGATTGGTTATATGCAAGCAAGGCAAGCCTCTCTTCGCATTTAGTCCCAATTTTTCATTACTCACAGCACCAAGAGATACTTCTATATTGATCACACTCAGCATTCTGTTTGTCTAACAAATGCTGACAAGGGCTGAGGGGAAACAATTTGACGATACACATTTGCCATTACCCTAGGGACTGTCAAATAAACTCCTTACTAGCAACACGTTTACACATTTCTTTGTAAGCACACCCAGGGGATCAACAAACGATCGTGATTATGCTTGTATTGTTGTACTAATTGTAGTTACCTTACTAATTAATCATCATCACGAATCACTATTAAAGTCTTTGCCTCACAGGTTTACATATGATTGGTCAGCAGCAAAGCAAGACCCACTGCCCCATTTTGCACCAAGTGTTTCCCAATTTGTGAGGCACTCCCTAAGATAAGATACTTGCTTATCTCGTGTATATACACTCCTGAGATAAGGATAGTGGGTGTGTGTGTGTGTGTGTGTGTGTGTGTGTGTGTGTGTGTGTGTGTGTGTGTGTGTGTGTGTGTGTGTGTGTGTGTGTGTGTGTGTGTGGGGGGGGGGGTGGAGGGGTGGGGGGGGGACAACATGACTTGCAACAGGAGGGATGTCCATGTAAAGTTCAATGTGAGGAGGTTGGCCTGCTTGTGACGTGATGTTTTGGAACACACTGCTCAAATATTTGACTTCTTGCTATCTGGAACCCATGCAGCAGCAGTACTGCTGTAACCTTGACTCACTCTCTGAGTCAGAAGAACCAAGGCAACGGAAACAACATTTCTCAACCACTTGCTTTAAGCGTAGCTACGATGATCCCATATTTGCCCAGGGTTCAGAAAGTAAGCTAGACCTTATAAACAAAAGCTTGAGAGACTTGAGCCCAGCCCAGCCCAGCCCAGCCCGGGACAATCGGCCTGCCCTGGGGGCTTAAAGCACAGATACCTGTCCTGAATTAGCTGACGAGCTAGCCTAACGGTACCCTAGAACAATGACACCAAGGATTCGTCAGTGACGTCACAAATAAGAACCATAAAGATAAGCACTTCAGACTCATGTGGCTCTTCTTGAACCACAAAACATTGACACAAATTTGATATTTTCTTTGTAACATTTAGTAAGTAAGTGTGTGTATATATATATATATATATATATATATATATATATATATATATATATATATATATATATATATATATATATATATATATATATACACATATATACATATATACACACAAATTTTGTATCTATCCAGCTGGATTTTAAGAGGGATACATTCAATATTTTGTTACATTTACTAATTTCATATATCTCTCTCTCAATATATTTTCTCTCTCCATCTAGATATAGGTGAACTATATGTCTGACTTTAAACTATTTTAAATGTTTATATAGCAGGCTACATTGTTTCCGCTTGTTCGTGACGTCACCAATGTATCCTTGTCATATTCGTCCTAGACGGTAAGGTACCTCTCTCTCAAATCAACAACATGACCGACCCACCGCCCGACGACAGCCGAGAAAAGAGCCCCGGCGCCGGGCTGATATGGCCCACAAAGCCGCGCGTCACTCACAGGATGCCGGAGCAGGTGGTGCAGACGAACGAGCCCACCGTCATGTTGGCGTAGGTCGGGCCGCGCTGGTCGCAGTCGAAGCATTTCCTATTCGGCGGTAAGCTGGTCATTTCCCGGAGCATCTTCAGATGGGTCTCCTCCTGCTTGCGCTTAGCACTCATCGCCATGGCTGAAAACCAACTATACCGTCGAACGGGGAGAAGAAGGGGGTTTTAACGTTTTTTTTACCCCCAATTCTATGGAACTTGTGTCGGGAGGGGAGGAGGAGGACGACGTCTTTGAGGGGTGGACAGACTTGCCTCGACGGCGGCGATGGTCCAGATAGACACCTTGCGTCGGGACCGCTGTCATGTCACCCACCGCAGAGTCAACCGAGACTTCCGGTTTGTGACTTCAAAATAAAATCCACACGCCTTGGAGTGTGACAAATAAGACCATAGTGGTGTAAAGTAACTACTTACATTTACTCAAGTACTGTACTTAAGTACACTTTTTAGGGATTTTAACTTAACTGGAGTGTTTCCAATTTTCAATACTTTTACTTCTACTCCACTACATCTCAGAGGCAAATATTGTACTTTTTACTCCACTACAATTACTTGAAAACTTTAGATACTAGTTACTTTTTGTATTTTGAATACCAGACTTTTATTTGTAACATTTGTGAATTTGTTCTATATTGAGGTATTCGTACTTTTACTTAGGTGCAAAATGTGAGTACTTCTTGTCTTCTTCCACCACTGGTTTTGGAGATGTAAATCCAATCTAATGCTCCCCCTGAGTAACTTCTGAGATTGTGTAATAGCGGTCTGGCTTTAAAGACAACCTGTAAAGTTTGATCTTTTGTACACACCATTTACGAATGAAAAGAAAAATCCAAATGTACTTTTATTTCGACGAAGGGGGGGGGGGGAAATCACTTCACTTCCGGTCGTCTTGTGGCCAGCTGTGGGCCATCTGACGCAACCACTGTCAGGCAGTGACAAATCACTTCTTTTATGCAGAAAATAGGAAATACCAGCCATCAGCAGCACCATCGTCGCCACCTATCGAATTGGAATGACAGCCGCATTCCTCAGTACATGAAATATGCCTTCTCAATTTTGTTACAGGGATATGTATTTATTTGTGCAAAATCAAATGATTTGGGTGTGGTTAACCACTTAAACCCCATATGAGTGACCAGAGTCCTTCAGGGCTCTAAACTGGTGTCTTTCTGTTTTCTGTTATATTGTGGGGAAAACTTTCTCTGAAAATTTCCAATCGACAAGCTCACAATGAGTCGCAGCTTGTCGATCTGCTATTTTCCGTGAAAGCCTTCCCCAGTGAAGTTATTAGGATGAAATAACAGTACACTCATCATGTATAATTGTACTCAACTATGCCCAGGACCATTTTGCACCATACAAGCCAAACAACCAAATAAACAAACATGAATTGAATTTAAAAAATACATTTATTTGTATTGATGTATTCATTATAGTTTGACCATGTGTTTTTTTTTTGTTGTTTTTTTCACCAACTTAGTAATTGTCATACAAAAATGTATAAACATAATCAAAGTTTAAACATGTTACTTTGTGTATACATAATACCATTATGTAGTCTTTGGCCCTAAATTTGGCACCGTTAACACAACAGGTGTCCAATGAATATGTTGTAATGAGACATCCCTTGTATGCCATCCTGGCAGAGGGGAAAAGCGAAAGGCCTCTCACACAGAGATCACTCTGTTCCCTTTCATTGCTGCTTACTGCCTCCGCAGGAGGATGAGATCAGCTTGACGATTTTCAATGACATGGATGCAATAATTACTCAGTCAGTTCAATAGATGTGGAAAGTACAATAAAAAGGCAGGATCAGACCATTATTCTCAGTATAGAAGCACTCCAGTGCGGAATGGACCTTTTACACAGCAGACAGTTTGATGGGTAAATGCTTAAGATAATAACATTAACTGTGGGTGTGTTTTAATTAGGGGATGTGTACCAGCATTGAAGTTAACTGTACAGGAGCTGTCCATGCTGGTGGCACACAGCAACTATGCAATGAAACATACCCACAATTAATGCTGTTAACATTAGCTGTGTTTACCCGTCAAAATGTCTGCTGTGAAAAGGCTCTATTGAAGTAAACCAAAATAAAAAAGCAACACTGCTACGCTCCATTAGGTTGCATTATTTTCTCTTTGCCTTCTTTCCTTTGCTGCTCACTGGATCGAGAGCATCAGGCACCTACAAGAGAAGAGGCCATTTAGATATGAAAACCTGCCACATTTTAATGCAACGGCACAATTATTTCCCAGTGCCTCACTTAAGTCCAGGTTTTCTGCCCTGGAGCAAATTCAAATAGCATTGAATGCTGCAAGGAGAAAAGAACAACTTCAAGGTTATGTCACCTGTTGCCTCTTCCTTGTAACACGGAAGAAGTCTTCCATGCGAGTCTGTCTGGAACGTCCTGCTGCCCGGTCCTCTTCTCTGTCTGCACGTTTCTTTTCCCGTGTCTGACGGAACTTCTCCATTCGTCCACGAACTCTGGGTTCCCTAAAAATAAAAACCACAACAAATGCATAAATTCACACACTGACATCCCTGTGGTCTTTGAAAGGCACCCACAACCACAAAGTGGAGGTTTAACTTAATGTAGCAGTGGAAATTACTATCTTTTATGATTTACTACGGAATGTTGAGTCACCTTGCCATGTCAGCATATGTCGGTTAGTCTAAATACGTAGCTCCTGAGTGTTACTGTACTTCCCTTAAATAAAACCTTTATCTAATCAAATCTATTTCCTCGTCAGCAACATTCTCAAGATACCTGACTGATAGTCTTCAAGTCACCACTTTGGCATGGCAGTAATAATAACATGTAGCACTGTTTTTATACAGTATGTAGGTTTTGACTACAGTATATGGATATGGAGGATATGATTTACATATACTAACCTTGGTCACGCACATGGTCATGCATTTCATTTGTTTATCACCATGGTAATGACTTGTGCATGCATATCCTTGGCATGATTAAATCCATCTATTAGCTGTCTGACTCCCAGTGTCTCATTATAATACTGACTGCAGAGCTCTGTTTCCTGCTGGCAATCAGAACTCATTTTAGTTGCCTAATGGTGCTTTCACACATAATCTTTTTAGTTCAGTTGAATTGAAGGAACATACTATTGTCCCTCCTGGCTACAAAGCTGTAATAATAATAAGACCTACTTCATCCCACGAGGGAAATCAGTTTTCAGCTTCACCCAGCTGAGTGCTTCTCAAATGAGCTTAGGGGGGAAGCAGTCAGGGTTTAAGTGTGTTGCTCAGGGACACCTCGACATATTGCCGGGGCTGGGAATCGAACCTGTGACCTTCTGCTTCCCTGGCGTGTCTCTACCCATTCAATTCAGCTATGGCTGCCCGCTGTGGACTGCCCCCCCCCTCCCTCAGGACTGCACTGCAGACTCACTCCCTATCTTCTGTTGCAGTGAGAAAACGCATCTCTTCAGACATACCTCACCTCCTAGCACTCCTAATTTCTTTCAGTATTTATTGCCTGTTAATTTACTGTAAATGATTGTCATGTTATCCAGATGTATGTTGTTTACTTGTTCACATATGCTATGTATGTTTTTACATGGATGTATACGTTTGCTGCTTATCCACATATTCTAAGTTTGTTGTTTAGACAGCAGGTTACTCAGACCTTAAACCTTAAACCTTAAGAGGTTTGATGTTTACGTGCTATGCTAGTTACTTTGTAGCACTTTTTTCTTGGCACTCTATTTACTTGACGGCTTACCCTGCGGTTGGTTTACTAGCGTTCATACTACTTATCTTGCAATTTTTAAGTTGCTCTGGATAAGAGTGTCTTTTAAATTCTAAATTGTAAACAAATGGAAGTGCATCGTTTGTTGTAGTAGACTATAGTGGCAAATATGTCAAATCTAAACCCAATAGTCGAAAGACGCATAGATTTTGTTAACAAACTTGATTTTGGTCCACGTGAAAGCAACTACTAGCACTAGAACTCTGCCCTCTACCTCAGAGAATACACTATCATGTACACATCAGTAGTACCTACTTAACATGTTTTGTGTGGCAGAGGAACTGGACCAAGGCCTCTTCGTCTGGTTCAGTCCACTCCAGAATAGGGGCCACAGCTTGTGGAGCATCCAAGAATAACTTCCTTGCTTCTTGATACTGCCAGAAATGCGGCACAGGATGCGTCTGAAAGACAATTAAGATGTACTTATCTACACTGAACAATCCTGAGTGTAAATTTAACTCAGACCTTTACACTCTGAGTTAAATTAACACTGAGGATTTTGCTGTATACAGGCGCGTACTAAATTTCACAATTGATGGAAACCGCTTTCTGAATTTGAATACTAGAACATTATGAAGTTAAAAAAACACAGACAACAAGAGCTCTGGTGGCAGAAAACGTGGTACCTTTCTGTTGATGTGTAAGATTACATTCTCTATGGTGCGGTGCTGCTGGATGAGGGCCAGAGCTCTCCTGGGACCCAAACCGGCGATCTTGTCACAGTAATCACAACCCAGCAAAATACACAGGTCCACAAACTGGCGGAGAGGTTATAGGAAAGACATCAAGTAACCCTGAGTGGTGGTGTCATCACCCAAGGTTAATGTTTTCACAGTTTAATCTGAACAGAAAAACTGACTCTGTGTTAATATTACAGTCTTACCTCCTTGTGCGTAATTTTCAGAATGTCTAACATCTTGGGTAGGGAATATTCAACGACATCACTGTCAAAAAGAGAGATGTGACTCAGCGAATGACGGTGACTATTTCTTCATTAAACTCTAAACACAACTGCCCTGTAATAACAAATACTAAATCAATGTCATGCATTTGAGTCGAGCACTAGCACACTAAAAATACATCTTTAAGCAATCTATCAAGAACACTGGTTTATACCTGTCTCTCTTGGCATTTAATTGACGGATGAGTATGTTCCCTCCGAACGGCAAGGTGTCCATGTCCTCAGACGCCACTGCATCAACTGTTCCCTCTTTCACCAGCTGGGCACACATCGCCTCGCCCTCCCCTGGAGCCTGGAGTGAAAGAAGAACCAACAGAACAACACAGAGAGAGAAAGACATACTGTATAAGATATACTAAAAATACAAGGAGACGGAGCTACAGTGAAAATAATATGGGCACGGAGAGAGACGACAAATGCCCAGGTTACTTTAGTGCTGCTATGGCAGGAGGGTAGACAGACCTGAATGATTGGAACCCCTAGAAGTTTCAGAAGGTGTAGGCAGTCTTTTGTCTGAGGGGACGCTGCAGGAAGACAGGACATTGTCAAGAATCTCTCTTGGATAGTGACTTCCATGTCAACCACTGATGTTATCAAATCTGTCTTGGAATTCTCCAAGGTGAAAAGGTAATACAATTATTTGAGCTCAGTCGTCTAACCTTCGCCTGTGCGTTTGGGGGAGCTCCATCCAGCTACTTCAGCTCTTTTTTCCAACTGCAGCACAAACACAACACAAAGAACACAATTTCACAATTCTACTTTGTTGCACCATGGCCTCGTAGCCATGCTGCATTGGTTCCAGCAACTATTTTTTTTGTTTGAACTACATTTCAGTTACCAACGTGAAAGTAGCACAGGACAATATATCAATATCATAAGAGATGAAATATTGTTTGGGATTTTGGATATCATAATATTGTAATATGGCATAAGTGTTGTCTTTTCCTAGTTTTATAGGCTGCATTACAGTTAAGTGTTGTAATCTGAATTTACCTGTCTGTTCTACAGTATATATGCATTACTGATGATTATTTATCACAAATATCATTGTGTAAATATTTTGTGAAAGCACCAATAGTCATACAATACCCACAATATCATCACAATATTAATATTGAGGTATTTGGTAAAAAAATATTGTGATTTGATTCCGTCCATATCGCCCAATATTACATGACAAAGCATGACTAGGATCAAATTTATGAAAGACAATCAAGGCACTTACAACAGCTCTTTTCTCCCCAGGAGGCTTCCCATCGAACACAAACACTGGCTTTATGTCATGTTCCAGGAATGTCAGTGTGCGAAAAAATAGGCCTGTCAGCAGGCTAGATAGAAGAAAATAATGATAAATGATCTTATCTCAACCACTTAAACATTGTGATGAATAGCGAAAATAGCCTATGTACTTGTAGATCTGCTATTTTCACAATTTTTGGAGGAAAAAAGAGAAGAAAAAACATTTACATGTTAGCCTATAATGACATACCCAAAAGAGGAACATCAGGTTGAAAGTGGTTAACTCACATAAAGTACATGAAAGAAACATACACTTGGTGGCACAGTTAAAGTGATCAAAGTCAAATTATTTCAACATTTTATATATATACTAGGCCCCCTCCTGTTCTCCATCCCCCTTGGCAATATTATCCGCAAACACCACATTCCGTTTCACTGCTATGCAAATGAAACACAACTATACATCCCACTACAACCCGGTGCTACAGGAAATCTGACCATTCGCTTATCATGTCTCTCCGATATAAAGGGCTGGATGGCAAATCATTTTCTACAACTAAATGAGTCAAAATCAGACAAGCCTGTACGAAGCCTCAGATCCGCAGATAAGGGCCTCCTGGAGACCCCCACACCCCAGCTCATCAAAAAGGGTGGCAGGGCTTTTGCAGTCCGGGCCCCTAAGCTTTGGAACGCCCTACCTGTTGACCTAAGATGTGCGAAATCAGTGTCATCTTTTAAAACTCTTCTGAAAACCCATCTCTATGTTAAGGCCTTTTCTTACATTTTCCTGCCACTTTGTTTTATTTGAGTACATCTGTAGCCTATGGGTTTAATGTACATTTTGTGCCACTTGTTTTAGTAGTCTGTAGTAGTTTTTATCCAAAGTTTTATCATGTTGTTCCTTTTATCCTGCTCTGTAAAGCACTTTGTGACTGTCTGGATATGTGCGATATAAATAAATTCATCATTTTGAACTAAACATAACTAAACTAAATTCAATCTTATACCCATGTAACCGCCACCAAACAATTAGGCCTAGTTATGATTAAATCAAAGGACACTATATCTCACCTTAAATTGAGCTGTGGCACTGCAGAACGGAACTGATTCATAACAATAGAGGTATCTAGTGCAATTACTTTTCCTGTTGGATGCAATAGAAACAAAAAAAACACACGTTTTGTCATAAAACAAAACATAACTCACGAGCAGGTTTCACACAACAAAATCAAGGCAATAATATGATATATGATTCATTTTGTGCAAAAACCTCTGGACCCACTGTCCAATTAAAGTCACATAACTTCATGATGACTGATAATTATGGGCTGGGAGGGATAGATAGATGCCACCAGGGTGGTACCTGGGTGGGCTGGATGATACGGCTGCAAGGATACGTAATCCTTTTCACAATTATCTGGCTAATTTTCTAATCCTTCTTTGTGAAATACAAATTTGACCATGCACCCATTGAGTTATGATTGCACACATGAATAGCAAGCATATTCATGATACCAAGCATCATAGATGCTATCAGTGGTGGAAGAAGTACTCACATTTTGTACTTAAGTAAAAGTACCAATACCACAATGTAGAAATACTCTGTTAGAAATAAAAGTCCGGTATTCAAAATTTACTTTAGTAAAAGTACAAAAGTATTTGCATTAAAATATACTTAAGTACTGAAAGCAAAAGTACTCATTTTGCAGAATGACCCATTTCACAAGTTTCCAATTGTATAAAAATGCTTTGAAAATATTAGGCTATACTTAGCCTAATGCATATAAGTATGTATTGCCTGAAGTGGTTTATGCCTGTTTTGTATAATAATCAAAATCTACAAAGTAACTATTAACTAAAGTTTTCATATAATTGTAGTGGAGTAAAAGTATTATATATATATATTTGCCTCTGAGATGTAGTGGAGTAGAAGTAAAAGTACCTCAAAACTGTACTTCAGTACAGTACAGTACTTGAGTAAATGTACTTAGTTACACCACTCCTGATAGCAGCATCATAGATGCTATGCTAGGTACGATTACAAGCAATCACTGGTTTCAACTAATCAAACCTGCGGTGGATGACCGTTATTACAATGTCAGGAACGTTACCTGTGTAGTCACTAATGTCTTTATGGGTTACAGCGCCGGGGGCGTCAATGCGAATCAAATCGGCCAGTTTAGATATCCCCATTGTAACGAGTTAGCATGCACCGTTGGTGCCTTTTAAATGATGCTGCGGTTACACCGAAATCGGCAACCTACCGAATTCAGTAAGGTTGCTGTGCAAACGTGGCATGTTTCGACGCATGTACCGTTTATTATCCGTTGACTTTAAATTGAGAACATTCCACCAGCACAATTATGATGCAATGACCAGTAAAATAACGTTTAGGTATGGTAGGATGATCCATTTACATTTAAATATTTTACCATGGTTACATAATTCAATGGTTCATCATTTCGGTATAACTGTGGGTACACGGAAAGTTGTGTTGTTGTATTTACATTATCAGGCCAATAGAGGGCATCACTGAACAAGATAAGTAAACACATTCACATAGAGATCAACATCCATAATTTATTTAAATACAGCAAAATATTTACAAACAATGAATGTATTCATACATTACAAAAAATAAATAACTTAGTCCAGCTTTATAGATAGTGCTTAATAAGTAAAGGACACCAACCACATCATTCTAACATTTCTTTGTAGAATTCACCCTCATCACCACTAATAAATAAATCTCCATGATATTCTGTTATTGCATTAATAAAAAATAATGATTTGTTTCATATACAGAGATCAAAATGACACATCATATAAATAGTAGGGCTACGATTTCTGTCACAGCATAACAAATAAACACAGTTCATGCACTGACTCGTATGGGGTGTTTGTTACCAAATATATAATGAAAAACACATAACATTGATCAAACTATGAAGTGGATGGATATGCTCTTTCTGTCCTTACTATTATTTTAATCAAACTGACAATGGGTGTAAACATTTTCCGACCCAGTAGGCATGTGACTGCCACTTTAAATTAACATTCAGGACAAATGCTATGGCAACTCTTGACTGTCACGTTATGGACTTTGACACTTTTAAGAATAAATGGTCGTTTTTGATAAAACTGCAGAACCATGCTCAAAAACTAGTCAAGAGAGATCTGAGTCTTGGTTCTGTTACTATGGCCCCCTTTACACCTGGCAGTATGGATCACAGTACTTTTACAACTGGCAGTATGCATCTGGATTGTGTCCCAAATATTTAGAACTCAGTTCTATCTACAAACATGAAATCAGATCTCTCTTAGCCACACAACACACATCACTTTCACACAACATTGATATTCTTTAGTAAGGTGGTAAGCACACAGGAAAGTACATTCTATATCTGTGATCCTTCTTGTTATTTTTTTTATGTATTTTCAATACGATAAACTAAGAGCAGAGAGGGGGATGACATGCAACACAGGTCTCCAACCAACTATGTTTTCGACACAGGGTGTCCACACTTCACAGGATCGTAAAGTGTTATATAATCCTAAATTCAATAGTCTTATTTTTTTTTTAAAGGGCTCAAAAAAAGTATTAAATTGTTTTTTGAAAGGTCTTTTTTTGGATGGTTTATTCCTAATCTGACAATACGCCACACACACGACCACACACCAACAAGATTGCTCTGTTAAGGAAAAGGCCTTGAATTTTCCAGTCCAGACATTATCCATTCTCACTGCTTTCTTGAAATGGTTTGATCTTGAGGTCATATGGGCCGTAAAAATGTATATTCAGTGAAATCAAAGGCATGAGTCTTGACACTATCCAACCTCATGTTGTGTGTTGGCATGCACAGCAGCAAGACCATTATGATATATTTGCTAGTCCTCTTTAAATCGTAGAATTAGTGTGTGGTTGAGGAGGTGAGGGTAACAGCTTAGGATGTAATGAATTATACAAAATTGTATGTCCTTACAACAAGTATAAAAATCATAGGTACAGTAGCTGTGTGTGGAGATTATGTGAACTGGAATGTGTGTGTAGAATTGTGGGAGAATTTGTCTTTTGTGTACCTCGTTCCTCTTGATTGTGGAAGGTAGAATATTATCTTTGTGTGCACAAATGCTTTCCTGATGGTATGCCCGTGTGCATGCGCACAATCCTTGAAAGTAAACATTGACTTAAACACAAAGGGATGGGTGATTTTCTACAAACCAATGTGAAGCACTGTGCCTCTGACTAGCAGGCAGGTAGCTGCCTAATAAGCTCACTGCTGTCTTCAGTGTAGTTCCTCATCACTGTATTCTGGCTCAAATAAACATATCATTCCTTCAGTAAAGCTGAATGTAGTTGTAGTCATTCAATTCTACATTGTTATTCACTATTTGCTCTAACAAAGGGCCTACAAGAATATCATTACTGGGGAACTTGGAGATCAAGGGAATAACCAGTGGAGCAGGTGTGCCCCCATGAAGAAGCGAAGCTTCCAGCTTCCAGCCTCCAGCCTGGCATGGCTGTGTAGACGGAGATATCTACATACGAGGAGGAATTGAGGACTGAGGTCTGATGCCTGCCTGCGGGACAGTGCTAAAGGGTTTTGAGGACTTAAAATATGCCTGGACAGCCTTTGATGGCATTGTGGAGCTTATAATAACATACAATACCAGAAGTGAAGTGGTCAGTAGTTTTGAGGTGTAAGACATTAATAGAGTGAGGCAGGGACAGAAAAGGAAATCAAACTGGTTTGGATTCCTCAAAGCATCTGTTGCTTAACCACTTAAGCCCATTTACTTCACCGTACAATGAAAATAGCCGATCCACAAGCTCACAGCACGATGCATTGTAACATGTCGTGAGCTTGCAGATCAGCTATTTTTGAAATGTTTTGAACATTTTAGAAGGTTGAAAATGGTTAAGCAATTCCTCACTCCCCTTGTAGTGTAAAATGTTTTTTTCTAACTCTCTTGGAACTACAAACTGATGACTCGGTTGCAAATCCTGTTTCTATTCACCAAGACAACTGACAACAAGCAGCACACCATGAAGTTCACCTCTTTCAGCCTTGTGAACATTTCAAGCTGAATGACGTATAAATGAGAGCATCAATGTTTTGGGGAAACTCAGCCTGGGTCCACGTTAGCGACGGAACCAGATCCAGGTGTTGACGAGCCAGAAGGCCACCGTAGCGGAGTACAGGATCACCTCTCGCTTGGAGCGCTCTTTGTTTTCTTCCTCCAGCAGCTGCAGACGGCGGTTCAGCTTCACAATCTGAACAAACCAGTCACCAAGACGGGAATCAGTCATTTCTTAAAGGGATTTTGAAACTAATATATCCCATTGTTCTGATGTGAGTACATCATGGGGTTCTCAGGGGTACAAGGGGATCAATAGCATCACATCATCTAACCACTGTTTAACCAAGAAATTAACCCATTGTATACTTCGGCAATTCAAAATTAGCAGATCTACAAGCTCACAAAGTGGCCCGATGCAACATGTAGTGAGATTGTAGATTGGCTATTTATATTTGTCGGCAAAAATGTCTAAATTATTCCAAGATATTCTATATTCCAGAAAAAAATTGAATAATTTAGGAATAATTTAATACAAATCTTCTGTTCTGGGAGTCCCTGGCACAAACTCTTTTCCGATGGGGGTCCGCAGCCTAATACATATCAATCTTAACTTTAATCTTATAAAATATAACATCAATGAGGCTCTGATTGGGCTGCAACCTTGTCCAAATTTGGAGTTGTACGTCACAGATATGCTAGACAGTGTGTTCACATGAGGTCACAAAGATCCACATGAAGCCATGCCTTTTCGATTTTGAACCCGAGATTCACACTACATACACAACCTCATATCAGAACAGCGGGATTTTATTTCAAAATGGGAATAATTTCCCTTTATTAACTCAAAAACTACCAGTGACTACTTGACAGGAGTCAAGCAGTCTGGCAATCACAGAAAACAAGAATAACACTTCAATAAGATCTGTAAGATGAGAGGGTAGCTGTGGGCACGGCACTTTTTATATTCTTCTAGTTAGAGGGGATTACCTGTCGTCGAAGCGAGGAAGCATCCACTAAACCTGAATCATCAGTGGTCATGTCCAGGGCCAGCTCCAGGTGGGTCCTGCAGACAAAAACACGTCAGTATGGACTATGGAGAGTATACTGTAACTTTACAATTTTAAGATAGATAGACCTTTAGCATCATAGCAGCACTGAAGAAACAAAGATACAGGTATGGGTAGAGAACAAGTACAGAATAAGTGGCAGGGTTGGGTACCACTAATTAAAATAGCATAACAATATAAAAGACAGTGACTTAAAATCAGACCAGACCGGTGATGTACTGTATACATGATGTATTTGGCATAGGTATCATGTGTATTCTACCACCGATAAGAAAAAGACTGGCCATGCCGTCTGCACTCGGACTGACTGGGTTAGCATAGGTAATATGAACCATTTGCATAAATATTTGCACTCTATCACCAGTAAAAAGGGCATATAAAATATACGTTCAATATAGGCACAGCCTTCACAGGTACCATGTACAATCTATCCATAAGTAGTATGTGCACATAGCAGGTATGTTCACTATGTAGAGAATCAACAGTAATGAATATCAACAATATTTACAGTCAATCTGCTTTGAATGGAGTGAGAACTAAACCCTATCGTTGGTAAAAAACATTAACACCAGTTACCCTGGGCAGGCCTAAGCAGACCTCTCATTGCTTTGTATATCCTTGTAGTCCATGAGCAAAAGTGCCAGAGTGAGTTAGCAGTCACATAGCATTAATCAAAGGATGGGGAACAATGCATGAAGAATGGGCCTAAATATAAAGTTTCCCTCTCAAACCTATAGCCTTCACTTGATGGATCAAGTTATCAAATAAAGACCATGGCAATAGAATAATGGAAATATTCTACATGTATACTGGCTAAGGGCTGGGGCCTTGTGCTAATACGCACACATAATATACACAGCAACAAGTCTTAAAAAAACAATTCATACTATGTCTATCTGAAGGTAACTTAAGTTGATGTTGATATTTAGGAACCAAATGAACCCAAACATAACTGTTGTGTACAAATGGTACCAAATGGATTCTTACGGTTCCATTTGTGAGTTACAGTAAATTAACACTGGCCTAATAATGCATAAATTAAAAAAGGTTGAGAATCACTGACTTAGGGGAACACGTTGGAGATTAAAGGCGAGACGTCACCTGCGGTGGCTGTCATCCAGAACCTCGATGACCTGCTGGTAGGCCCGGCGCGTTGTTGACTGGACGTATGTTAGAAAACCTCCTGCTGTGAACAGGTGTGCATTGGCGTCCTCTGGAGAACAGAGTGGGGGACACACACGGACTGGGGGAGCAGTTGATGGTGATGGTGTTACGCTGGGAAAGGAAAGAGAATCATTATTAAAATCGTACTGTGTAACATTCATTTTAGTAGCCTGTTTTAGCAACATCCCTTGTAGCTCCGTTGTTTGTTATTGTTATTACGCGTTAAATGTCTATATGGAAGTGTTGAAAAATGAATGCCCAAGGATATTTTGGAATGCAACAACAGGTCGTCAGAAACTGTATTTGTTAACAGTAAAATAAATAAATACTTACAATTCTGCTACATTTCCAGTGCCAGGAGCCGACACAATAAAAATGATGTTTAATAGTGTTTAAAGAAGTTGTCAAAAACACATTTATGTGGAATAGTTATTGTGACAAATATATCAGTGAGTGAAAGACTATATGAAAACTAAATGTTTAATTGAAAAAGTTACACGGTATTACTTTAATCAACTATGAGTGAGTAATGAACAGTAGCAGCAGAGATGAATTCTGCAGAGAAAGCTGTGGAAGGGTCTTTACCTTAAGCAAAAATATCACCAGCACTCACCAAATGTCCACGCTGCCCGTGCCCATCAAAATAAGTACCTACAGTTATGTACATTTTGTGAGTGCTGGTGATCGTTTTGCTTATATGAACTCTTCTGAGTCATGCACCTGGTAAGAGACTAATCGCTGAGACTTGAGTCGTGCTCGCAAGTTATAGGGCCTTTTACCTTGCCTCAGCTCTGTTGATCTGGCCATTGAAACGTCCAGTCATGTTCTCACTGGCACTTCGCTCTCTACGGGACCGCGGCTGAGAGTGGGCCTGTAAATGACATGTCCAATTTGCTTGCTGAGTTAAAGCTGCATTCCATACGTTTTATTAATTCTCCTGACAAAGAGAGGTAATTGCAACTGTAACACAAATACAGGCCTATATACACACACGTATTGGACTTTAATCAATTTAACCTATAATAACATTTAAAAAAAACGATTACTGATCATTTAATAAATTAATTGATCCCTATTTTGGGGTGTGTCATTAGAAGTGAAACGTTTCAAAAAATGTCAAATAGTGAAAATAGCCTATTTCAAGATAAGCTGCACAACAACGATGTGCAACAAACTATAAAAAAAAACACTTAATTGCTTAATTGATTTGTTGATAAATACAAAGTACAAATACAAACAACAAAAATGTGCTTCTCGAATATTTTGAAAAAGTAGTAATATTTGATACATTTAAGAATATCTGTTTCAACCATAGACGGGTTTCAACACAGCCAGCGAGAGAAAAATGGAATAGAGAACGCCCAAGATTGACACTCACTCCCTGGCTAGCATGGCTGTGTGACGGGGTGGTCTGCTCAGTCTCCAGGGAGTCTAGTGGCTGCTCCTGGAGGGTCAGGATGCGGGGTGGAGCCTTCATGTTCAGCAAGTCCAGAGGAGGGGTGGACTGGATGAGGTCTAAATCTCTGGGATGAGAGTATCGAAGGTCCTCATCATCCCCTGAATCTGGAAGTGAGGGCAGGGACATTTTTTTATCCTCACGTTTTTTATTGTCACATCACAGGTTTACAGGTGTACTGGGTGCAATAGAGGCTATTCGTGTGACATCATCATACCCGGAGGTTATGCGGGACTGAGTGTCAAAAAAATACTTTCTGGCCTTGACAGCCCAAACATCCAAAAGAAAAGTCCTATCTGATTGTATTAAACGTTAAACTCACCAACATGGATTGGAATTATTCTCTCTCTTTTTATCCCAGTTTTTGTTTCATAAAAATCCACCATAGACATGTTATGAGCTACTTTCTGTCAAGAATTTCTGTGCAGGTGATTATTTTCTAAGTGTCAGAGTTTGGAGGCGCTCGTTTTCAATAACGCAATGTCCTGCTACCTCCTGCATTATGTGCAATTTAGGAACGGGTGGTATGCAGGACCGTTGAGTGATTTCCAACGAGCGCTTCCAAACTCCAATGGTCCATGCTGCTTAATATTTTGCCACTCAGTCTCCATGAGGGGGGGCGTGTCCCGGTGGAAAAGTGATGCATGTGCATACTCTCCATTATTTTTGTATTGGGAGGATGGGATTGGGAGGGATTGAGAATGATGGAGAACTTGAGTGAGGATCAAGTAGGCAGCGAGATACAATACTGTACATGCGTGCATGATTGTGCACGTGTATGGGGGGTTTGAGAATATTATGTTTTTTTACTTTTTTTTTTACTAAAACAAATAAAAGGATAACGGCACAATACAGTTCACCGTGTTGGATTATAAAAGCAATTTCAAGGTCCCTGCGAGCCTAATGAATGGAATCCAGTGACCTCCTCAAAAATCTAACTTTATACTTAGGAAAATGGTTGGAAGAAATGTCAGGTATACAGTGAGACGTAGTCAATGGACTAAGAGACCACTGGTATGGAACTTTTGCACTAGGAGAGTTCCTAATGGACGTTAATGCCTTCTTCTCAGCTTTTGTTGGGATTTTCCATCAGGACTCAGGAGGATACTGCTTCATTTCAAATAAAGCTGATTCTAAGTTGATTCTAATAAAGTTGTTTTTATTCTGCTCTGTAAAGCGACTTTGAGTACCTAGAAAAGCGCTATATAAATTGTATGTGTTATTATTATTATTATTAAAGCGCTCATTATCTCAGATACCATAATCATCCACTTCCTTGCCAAATTCTTTCTCACAACATGCATACACTAATGGTTCTCTGGGGTCCGGGGATCCCCTGGGGCCCTTGGGGCGGTTCCAGTTAGTTCCCAGGTAAATTATTGATAGTTAGGAGCCAAATGGACCTTTACAGCTCTGTAACTCCCACAGTTACGTGGCCTAGCATACCAACCAAAGTGGGGGTCCTGAGAAAGTTTGAGAACCACTGGCACACACCACTCTCCTGACATGCTGTCTGCTTTACTGACCTGCTATGCAGATCCTCTCAGGCACGTGCATGAACGCGGTGCGGTGTGGGGCCAGATGCTGCTGTGGTGGCAGACCCCCTGGTTCATTCTCTGGGGCCACCTTGAGGGTCTCCGGGATCCGCATGCGCTGGCTGATGCCCTCCGTGTACTCCAGCTCATAATGGATGCGGTTCATCTCCGCCACCTCCGCAGCGGGCGGGGTAGGAAAGGTTGTGGCACTCATCCAGCCTGTGACAAGACAAGAGAGGACCTCACATGAAAAGGGTTAAATGCACACTTACACACATTACACAATGTATGTAAGACTGTATGTTTTTCCACTGTAAAAACCCAATAAACATAAAATATAAAATACACTTTTACACACATTTGAATCACTCTTTATTAACCCACCATTTTGACAGATGTTTTGCAACAATGCTAAGAATGATATAGTATATAGATTGACCTCTCCCTGTTAGAGTTAGAGTAAGAACAATGGTCTGCAATATAATCTTAACTTGCTACTTGACATTTAGTTAAAGCAGCATCCCTCAGTTAAAACCACAAATATCCAGAATTTAGCACTTTGAATTTAAGGTAATAATTCATTTTAAGTTTCATCTAAGCCTTAAGGCTTAAATGAACGATAAAGCTTGATGATCGTGTTGTGGAGATAGCAGCCAGTTCCAATTGAACGTTTAACGTTTAGCTGAGTTCCAGTTGTGTTTAATTGATTACACGACTATCCGTGCACGATAATGCATAGAAGACTAAGTTTAACTGATATATTATATAACATAGCTATGGTGTCTGGAACGTTAATGTACTGTATGTTGTTGCATTAAACCCATGAGCGGTGTCTTATGCATATGACATTGGTGTGGGCTATCCATGGTAGCTACAGTAAGGCTATCGTAAAGCTATATTTTAGGTTCGCTAACGTTACTTACCGTGACGTTATTATCTTGTTGGATGCAAAATGTCATTAGATGAAAATGCAGCTACACGACGTCCTGCTACAGCTGAATGTTAAGGATGCATCGACCGTCCAAATTGTAAACACACATATACACACACTGAGCTGTCAGTTCCAGCCAAGTGTTGCCAGGTTTTGCGAGAGGAACAAGCCCAAAAGAAGCGAGCCCTTGGCTATTTGAAAATAGCTGACGAGCTCGTAGCCATGGTTCACATGACGCTTGGAATGACAGTCATGTTTCAGGGCTAACGAGCTCGTAGACTAGATCTGCTATTTTCAAATAAAATCTTGAAAAAAATTGAAAAATGTGGTATATTTTTTAAACATTTGAAACACAAATCTTGTATGGGTGTCCCTGGCATAAAATGTTTTCAAATGGGGGGTCTGCAGACAAATACATGTATTACTTTGGGGCTCCTTGACGTGAACATGTTTAAGAACCACTGCTTTGAACAACATTAGGAAACAAGCCCAAATAAGCAACTGCACTTTAGAAACACCCCCAAAAACCGCAACCCGGCCGCAACTACCATTACCAATTTTACAAACTTCACAGAAAAAGTTAAACAAGCCCAAAGTCGCTTATAATAAGCGGACATGGCAACCCTGGCATCGGTTCCTGCAGACAGTACAGTAGTGTGACTGTGTGCGTACGATTTGTCTCACAAGGATTGTTCGCTTGGGTGGAGTTAATATTGTACTAACGTCCAGGCCACATAGTTGGCGCAACCTGAGTTCTAAAACAAGCGCACCCTATTTTTACACATCATCCTCCCTCAGAAAACTGCAGATTGATTATCACAACATTGCCGACCTGTACATATAAAACATTCATCATATTTAAGTAGCAGAAGGCTCACGTGTCTACATTATAGTAGCACATCACAGACAAAGCATTCAATTATAGCCTTTTGACTGGAGTATGACAGGAGTCCATATGTTTGATCCAAGAATCTACCAGGAGATGTCACTATTGAATTAGGTTTGGCTCGGTGGCGGATGAGTCCAGAGACAACTTTCTATTTCACATTGTTAATATGCCCCACTTTTAAAAATAGAGAAAATAGTCGCTCACAAATACAAGCTCACAATGTGTTATCGCAAAGCTGTGTGAGATTGTAGATCAGCTATATCTTCGCTGTTTTTGACAATAATAATAATGCCAAAAATAGGGATGCCAGGGTAACACGCTATGCATACCATATTATAATGCATTATAATATGCTTATAACACTAATTCATAAATACTTCATAATTGCTGCACACTCACACACTTTTTTTCAGGATCATAGTGCATTATAATTATCGTAGTTGTAATACATTATATCAATTTACAATGCATTGATCACTGTTATAATGCATTACAGTGTGATTATAAGTCTTAAGCAATTTAAGTAATTATATGATGTAATTACTTAAATTGCTTAAATAATCAGGGATGACTTAACAGACATTTGAGTATTTATTTTACTTTAATTAAAGTAGGATACACCCAATGACCACTTACAGTGACCACTGCATTACAACAGTGATTATAATACTATAAGGTTATTATAAGGTATGTATTACAACTATGATGATTATAATATGATCCCTGCCAAAAAAAAGTCTGAGTGTCCAGCAATTATGAAGTATTATAATACTTATAGTAATACTTATTATAAGTCATTGTAAAATGCTTTATAAAGTGCTCTGATTATTGATATAAAACACTATGAGCATTTATGAGTTCTTATAACTATAATTATACAGTGTTATAAGCAGATTATAAATGCACTATAATAATATTTATAATGCATTATATACATGGGATCATGGCAAGTGTTACCAGAAAATTCAATTCAATTCAATTCAAAAGGCATCAAGTTAGAGATGTTTAGGTTTAGGCATATGGTTAGTTACTATATGTTTAGGTATTAGGTTATGGTTACGTTATATGGTTAAAACATAGTTGTGTTTAGGCATTAGGTTAAAGGTGGTTATAGCTAATTCTAGACATGGGCATTGTGTGGTTAAGGTCAGGGTTCGACTCTCATTATATGGGTTTAAATGGGTTTCTACACATTATAGCATTGGGATATTGCCCATGACGCCTTTGTGCTTTAACTTTCATTAAGCTTGTTGCTTGCACTGTGTACTGGACTTCTAATGCATGTTTAGAGTAACTTTGTCTGGATTATTTTACTTTCTGTTGTGGTTTAGATGTTCTTTGACACACCACACTCACATCACCATTATTTTCACCCATGCAAACATGATTACACTGACAGAGCAGTCATACAGCCTACTTTGGTTCTGCGTGGGATTTTTAAGTAACATGTTTAACAGAATGTGGTCCTTTTCCTTTTTTATCGTGGCTTTGAGTCAGCTCAAGAGCTCATTATCTGTGTTAGGTCCACATGTATTTCAGCAAACACCAAGTCAAATTCTGGTATGGCACCACAGCGTACAGTAGTTGGTACTGGACCAGTGGCCCACAAAGGGTGAAGGCAGAGCCAAGAAAAATAAAACCCATCACCATGGTGTTTTTGGTTGCATTTGTCACCATCTACTGTGAGATCAGAGACCTATATTTATGGTATTTAATCTGTTAGGAAAGAATGCAATAGAGACCAGAAGGATGGATGAAGCTGATGATTACTGGTAATTTAATGAAGTGATCATAGAGAATTTAAATCAGAGGGGAAATCACCCAAATTTCCCCCACTTTTCCAGCAATTTAAGTTGAACAGTGTTGGTTTCGACCACTGATTAGTTTGGCAAACGTTAAAAGAACAGAATCGAAATAAAGCGTTGTTTTCATAAACCATGGTCTGCTACCATCTCTACAGCAAAACGTCAGTGCACAAGGCCAGTACAAAGTTTTGCCTCTGCATAGGGTACAGTAGGTTAACCTTCAAGAGTATCCCCACAAGCCAAAGTTGCCAAACCAGCTTCCTTCCAGGAAAAGCTTAACAGGCTGTCCAAGCATGTGCTTTAGCCTAATAATGTTGATGAATGGCCCAGTTATATAATCTGTGGCCTTGTTGAATATTTCTACCCAGAGGTGGTTATGACCATAAACCACACCCCTACTTTCCCTTTTCCATCTCTTAATCACTCCATCACTCTTTCTTTCTCAATTCAATAATACCCATACATTTGTTTAAATGCAATATGGTTTGCTTTTACTGACATGATGGTAGTAACAAACTAGCTATTGTTCATGTTTTCTCATCCCCCCCTCCCCCTTTTCCTCTGCAGGCTTTCTCTGTGCTTCTCCATCTCATTCTGTCTCTCCTTGTCTACCTCCTCCTCCTCCTCCTCCTCCTCCTCCAACCCTTCTCACTTTTTCTTTTGCTCCCTCCTTGTCACCCCAACCTCCTCTCTCTGTTTCGGCTGGGCAGTAGAGAACTGTCCTATTTATCATAAGGGAATTTATCTCATGAAGAAAAAAATGTTATAGAGCTCAGTCAGCACACGTGGATTTTATTAGTTCGAATAGACTGAATGAATGTCTGTTCGTGGAGCAAGGGGAGAATGACAAATCACAGAAGTCGAAAATGACATAGTAGAAGTTAAACCCCAAACCTCATGCCGTATGTTCATTCATCGTCGTCAGTCGTCCAGAGAGCTGGAATTAAAACGCCAAGTTGGATTATTTCTTGTGTTAATTTATTAACAGGCCTCTTTAATTGCGCAACAAATATTTTCGCTGTGCGTGTGGAGTGCATACGTTGATTTCGTTTTGAGCTAACCGGAGTTCATTCATTCTGCAAGCTTCTGCGAAACCTGACTGCTGAACTGTCAGTTTGTTGATCTTGACTGATTTGCGAAGAGTGAGTTCTATTCACTGTTGTCCGTTGGATGCCCCTGTAGGGATGTGGTGTAAATATTGGTTGTTGGTTTTATGTTGCGCCTCGGACAGTGGAGTGCGTTCTGTGCTCGGTGGTGTGGAAGTGCAGTTTACCCAGGAGAAAACTGCAACAGAACAGGACAGCCCGGCAACGGAACGTGATGTTGGCTTTAACAAACACCAAACTCGGCCGAGGGTGGCTGAAGAAGTCGTGACAAATGAGGGAAGGGGTATTATTGGGAAGGATATGCATATCGAGGCTACAGGGAAAGATACCCAACACGGAGCCACCAATACACCAAGGAGGGTCGATGCTCAGGTCGGGGTTAATGCAGAGGGAATGAACCCCGAAAGAGGCTCTGAAGCTGGGATGGGAGAGCAGCAGCCGACCACAGAACCCCTGGAGGATGAGGTGGACAACCAGGAGAACATAATGACCCAGGTGAGTTAGCCTATAAATAAACTTGTGGTTCTCAACTTGTGGGTCGGGACCACCAGGGGGGTCCCTGCATGATTTTGGGGGGGTCCCCACACATGACAGTGAAGTGACAAATAAGGACTTTTAAGACCCTTTTAATGACCTCAACAAAAAAAAAAACAGAAAAGAAAAAGATTACTTCATCAAAGGTAATCATGATTATCAGTTATTTTGACCATTGCAATCGTCAAAATAACTGGTCAAACATTGGCCAAATTGTCATAAGATATAAGAAAGAGGCGAAACATTGTGAAAATAGCCAATCTACAAGTTGCGAGGCGTTGTGAGCTTGTAGGCTATACATCTGCTATTTTCAAAATGTTTATCTGTGGAACCGAGTCAAACTAAATCGAATGCCTCAGCTCCTACATTCCAAATGCTTATTAGTGTGGGGGGTGCCCAGTTCTAATAGGATTATTTTGGGGCCACGGCCTGAGAAGGTTGAGAACCACTGAAATAAACCATGAAACCATAGGCAAATTGAAAATGTTCGCATATCTACACACCGCCAATGACAACCCTCTAGACGCCTGGACTACATTTCTTACGTCTGTCCTCTGGACATGTGCTAGAATATTAATTAATTTCTGCGGCTGTGTGCCTTTTACGCACAGAATTTACGCACAAAGAAATGGGCGCGTAATTCTCCACCTACAGTATCAGCGTGATGATAGGTGGAGATGATTGACAATCACCAAGCTACAATACCATCAGTTAATTTGTTCCTGATTCTGTCTGTTCTTACTGGCAGACATCTGTATGTAGATTTGCTATATGTAGATTAAGTCACTCTGTTGCTCATGATCAGACATACAATACCATATACTCTATGTCTTAATTATTGTTCCAAGCCTATTTTTTGTGCCACTCAAAAAGTCCTGTAGAATATATTAAGAACATATTAGAAAAGTTTCATTTCCTGATAGAGTTAAATGGGTTGTCTCTTCTTGCATGGCTTCCAAACATTGGTCCACTACTGGGAGAGCTTACTGTCTAAAATGACTCTTATAACTCCCCCATGACCACAACCTCCTCTCCATCAATCAAGTTAGGAGGGTCAGGGTCAGTCAACAATATGCGCCTTGGCTTTTCCAATATTCAGTTGAAAAATGGGACAGTTTGCACCAGTCATTGAGTGCTGTTAATACTGGGCCATGAGCATTCTCTTCCCCCCTGCAGGAGACTAACAAGGCTGTTTAATCAGGCGGCGACCAGGGTGCATTCTGCGGCAGTTGAAACAAACATGTCCTTTTTTATTACATAAGATTAATGTGCTCTTTAGCTTTTGATTCTGAATAATGAACCCTAATGTACTTTATCTAACCTCAAACAAAGCGTAAATTCTTTGTAATGTAACACACAGTACACTGCCCTGGGTGTGATAACTTGCAGCCCTGATTGTATGTTGTCCTTCCATATGAGGTCATATATCAACACAATGGAGCCAACCACTTTAGCCAACAACAATTACCCAAATGTTTGTTCAGAAAGCATTCTACACACAGTATTTACAGTATTATTGCCTTTCTGTCATTCCTTTAGCAGCAACCAGTTGTGTATATTTGCACTAAACATCAACTTCTCGTGGAGAAGTTGACAACTCTCTATGTTGTTATTCATGTCCTCACTGTTTTGCCTGATTGACTGCCTTTGTTGCTTTTATTTTAATGTTGTTTTATGCTTTTGCTTTTCTTTTTTTGCTTTATTGTTAAATTAGTTGTACTTTTTCTGTAATTGTATTCTTGCTCTCTAAAGCACTTAGAGATGCATTTAATGTCATGAAAGGTGCTATATAAATAAAGTGTACCATTATTATTATTATTATTAATGAGTCTTTTGAACAAATGATTCATGAAAGTTACCATATAAGTTCTCCAAGAAAAGGTAACCTCTAAAATGTTCTTAATTTCTTCTTCATAATTGTAATCATGAATGGAATCTGATTCATTAGCCTGATCATTACTGTTACTTTGGAATTACTTTCACTTCAAGCCGACATAGCACAAAGTATTTTATTTGACAAGACAAGAGTCATTTGTACTTACAGTAACAGAATTTGCTTTGGAGGCGTACATTGAGACCAGAAGTAGATACCTAGTTCCAACATGTTTGAGCATGTCTTAAGAGGAGACAGAAAGATGCTGTGAATAAATGCCCTATTGTCTTCCCCCAGTTGCTAGGTGACTATGACAAGGTTAAGACCATTTCTTCAGGGTCTGATTGTGTGTGTCGCTGTATCGTCCGACCGATCAAACGCTCTGCCTGCGACCGTATCCTTGACGATGACCCCACCACGCCTCCCAAGGATTTCTACACCGTGGAGACGATCACCAAGGGAACGGACTGCAAAAAGTGTGTGTGTTTGGCCCCACCATCAGCTGTGAACCCCTGTGAAGGAGAGTACAGGTTTAAAAAACTACAGGAAGCTGGCAGAGATGATATTAAGGTAGGAACACAGTATAGGCTACACACAAACTCTCTCTCACATGCATGCACACTGTAGCCTAAAATAAGTCAAGACCTTTATTGATCCCGTTGGGGAAATGTAGGCGCAGTATACAGCAATACAGTACGGCAGTTAAAAACAGATTACAGGACAAGGTAGCAGTACAGTAGTACAGTAGCATACTTACAGGTACATACACGCCCCCCAAAAAAATGCAAAAATACCCAAGCTATCTACTGAACTTTTCAGTAGCCAATGAATTCAGTGAGAGACAAACTGAATGCTGAGTCAGCCAGACAGTCAACTAGCTGATGTCCAGTTAGTCAGAGACTGTTGCCAGGAAACTCAGCTGCTCTGGGCCAGAGAACAACAGATCACATTGAACTGGTTTAGAGATAGGCTAGGTAACAGCTGTGCTATGTAACAACTTGCACATGTAAAATGATGAGTGTGTGTGTGTGTGTGTGTGTGTGTGTGTGTGTGTGTGTGTGTGTGTGTGTGTGTGTGTGTGTGTGTGTGTGTGTGTGTGTGTGTGTGTGTGTGTGTGTGTGTGTGTGTGTGTGTGTGTGTGTGTGTGTGTACTGTAGCTCGCTGCCATACTTGACCTGCTGGAAGGCTCTCTGTATGGAATGGACTTGCTGAAGCTTCACTCTGTCACCACCAAACTACTGACCAGAGTAGACAACATGGAGAAGGTACACACGCAGGCACGCACGCACGCATGTATCTATGTCCCCATTATAACCGTTGATATGCTCTCAAAGGGTGAAAACATCTTTGTAAATTGCCCTCTGGGGATTATAAAGATTTTGTCTATTCTGTTTCATTCTACTCTAGTCTACTCTTCATTGTGCTCTGTAATGCTTGTCTATAATCTATGATTTGACGTGTGTTCAGTGTTGACTTTAATGCCTGGTCTTCATTCTGTGTCATTCTGCTCTCTCCAGGCTTTCTCTGGCAACTTCACAGAGAGAATGAGGGAGAAAGAACGAGTGAAGGAGAAAGCGAAGGAGAAGGAAAAGGAGAAGGAGAAGCGAGTACAGCAGAAGAAGAAAAAGAAACTGAGCGATTTGGATCGTTCCGGACAGAAAGAAAGCGCTGCTGTCTATACCAACACACAGGTGCAGTAATATACCCCTGTAGCTTAACATCTGTTTATCTGTTTACTACCCATCTGTCTTTTTGTTAAACTGTTAACCTGATTCTCTTATCTTATCTCTTCTCATCTCATCTCATCTTCAACTTCAGCTCACATAATTTTACCTAATAAGTTTATTAAGAACATAAAAAACTGCTTTCAATCTGTAAACATACCTTTTTTCTTGCAACAGAGCTTGTTTTGAGGAAAAAGCCCATGCACATAATTTGTACATGTAAATTGTATATTGTACTATGTACAGTACTAGAGTCTCGGGGGGCTACGCCCCCCTCGACCCCAGCCGCGCACAAAAAATGTTTATATATTTTTTTTACGTGGGGGTCCGCGGACCCCCTGGGAGTGTTGTATATTGTACTATGTACAGTATATACGTTTTACTGCATATTATGAATATCCAAATGCATTTTTTTAAATTGTTGTTTTATATTGTTGTTGCTGTTATTGTTAGCACAGTCTGCAGAACATGCCACACCAAAATAAATAATGCCACCATACCACAAATAAACCCCCTTGAATCTCTTGAATCTCATCTCATCTGACCCCATCCCATCCCCTCCTGTATCCTTGCACCTAATATCACCTTAAATGACCTAACCTAACCTAACCTAACCTAACCTAACCTACCCTAACCTACCCTAACCTACCCTAACCTAACCTAACCTAACCTAACCTAACCTAACCTAACCTAACCTAATCTAATCTGAATTCCCAGAAGTTCTCGCCAGCTCTCGCATACAAACGGGAGTGGCGAGGAACTTCTGGGCCAGAGCCCTGGTATTTGTGGGCGGGATGTAACTTACGCTCAGAATCTGAGCGGACATGCCTCTTACCGGTCTGAGAGCTGTGCAACTCGTCTAAAAAGTCAGACGAGAGGCAAACAGCAGTACACAACAATGGCGGCCGCAATTTCTCATGGGGAAATTGCTTCCCGTCGCTCCTATTTACATGCAACACCCACTGCATGTGGATCCTGCCCCCTTTTCTTCATTGGCTGTTGATTTGAATCAGAACGCAGTGGCCGCGTCCCTGTTGTTCAGGCTTTGAGCCGAAGCCTCCCAGACTAAACCTAACCTAACCTAACCTAACCTAACCTAACCTAACCTCGCCTCACCTCGCCTCGCCTCGCCTCGCCTCG
>NC_139942.1:37517086-37522086 GCF_963454915.1 Gymnoscopelus microlampas | reverse complement strand
AAAACAGAGGGCCACCATGCAGGGGAGAGGAGAGAGAAGAATGAAAGAATGAAAGAATGAAAGAATGAAAGAATGAAAGAATGAAAGAATGAAAGAATGAAAGAATGAAAGAATGAAAGAATGAAAGAATGAAAGAATGAAAGAATGAAAGAATGAAAGAATGAAAGAATGAAGAGATAGTTTAGCAGGACTTTGTGTCACAGTGACTGTTGATCAGTCCAATGATGCTAAATGGTTTTGAAACCTGTCCTCACGTCAAGACACCGGAATTCAATGTCCGTCCAAACCATAAATGTCAATATTTTAAGTCAAATTTGATCCAACATGGGCTGTATTTTGTTAAAATTCTAGTTCGGGCCTGGACCGCTGGCGTAGCGGTCCAGGCACCTAGGCTCAATGTAGCCTGACAGTGTGTTGTGGGTTTGAGTCCCGATCTCTACGGCCTTTGCTGCATGTCACTCCCCATCTCTCTCTCCCCATTTCCTGTTAGCCTACTGTCCTGGGAATAAAGGCATTAACTCTTTTATTGCCAAAAACGGGAATTCCCGTCCGATGCTACTATGGCTATCATGGCCACGGACGGAAATGACGAAATTATTAAAAAAAAAATATATATATATATAAATGATATATATATATTTTTTTTGGTCTTGTTTTTTTTTTTTTATCTCAAAGGAACTAGGAGATAACGCTATCCAAAAAAATGCTGCTCCATTCACTTCAATGTTAAAAAATAAACAGAGGAAAAATGCACATTTTTCGTGGCACTGGGACGACACAGTCTGAAATAAGTGTGGCAATGAAAGAGTTAAAAGCCCCAAAATAAGTCTTTAAAAAATTATAATTCTAGTTTGACTTAAAATATGAATGTATTTTGGTGGTTTTAACAAACATCTTTGACATGAGACCATATTGCACTTCTTGTATAAACCTCAGATGTCGCTCTGCCACACACAGAATAATGAGCCAGATACTGTACATAACAGTGGACTAATGTCAAAAGGGGACAAATGTGTGTAAAAGCCTTTACTGTCTTTCTTTCAAATTGTGTTAAAGTTAAAAGTAGAATTTTTAAGCCATTTTAATACAAGTAGGTTTTTAAAAAATGGTTTTGTTTTGTCAATGAGGTTTTTTCCCACCAGTTCATGAGCACTAGTAGTCTCACATAGCCAGACGACCAGAGATTTACGCCTACGTCTGGGTAAATCTAAATTCAATATGGGCTAAAACGGCGGTGAGAATGGCTGCTGACAAACTATACAGTATGCCCACTGCTTTGAAAACAAATCATGACACTGTCCCAAAATGAAGAACTGCCCTAAAGTTTTTGTATTGGTTCTGCAATGCTGTTATTTAGAAAAAAAGGTTTCCCAGTTTTAGCCCCAACACTGAATTTAGATGTCACCAGACACATTAGTAGGCAAAGATCATTGATCGTCTGGCTACGCAAGACAAAGCACTCATGGTTGTGTTGAGTTAAATCGTGGCACAATCTTCTGGGCCACAATCACTTCCCATATATCTCTTTCCTCTTCTTTGAAGAACTGCAATGCACTTTCTGAGAAGACTGGAACTGAAGCCGCATGGTTCCAACTTGCATTTGATTATCAAACAGCTGTCCACCAGTTCTCAGTTTCCATGATAATATTCTGCCATGACTTCATAGTTAAGATCACACTAGCAGTACGATGTAGTCTGAGGCTTTAAGAAAGACAGACACAAATGATCTTATTTGCTTCTCGTTCTGGCGCAGATTTTAGGTGCTTCCCTGCTATATCTCTGCTCTCACAGCCAAGGGAATATCATATTAGTATGAGAAAGATTCTATAAAAGTTCCATCCTTCAGGATATCCCTGTGACCTGACTGGCTGAGAGAGGGCACGCAACACATACCATTTTAACATGGATAAATGCATTAAAAGACATAGTGTATTTGTAACAGTTTCCTATAATTTGTATACGTTTTTTAAATGTAATGTTTTAAGGTCTACATCAATCCTAATTCGCACATGTAGCCTCTAGGCAAACCAAGGATTGGACGCAGCCACGTACATGTTTGTATTTACATTCGGTTAGTTTGTTGTAATTCTATATTTTCATACATAGTATTACTCCACATATTTGCCATTCGCCCCTGAAACTTCATGTTTTGGCAAGTTTCACGGTAGCGAATGAGTGATACTAGTCTGACAACACTAAAGAACGTCTTTTTGGAAATGATAAAGTATTGTTCTGTATATATTTTCACTCGACCATGCGTTAGGTCGATTAAACAAATGAAACGACGCCGGCGGTATCCTTTAAGTATTGATTGTATGTATCTACCGTATATGACCAGACAAGGCAACCAAAATCTGCAATCACCTCTATGTCCTGACAGAAGGTTTAGCAGGATAATTTTGCCAAGTAACAAATGCAGTTCTAGTCAGTAAACATAGTCTTTGGCTACAATTGCTTTGCAACAACATGATGTAGCCTACCTGGTAAACACTGAACGTGTCAAATATTTTCATGCGTGGCAACTAATAACTGCCTCTTTATTCCTGTGTGTGGTAGAGTAGCAGTCTGTTATCCTGTATGAACAGAGACTGTGTGTTTCTGTACTATGTACTGTATATGTCTGCCTAGCTCATTGCATGTTAATATGTACATAAGTACTTCGTACTGTACCATGTGCATGAATCTTTCGTATGGATCCAGTTTGAGTTCAACCCTCTAACCGATTGCTATTAATTCATTAAGTAATTCAGCTTCATAGGGAAATGGAACCCAGAAGTCAAATTTATACCTGTACTTCCTTACATTTTTTGTAAGGTCATGCATACATATTCACCATAACTATGACAGCTTTATTCTCACACATTGATCTACAAGACTTGTTCACTGCTTACCTGCACAGGGAATATAATCCCTAACCCTGGTGGTAATGATGACATGCTCTCTACCCATATGGGGAATAGAACCCTTCGAAGCCTGGTAGTGTTACCGTCTTTTTCAACCTACAGTATTGAGCAACACAGGGACACCTGGCCTAAAACAGCCATTGAAAAAGCTCCAATCGAATTATTCGCGTAACACTGCATTGCAGAATCCTGAGTGTTAATTTAACTCTCTGAGAGAGAGTAAACACTTTCTTATTCTCTCTTTACTCTGCAAGAGTATATGCACTCAGCATTAAAGGTGGTGTAAGTTTTTTTTGTTAAAAAGTTAATGTTCTATATTTCAATATAGCTAGAGTCTTTGTTCAGTAACAGAGGGGTCTCCCCAAGTCCCCATCTCTCCAACTCTTAAGTAAACAGAGAATAAGTTTTAGGTCAGGAATCAGGATACCAATTTTATCCAATCAGGAGAGAGAACTCAAAGATCATTTATCAGCTTCAGTTTTATAGTGTTCCACTTCCAATTTTGTTTGCTCGTTTTCTTTGTTTCGTCGCTTCCAATTTGACCTGTTTATCCTCCTGTATGAGTTCTATCTCCTGATTGGATAACGTTGGAATCCTCACATGAAAATGTATTTTCTGTTAACTAAAGAGCTGGAGAGACGGGATAACCTCGGAATATAGAGTTATTTAACGCAAAATAAAAGAATCTCTTACACCACCGTTAAATTAACAGGAGGTTTTTGCAGTGTGCCTGGCTTGAACGTGTTTAAAAGAGAACCAACAAGACAAAGTTGCTTCAACTGCTCTGCTATCATGAGTTCAAAGGTTTTTCTTTTGTATTAACTATAATTTATAATAAAGTTTTTCATAAAACAGCCAGATGATTGGAAAATACACACGAACATACATTTGTCAAACAAGATCTAAATCTTCCCCTTTTCCTATCATTTGCTTGCTCTGCTCTGCGGTTGCTTTTGCTATCTTTCTTGTGCCCCCATTTGCGCCTGTCTCTGTCCATAGATTGTCTCTTACTGTCTATCTATTTTATTACTCTTTCTGTCTGTCTGTCTGTCTGTCTGTCTGTCTGTCTGTCTGTCTGTCTGTCTGTGTGTGTGTGTGTGTGTGTGTGTGTGTGTGTGTGTGTGTGTGTGTGTGTGTGTGTGTGTGTGTGTGTGTGTGTGTGTGTGTGTGTGTGTGTGTGTGTGTGTGTGTGTGTGTGTGTGTGTGTGTGTGTGTGTGTGTCTCTCTCTGTCTCTGTGTGTGTGTGTGTGTGTGTGTGTGTGTGTGTGTGTGTGTGTGTGTGTGTGTGTGTGTGTGTGTGTGTGTGTGTCTCTGTGTGTGTGTGTGTGTGTGTGTGTGTGTGTGTGTGTGTGTGTGTGTGTGTGTGTGTGTGTGTGTGTGTGTGTGTGTGTGTGTGTGTGTGTGTGTGTGTGTGTGTGTGTCTCTCTCTCTCTCTCTCTCTCTCTCTCTCTCTCTCTCTCTCACTCTGTCTGTAGAAAGCCTGCTGTGTCTGTAGGGCTGTTGGGTTGATTTAGTTTTCCTGGAACCACCGAGGCCTATGGAAGAATCCCAGAGCATCAACTATGTAGGGTGGAAAATTATCCCCCGCCAGCAGCCAGATGCTGGTAAAACCCCTGCTTGGGGCTTGGGGCTGCTTAACTGAGCAGGGACCTCCAATTGTTTTCACACGAAGGACCCCAAAACAGGTCTATGTTCTTCGACACACTACACGACAAATATAAAAAAATGCCGATCTATAATCTCACAATGCTAATAGATCTGCTATTTTGTAATTTTTAGAATTTGTTTTTTGTTTTTTGTTTGTTTGTTTCAGGGATGCCATGTTTAAAGTGGTTAAACATGGCATTAAGACCTGAGGCCGATTCTACAAATTCTACAAAAATCCTAACAGTTTCCTGAAAAATCTATGTTGCTATATCAGTGGTGCTCAAACCTTTTCATGTCAAAGCCCCAAAATAATATGTATTTGGCCATAGACCCTCCACCTCAAAATGTTTTGACCCCCAGAAGATTTGAGTTAAAAATGTTCGCTCAAAAAAATTATATGTTTGCGCAAATGTTCACAATGTTTCAAAACAAAGCAGATTTAGAAACTAT
>NC_139942.1:37492086-37514586 GCF_963454915.1 Gymnoscopelus microlampas | reverse complement strand
ATGGAAAGCAAGCAGAGAGAGAGAGAGATTGCCTGAACTTAGAAGACAAAATGTAGGAAAAGAGGACGGAAGAGAGATGGATGAAACCAAAGAAGAGCGTAAAAGAAATAAGAGAAGAATGTCTTTCCAAAGAATATTGACCTACGTAGAAGTTAAAAAGTTAGGGGTCACTGTTCACAGAGAGGTCAAGAATGAACAACAAACAGAGCCATAAAGTGTTGATACAAGTGGGTCAACCACGGCTTTCGAATAGGACCCAAGACTTCGAGAAAAGGAGTCATATTACTAGAAAACTTAAAAGTTTCAAAACACAATTTCACAAGGAAAGCTTGAAAAGCTCTTGGAGAACAAGTAGAGATGGTGTCAGACTAAAACCTATTCAGTATGATTTCTGTACGCCAAAACAACAACACACACACACACACACACACACACACACACACACACACACACACACACACACACACACACACACACACACACACACACACACACACACACACACACACACACACACACACACACACACACACACACACACACACACACACACACACACACACACAGACACAGAAGACAGAGACCGACTGTGCTTTAGATGGATAGCCTCCTGCAGAGCCATGCAGTAAAAACCTGATCTGCAAAATCCTGTAGTCTGGTGTGAAATCACCACACCTCCAGAGTCAGTGCTGGATGTGACATTGCTGTTGATTTATTGCTCTTCTTACTGTCCAGAAGACCAGACGGAACATCTGCTTTATCACTCTCTGTCTCCCACATAGAAAACCTTTTGTGTGATCCCAAACATTTCAGGCTTTTGTGCAAGCTGCTTTAACAAAGATGTGATTTGTCACAAGGCCACTACCACTATTTCACATTGACTACTAACCCACTGTAGCACCTTACAGGGGCTAAATTCACACACAGTTCGGTGGATGTAAATTCATCTGAATGAGCACTGCTCTAAAATGAAACATTATATAAACACTTGCTAACACCAAGCAAATCTTAAAATCCCCCCTGAATACATAAGTTCACTTCAAGACTATTCATTTCAAGAACCTTTCCAGCAACCAAGTTGAAAGTATTTGAAATCTCTCTCATCCTTGGTGGACTGTCTGGGACTGATGATGGCTGGAAGTGTGTTTTTGTGGTCGGTGTGTAGGCTAATCTTTACTGTAGACACCAGCTGCTTAGGTCTGGACCTCCCAACACTGGTTTGGCTAATTTCAGAATCATCATGCAACTGATGAGCAGGCAGTACAGGCTAAAAACGTTCCTGTTGAACAGATTTGCACTGGAAATTGATAGAGTGATATTTTATGATTGCTGAAGTTTGAAGTCTTGTAGGGGAAACCCATGACAAACTTCCTTAAAATATATCCCTTGTGTCACAATTTTGGGCAAATAATCAAACGTTTTCAGAATCTTATTATTTCTTTCTTCAGAAATAGCAGATCTACAAGCTCACAATGAATTGCAATGTGACCTGTTGTCAGCTTGTAGATCTGTGAATTCTGTTATTCTTTGCTTAAGTATATAGGGGTTAAGTGGTTAAAAGGAGAGTGGAGCAAGGTTTCAGATATACTTACAGTAAGCATGAGTCTGCTCTTGGAAATCAGAATTACTGTTACAGACATACATTAACAGTGTGAGGGACATGACCTCACTGCAGATTTCCTCTAGTTCAGACAACATCTGGATTCTGCATCATTGCAATGCACTTCAGGGAGTTCTCATTTTCTCAGAATATATTCACCCTTTGTGCAACACTTGCTACTACAGGGAGGTCAGGGACAGTCCGCTTACAACAATAGCTACCTTGCAGATCCTAGGTCTCCACAGGGAGACAGAAAACGCTTATGAATTATTACAATTCCACAGATAATTTTGAATGTTTTTTTATATAGAGCCATAATGGTTAGTACGCAATGCAGCATGTTACCTTTCAATTTACATGTGTGTGAAACAAACAGTACTTAAATAAATGGCCTGGGGTTCTGCTGACTGCAGCCTGCTGTACTGTAGTCTGACTTAGTGGCAACTATCCCGGGACCAGAGCCTAGTTGGTCCCCAGGGGCAATGCACAATAACCAGTCATGATAATCCTAATAAATAGGGCCAATAATTTTAAGATAACTCATAATAATAAATAGGCCTAAACGGATTGTTTCGGGTGATGGAAATATCTGGTGGAGATAGAGCCTGCTGTTGCCACATGACAGACAGACAGACAGACAGACAGACAGACAGGCAGACAGACAGACAGACAGAAGCACACACACACACACACACACACACACACACACACACACACACACACACACACACACACAGGTAGAGAAGTTGGCTACCAGTCTTTAACTGTTTCAGGGGTTCAACTAAAACCTGGGATTGTGCTGTGCACACTCCTAATTTGGTGGAATTGTGAGAGCATGGAAAACAGAAACCCTCCACTTTCACACTTCTCTTTTCCATCTATCCTCTCTTTCTCTTTCTCTCCTCACCTTATGTCACCTCTTCTTTCCCATTCTCTCTATTCCCCACCATCTGTCTCTCTTTTTCTCTCTCCCCTCCAGTTTTCCGGTCCAGTTTTCCAGTAGTTTTTTGGACAGAGCTGATGAGTTACAGCACAGCAGTGGTAGAGCAACCACACTAATGGGATTCCCTTTAACATCTCACACGTGCTACCCTTATGGTTTGTTGTAGAGATCAATATACTTTGCACCAGGTTCTGCATACTGCAAAACAAATTGTCACTGTTGGGCATAAACCTTTAATCTTTTTATGTTTTTTTTAATGTGATTGATGTTTTTATTGACAACAAATGAATATGCATGACCATTTATTACAGTAAAATAGCACACATAGGTACTGTAAAAGGAACTTGTTACCTGTCCAGCTGCTATTCAGCCAAAAAAGGGAGGACTTGCAATCGACAATCGACTTAAGGCTTGCAGGTAACCTATTCAACATAACTGCCGCAGAATATAAAATAAGTCCTTTCCATTAGGGTTCTGAATCTGCTAGGTACAATGTCTGTGGAGCTAACTTCAGAAAAGTAATTGTAACTAACCCTAATCACTAGATATTTGGGTATCACTTTGTTTCATAAACATATGCCCTATTTTATCATATCGTATGACAGTGTTGAGCATAAGTAGTGAACAATCTACATGCTCATATCGTTGTAAGCTTTTCGTTATTTTTTTCATTTTTTTAAATGTTCGCCTATAATGACATGCCCCAAATTTGGGTGCCTGCATGGTTTAAAGTGGTTATGCCTGTCTGTGTGTTTTATAAATATTTAGCCAATGAAAAGTATTAAGAGCTTTTGACTAGAAATCCATTGTTGGATACAATGGAATGCTTTTTCATTTCCTAAAAAGCAATGGTTTGGGGGTATACAGGGTTTCCCCCAAACCGTGTAGTGCAGAGGTGTCAAACCGGCAGCCCGCAGGCCACATCTAGCCTGCACAATGGTGCAATCTCACCCACCGAATGATTTGGGAAGAAGAAAAGAAACATCTGTACGTCAGCCACTCTCTTGCCTCGATCTCTACTAGCTGCTGTGCAGGCAGCTCATTGTGTGTACAATACAGTTCAAACCACCCACTGTGTGTGACTCCTGTCAACCCTGTCTGTCCAGGGCCTCGACGAGGCTGGAGAAAATCGTTTGCCATTGTGGTGTTTGTCATGGGCACTAGATCAGTGGTTCCCAACCTGTGGGTTGGGACCCCACATGATTTTGGGGGGATTCCCAGAGGACAGTGAAGTGACAATTTAAGAAAAAGACTGCATTACTGCATCAAAAGTAAACGACAAACTATACTATAAAAACTGGTCATTGGCCGAATACTCAAATAATATAAGAAAGAGGCAACATTTCAAAAAATAGCCAATCTACAAGTCCCTTGGAGCACAGGTGAGCTTGTAGATCTGCTATTTTCACAATTCTTATCTGTGGAACGGAGTCAAACTAAATCGAATGCCTCAACTCCTACATTCCAAGTGCTTGTCAGGGTGGGGGGTCCCCAGTTCAAATATGATTATTTTGGGGGGTGCTGGCCTGAAAAGGTTGAGAACTACTGCACTAGATCAACAAACTCCTCAGTGACGGTCAAAGATGCATCAAGACCACAAATAAATATTCCTTATTGAGCTCAAGTAATCTCAGTGCTCTCATCAATTGCAATAGAGAAGGCAAAAATGACTTCACTTTGTCTTTTCTTTTAGTAGACTGAAATCTACCAAAAGAATATATATTATACACAGAGACACGGCATGCAGAAGCATGTAAATGGACAATATCCAAAAGTAACATTGTTAAATTTCCAATACAGAACTATTCATGAATGTGAAAGGGAAGCCAGTGGCAGAGTTGGATAACTGGCCCAGATAGGCTTCATTTTCATGGATGTTTGGTGGATATAACAGAGCACTTACTGTAAATGCGCTTAATGTTAACAAGAAAGGCCACAATAAAAATGTTACGGAACACTGTAACAACATTTGTGCATGCCTTTCAAATTAAATTGGCCTGTGAACAATGCAACTATTGACTACACGTGATATTTGCATACCTATCCAGCAAAACAAATGCAATCTTCATGACTTACTGTATAATATTTACTGTTTTGTGACATAATGCGTGAGATGATGTGAAATACATATCGTATTTACACAATAAAACAACCCTAATTAAAGGTTAAAATAAGTTGTAAACTTAACTTTACATCAAACATGACTTCATCAACATTCAAAATGTGATAGATACTTCTTTAACTTTAATGTATTGACTTGAACTAAAAAACTGTGATATATTTAAACCATAATAAGAAGAAACACTAGATTAATTTTGAACTTAAAGGTATAGTTTGTTGATATTTGTTTGTTAAAATAAATGTTAAATAGCTCTATATTCTGATAGTAATCATGTTGTTCAGTAACAGTGGTCTCCCGGTCTCCTCAGCTCTTTAGTAAATATAAAACATATTTTCAGGTCAGGATACCAATTTCATCCAATCAGGAGAGGTCTCATACAGGATACAGGAGAAACAAGTGAAATTGGAATTGATGAATGAACTGATGAATTGTGAACCCAAAAATGTTGTTGGATGCATGTACAGTATTTGCATATAGGAAACATTGTGTTGTGTGAAATTACTGGGTATGTCATAGCAGGATTGCATTGATTCGAATCTGTACTAAGCGTAGGTGTATGTGTTGATAATGTGTTTTTAGCAGTGCTAGCCGCTAAAAACAGAGCGGATCCTGCTCTATACCCGACTTTGTCCGTGTCCGTCAACGTTCTGATTGGTCAGGTCCGTCAACGTTCTGATTGGTCAGGTCCGTCAACGTTCTGATTGGTCAGGTGCGTCAACAAAGTGATTGGTCAAGCTTCACATGACACGTGGCTATAAACACATTATAAACACATATAGATGACAAAATGTATCAAAGGCGCCGCTACCTTCACACAGGGTGTGATTTTTTAGATTAGGTGTGGTAATATTGGAGCATAAAGCTGTTGGCCTATGATAGCGGCATTGTTTGAGTAATGGAGCTCAATAGAGTTACACAGTGGTAGAATAAATGCAATTGTTTGTCGTAAGCGCATTGAATGGCAGAAATTATTTCATGTAATAATATTACTTACACTGTCTGATGCAGTAACATCAAACTCTCTGTCTGGTGCACGCATGTCATCATAGGTGCATAGGGCATGTTGTCACTTTACGTGGGCATTAACAGAACATTGTGTCTGTCCCATGTGCTTGCACACGCGTGTGCATCATAGGTGCTGCTCTCTCCCTCTCTCTGTGTTTCTGAGCACATGCATGTGTGTAACATCACAAACCTAACATGCCCATATATGTAACCAGTCTAAGGCACTTAGGCCCGGAACAGAATACCAGACTTCGCCACCCTGGGAGTTTCACCCAGAGAATACCACTTCAATTCACAGTTTAGAATACCCAACAACAGGTCTTAAAAGAAGAGTTGGGAGCAGAGACGTGTTTCTAGTTACAACAATATTTTATTTAGGCTCAGGGCAGATACTTTCGTAATTTAATCACTTAAAACTGAAAGGGAAAGTCAGGTTAGAATTATATCATTTTTTATTGCAAGACTCTCTAAAATGATTAAATTAAAAAAACATTACCTCCTGTAGCCAAGGGGTACCAGTGGTGTCCACAAGCACAGGAGGAAGGCAGTGAGGGAAGGAAATGAGGGGGATGCTAAAGTTTCACCACCACCGGAAAGCGCACACACTGTTACATCCACACTATAAGGCACACAAGACACAACAGTTAACATGCAGTAAACCCCAATGACAAGCCTACACCCATGATGACCAACCACCTGTAGGACTATAACTAGGCCTACTGCATATGGCCCACCCGGACTCACTGGCGAGACAGGAGCCAAATATAGCCTACTAAGCCCTCTTTAGCCACACATGTTGGTTTGCACAGTAAACAAGAACCTAATCAAAATAGCCTAATCAAGGAAATTTAGGAAAATAATAAAAGGACAAAAACAGAAGGTGCACAGAGCTCAAGTACAATATTAATCAACACTGATCAATACAATTTAAAACAAACATAAAATAGCTTGAGGAAACGTTCAATGGAGTTCAATGGACAAGTGGCGCCATCTTGAGAGGTTTTATTACTTTCAATGGGGTGACGTCACATTCTCTTTCTAAATAGGCAGCCCTACTGCCTTACCTCAGATTAATAGAACCACAATGAGAGGCCACACAGTCATCAACGCTCTGGTCCATTCGGAGCACACCTCCGAACCAACAGGAGCTGAACACAGCAACTCTGCGTGAAGACTCATATGCGAAGCTATACGACAGGTAGGGGGAAAAGCAAGCTATCCCACCACCAAATGCCATCAATGACATTGTCCTGGACTCACAACCCAACACAGCACCAGGAAAATACAAGCCAGCCAGCTACTTTTCTGATGGCTGTGTAATCAGCCAACAGCCAGGTGTCTCAGCTGTCCTGAATAGGGGTGATTAGGGGGTGTCACATAACTAGCAGCATAGAGTTATAATATATATATATGACTAGGGATAACTTAAGAGAAAGCTCAACCCACTACATATGGAGACCACTCAATTATCAGGTTGCGAGGCGGGCTGAAAATCTAGGTGTCAAGCCTGAACATCTATTTGTCATACAACTATTTATGCATTAATGTAACATCACTGCAGCATGCATACTGTATCAAAATACAGTGGCCTTGATTGTGCATTACAGGGTTGAGGTTACAAGGACAGAACACAGCTGTAGAGAACATTCAGAGCATACTCTTAAAGGGGGATAAATGACCTATTCAGTCCCGACCTTTAGTGACCTATTCAATCTCAACCTTCCCATATATGGAGATCCCCATATATGGAGACAACCGAAACAACCAAGACTGACATCATAGACCCTATCTTTGGGCATAACTGACACCGCTTTCTCCATATACAGATATGACTGACATCGCTGAGCTCAGTGCCATCAGCGGTACTCAAGCGACCTTAACTCTCTCCAGAGGAATAAGCACATACAAGTACGACTTGCTGGCCTTACAACCCAGTTAAGCATCACAGCGGCTCTTGAGTCCGGTTTAAACAGCAGCCGATTATCTGTATTTCGGCTTAGATTCAAGTGGCCAATCAATTAAATGACATCACATTTGTGAAGTCACACAAGAACTCGGTCAACCAATAAAATGTGTTGTAGGTGCATCTTTTGACCTTTTGTTGACTCGTTCTTCGACTGTGAGGCAGTCAGAGTGCTGGTGACAAATACAGTTTTGTATTTCTATTGAAATGGGCAAGAAAGGAAAGGCGAAGAAGAAGGGGAACCGGGATGAGGAGGGTGATGAAGAGGGGGGTCAGGGTGAAATGGGCGAGGAACAAGAAAAGGCAGGTGGGAACCGGGATGAGGAGGGTGATGAAGAGGGGGGTCAGGGTGAAATGGGCAAGGAACAAGAAAAGGCAGGTGGGAACAGTGTCAAAGACGATTGTGTGGACATTGAATCTTTAGCTGCAGAGATCGAGGGTGCAGGAGCAACCAAGAAAGTCAAAGGAAAGAAGAAGGGTGCCAAGAAAAACAATCCTTTTGATGAGGATGATATCATACAGGAGTTAGAGGAGTTATCTCTGGAAACACAGGGAGGAAAGGTCAACAAAGACACCACAGAAGAAGTGGAGAGTGTGGTGCCTCCCAAACCAGAGAAGACCAGGAAAAAAGGGAAGAAGGGAAGGCAATATGAAGAGGGTGATAAAGAGGAGGGTCAGGGTGACATGGAGTTAATCAAAGATCATAAAGACGAGAAGGCTCCTCCTCCTGTCTCTATTGCCTCCGACTCTGGGCCTCAGTCTCACAAGAAGGCCATGGGAGACAAGACAGACAAGAAGAAGCAAGGTCTAAGTAAAGCCTCAGTGAAGCACTTTAAGGAAGCACAGGCCAAGATTAAAGAGGAGGAGGAGCGAGTGAAGAGAGAGGGAGAGGAGATACAGAAGAGATTTGAAGAGCAGGAACAACAGAGACTGGAGCAGGAGCGTATCGAACAAGAGAGGAAAGAGAAGAGGAAACAAAAGGAGAAGGAGAGGAAGGAGAGACTGAAGAAAGAAGGAAGATTCCTCAACAAGGCTCAGAGAGAGAGTAGAGCCAGAGCCGAGGCTACGCTCAAAATACTACAGGCTCAAGGTGTTGAAGTGCCATCCAAGGGCTCTGTGTCAAAGAAGAAGCCAGTGTATGGAGATAAGAGGAAGAAGAAGATGATCATCGCTACCAACACACCTAAAGAGACTTCTGAGGTGACATCACCGGTCTCTGTGTCTCTAGAGCCAATTGCCATTGAGAAAGAGACGGTAGATACAGAGGTGAATGATTTGGAGGCCATAACCAGCAGCGATGATGATAATTGGGAGGCCATGGCCAGCAGCGATGAGGAGAAGGATTTAAGGAAGGTCCACATTGAGGTGAAGGAAACATCTGCACCCGCTAAGTCCAAACAGTCCATTGCTCTCGGCAATACCAGTGAGGTGGAAGGTGATGATGAGGACGATGAGATGAGCAATGAGGAAGAGAAGAGAGCGGTGGAGAAGGGGAGAGGAGGGCAGCAGGATAAAAGAGGAAAGAAGAGCGAACAGGGGAGCAGTACTAGTGACATAAATGATGCTGAGAACATTTGTAACATCAACCTGGACAAGTTGAGAGCTCCTGTCGTGTGTGTGCTAGGTCACGTAGACACCGGAAAGACAAAGATCCTGGACAAGTTGCGTCACACTAATGTGCAGGATGGTGAGGCAGGAGGAATCACCCAGCAGATTGGAGCCACCAACGTTCCTCTGGAAGCCATTATAGAACAGGCAAATATGGTTAAATGTTTTGACAAAGACAAAATTAAGATTCCTGGAATGCTGATTATTGACACACCTGGACACGAGTCATTCCGTAATCTACGTAACAGAGGTAGTTCTCTGTGTGACATCGCCATCCTGGTTATTGACATCATGCATGGACTGGAAGCACAGACGCTGGAGTCCATCAAACTTCTGAAAGAGAAGAAGTGTCCCTTTATAGTCGCTCTCAACAAGATTGACCGTCTGTATGAGTGGAAGAAGAGTCCGGAGACAGACGTAGTTGCTACCTTGAAGAAACAGAAAAGAAACACCACAGATGAGTTTAATCAGCGAGCCAAGGACATAATTTTAGAGTTTGCTCAGCAGGGTCTGAATGCTGCATTGTTCTATGAAAACAAAGATCCCAGAAGGTTTGTGTCGCTGGTCCCCACCTCGGCCCACAGCGGAGATGGAATAGGCAACCTGATTGCTCTGCTGGTGGAACTCTCACAGACCAGGTTAGCTAAGACATTGGCTCATAGTGATGAGCTCAAGGCCCAGGTCATGGAGGTCAAATCATTACCTGGAATAGGAACCACTATAGATGTGATTCTGATTAATGGTTGTCTAAGAGAAGGAGAGACCATTATCGTTCCTGGAGTAGATGGACCAATCATCACACAGATCAGAGGACTTCTCCTGCCTCATCCTATGAAGGAGCTCAGAGTCACAAACCAGTATGAGAAGCATAAGGAGGTGTGTACGTCTCAGGGAGTGAGAATTATTGGTAAAAACTTGGAAAAGACTCTGGCAGGACTCCCCCTGCTGGTAGCACATAGAGATGACGAGATCCCGGTGCTAAAGAAGGAGCTTGACAAGCTGGTTAAGGAGACGATTAATGCCATTGCCATCAAAAAGGAGAAGAAGGGAGTTTATGTCCAGGCCTCCACAATGGGATCACTTGAGGCCTTACTGGAGTTCCTACACACTTCTAAAGTACCTTATGCTGGGATCAACATTGGTCCTGTACACAGGAATGACATCATGAACGCTTCTACCATGCTGGAACACGACCCACAGTATGCAGTGATCCTGGCATTTGATGTTAAAGTGGAGAAAGAAATTCAGGAGATGGCAGACAGTCTAGGAGTGAGGGTGTTCTGTGCAGAAATCATATACCATCTGTTTGACGCCTTCACCAAGTACAGAGAGGATTACAACAAGGCTAAACAAGAAGAGTTCAAACATATAGCAGTGTTTCCAGTGAAGATGAAGATTATTCCTCATTCCAAAATCTATAACTCCAGAGATCCCATATTAATCGGTGTGACTGTGAAAGCAGGCATCCTGCGACTTGGCACCCCGCTGTGTGTCCCTTCCAAGGGGTTTGTGAACATCGGTATAGTAACTGGTATTGAGGTGAATCATAAGCCGATGGACTCTGCCAAGAAAGGTCAGGAAATTTGTGTGAAAATTGACCCTATTCCTGGAGAGTCTCCCAAGATGGTCGGACGGCACTTTGAAGAGACTGATTTCATCGTCAGCAAGATCAGTCGAGAATCCATCGATGCTTTGAAGAACTGGTTTCGTGATGTTATGCAGATCTCTGATTGGCAGCTCATCAAGGAACTCAAAGGGACCTTTGAGATCATCTGAGACCCAGACCACTGACGGACGAGACAGATCACACACACCCCTGTATGAGACCAGGCCTCCAAATCATTTTTTTCTCGCATGACGTGTGTGCAGACCTATTGCACATCTACATCTCTTACTACATTTTAAAAAAAGAGGAGAGGAGAGGGGAGGGGTGAGGAGAGGAGTTTTTTTTTTTTTTACATCTAGATGTAAGGGCCACGAAGCCCAAACCCCCTTCCAACCGGTATTGAGGTGAATCATAAGAATCCATCGATGCTTTGAAGAACTGGTGGTCATCTGAGACCCTGACCACTGCCGGACGAGACAGATCACACACACCCCTGTATGAGACCAGGCCTCCAAATCTCTCTCTCACACACACACACACTTTCTCTCCCTCAGAGGGGATAACAGAGGGGTGAAAAACTGAACGTGTTATTTTTTTCAGCATTTCAAGCATTGATCAGTGATCAGATTATCAGCTTTACTGACTTGGCAGGGCTTCGCATGACGTTTATGCCGGACTTCGCATGACGTGGGTGCAGAAAAGGCTTCCCTGATAGGCCAATAAGACCCTCAGCTTGACTGATTGATTGGCAGGGCTTTGCAAAACGTTTATACCGGACTTCGCATGACGTGTGTCCAGAGCTATTGTACATCTACATCTCTACATCTCTTACTACATTTTAGCCACAGTATCAAAAAAAGAGGAGAGGGGAGGAGTGAGGAGAGGAGATTTTTCTTTAAATTACATTATATTAAAGACCAGCTGAAATGCTGTATATGTGGTCATAATTAGTGATGCACAATATTATCGGTAGCATCTCGATATCGTCCGATATTTAATTAAAAATGCAATAATGGTATCAAACCGATGTCACATTTTTTTTTCACTGATATTGACCGATATTTCACAGATATTGACACAATAATAATGTGACGTTACTGGCTTTGAAAATAAACCTGTTTGTGTATTTTTATATCAAGTCCCTAAAAATCCAATCTAAATTACTTCCTGTCAAACAAAAATGTAATGCATTACATCAGCAGGTGCAAACCCGTTTTAACCAATAATATCATGACATGCACCTGTCAGTTACTTTTCCAGATAAGGCTATGATTCATTATGCTACACACCAAGTTTCACTGAAATGAATGGACTGCCATGCTTGAGTGCCATCTCCTGTTGTTTTATATGCTGTACCATGCTAGATAGACACTAGACTAGAGGGTGGTAAAAAGGAACTCTGAAGACCTCAGACAGTACCATAAAGTGTTTCTGAAGAAACACATCGCGGCCGGCGGCTGTGTCTATTGCTGTCAGAGCAGAATTATTTTTTCTGTCGAATCTTGCCCAGGACTTTGAGCAGCTAGACAGGGCAGGCGGGTCTTTACTGACGGGGCCATGGCCCCAGTGGCCCTCATGACGCTTCGCCACTGATGTGGAGGTTGCGGTTTGACGCCTCTCCCATCACTGATTCAATAGCACGGTTTCACTATGACATAAGATCGCGACAAACGTTTCACCTTAAGAGTGTGATGTCTGGATCTTCTGTAGTTAAATGCAGGTGACAAACCCTCCTCTCCACACGGGGGAAACTGCTGTAAAGCTCAGACCTTAAAGGTTTCATGACATTCAGTTTTACACATTAAAAGTATCTATCATGGTCCTTCAAACGTGTATTAAAAGTTTTAACTGAAAAATCCACTCCAGTGATCCATCGCAGGATTTTTTTCTCTCTCTGATTTCTAAAGCCTTTTCAACTGCAAAGAACCTCAAAGCCATAGAAGAAAGCTACACAATGACAGAGATATCTTTTATCAATTGTTTTATTATTACAATGGGTAAGTTGATATAAGAGCTCATTGTGTCAAAATTGCTAAAGGAATTGAAAAGTACATTATCTGCAGCAAATAGGCAAGCAAACGATAAATTCCCAATCGTGTGTTGTGTTATAAGTACTGTGATTGTATAATGGTGTATGTCTGTTATGTTTGCCTGTTGGATGTGCGTGTTATTTGTGCTGCTGCTCTGTGTATGCCTGTGTGTGTTATTTTTTGTGTATGCTGAGTTGACGTATCTCATCGACTCTGTTACGGTGCAGCCGGAAGGCCGGAGTGACCCATCGGCCACAGGAACACTGGTCTCCACACCAGTTGAATGAACCCAGTTTAGAGCTACACTTCGGACACAGCAGCTACACGGCACACAGACACATAACAGAGACAGAGAGATTTAAGACAAAGAGATCCACCACTTTTTAGGCTTATGTGAATTTGATACAGTTATGTTTTTCTTACCATATAGTTTCTTTTCTATGAAACTATATGTTCTAGTCTATGAAATACATTTTATAAGAGAAATCAAGGACAAAATGTTCGGATTTACATTTAATGTTGATGTTAGTGGCAACAGGTGGTAGTCATTCTGGGGTACCAGGTAAATAGTAGACCCTTGAAGCATGTGGGAATGACAGACTGGGCCAGAATTGGTTAAACTGATTCATCGTTTAATCGTTCTCAATAATGGTAGAATAGTCAAAGATTATTTTGGTCAGTTATGCATATTTTCAACGTGAACACAGCGACTTTGCACGTCACAGAATTGCCACTTCTCATCATTTCTGTTCTTATGTCTTGGCACACAGCGAGTACACACTGAGCTGTTATGACCTCTCTTCCAAGAGCAAATAATGTCTGCATAATATAATGCATATAGACCGTAGATACAAACTCTCCATAACTGTTTGAGCTTGCTGGCACTTTTATCTAATCTTCAGAATATTCACATGAAAGCAGTTGATGGATACACATTTTCTTTTTGACAACTTTTTGGTCATTCGCTTAATTTTGTTGCAACATTTGAATGGAAACTCAAGAGTTTATCAGTATAACTTCCGCAAGACTGTATATCATTAAGAAACACCCGGGTCAATATCTTCGCTTAAGTATCATACTTATATTAATAAACTGTATTATTAGTATGTGTGTATCTTACCTGCCCATCCATCACCCCCAGTAAGGCCTGTTCCATCCACTGGACTGGTTCTATGAAGTACGACGTACATTGTACGTCACCTAAACAACAATACAGGATTTAACTTAAAACGAGATACAGAAATATTCTCACAGATACTGTTACGTAACACCTCCTATGACATACAGTTTGTGTGTGTGTGTGTTTATTTATCGTTAATGCTATTTTTCTTGTTAATTATCTGTCATCTGATCTCATCCCTTGACACTTTGGCATTATGGAAGCATTCATGTCAACAGAGCACACCGAATTGAAAATTGAATATATGGGTTGTCCGAAGCTGTAATTTACTGATGACATTATCATCGATCTCCATATAAAAGGGACAAGGACTGACAGTTGCAGAGATCTCCATTATGGGCATATCGGTTGGATCGGCGGTGCCACGTAGGTGTGTGGGCCGACAGTGGCCCGAAATCTAGTTACTGAAAATCTCAATGTCCACTCTAAAGTGGAAAAAAACAGACGAGGCCAGCGAAGGCATCATTGCTGCAGCAGAACCGTTCAGTGGCCAACAGCAGAAGACTGTGGCTGTATTGGGCAGCTTCCAGATGAAACTGTGTGCCATGTTAGTGAAGAAGGGCATTTATGCCCTGCAAACCGTGCATGGAAGGTAAATAGATAAAACATATTTATTCAGCCCGCCGGGCTTTTGTGGACTTGTGTGAATATGGTGACTTGACACCCATACTTCCTATATGAGCAATAACAACATACTACATACATACATACACACTCTACACAGTTAGTAAAATAACATATCTTAACATATCTTAATCTTCCATGTTCCATGTCTTCTTATAACATCTACACAGACAGATAATGTATGTATCTAATATCTAAAGACACCCTGGCTGGTTTGCAGATCATCAATAGGTAATATAATTGTCAGGCCTTCTTACCGGTGAGGTTACTGGCCTTCCTGTAACTAAAGGCTAAGGCTCCACTCCCCACTGGATGACTCAGAATACTGGAATCACGGAACAGAGTTCTTCTGCAGATCGGGGAACACATAAAACAAATGCATACTCATATACCATAGTTAAAAGATTAGACCCTTGTTTCTTTGTGCATCTCTGAAGGACACCATCATTACCTGTCCTTCCCTCTTGTCCTTTACTACCATTCCTTGTCATGAAAACTCAAGTTATTAGTTAATTATTATTGCATATCGTTGCTGACGGGCAGAAACCTCCATATTTCAACTATTTATGTATTTCCGTAAATGAATGCCATACTTCATCATACAACAGTGTCACACAAAAGTAGCAAAACCTAGCAAATCAAGCTTGTAGATCTGCTATTTTGTGACGATATGGAGTTGACAACACAGTTCCACTTTGGTATAGTTCTAGGCTTGGATGTGCTCCCTGTAGCATTGGTTCTCAAAGTGGGGTCCGGGGACCCCCAGGGGTACTTGAGGGGTTCTAGGGGGTCCCCAGCCAAATTAATAGTTAGGAACCAAATTGATCCTCATGTGTCTGTAACTCGGAGTGTACAAATGGAACCAAATGGTAACGGGTCCATTTGGTTCCATTTGTACACTCTCAGAGTTAAATGAACATTGATTTTACAATATGAATTGGGGCCCCAGAGATAGAAATGCCATAAAATAGGGGTCCGTAGCCTTATGCATGGCAAACTGGGGGTCCTTCAATTAAAATGGTTGAGAATTGACTGCTAGAGCTGTAAAAAACTTCTCTTATGGGGGTCCCTGGCATATCTTTTCAAATGGGGGTCCGCGGGCTAATAAGTGTCAATTTGGGGGTCCTTGACATGAAAAAGTTTGAGAATCACTGCCCTGTAGCATTACACCATTCTGGGAGCATCTAGAGAAGAACAAAGGCAAGTGGGGTGGAGGAGGTTTTCCAGACAGCTGTAGCAGTAACAGTGGTATACACGTCAGCATCGGCTCAGTGTAAGTGAAGGTCTTTAAATAGACAGCCAATCACAATACAGCTGTCAGCTGACACAGCACAGTGTGACTGAGTCTCACGCCAGGTTATTTCTCCATGATGTTTCCAAACGTATTCATTCAGTTCGTCGTTTTCATCCCTCACCTGCACTTCCTGCACCTATAGGAAACGTCCGAAGAGCTGGAGTGGGCAGGGTCAGCAGCAAACACCTCCCTGGGGACGTGTTGCAGTTCTGCACGTGCACACACACACACACACACACACACACACACAGTATTTTATTCCATTCATTGTACTTGCATGATGGATGTGAATAAAAGTCTTGAACCAGGACTTCACTAGTTGACATTTTCTAACATTGGCTGGTAAACCACACAGTTCTGCACATTTAACTGAGTTTACTTTTTTTTTTGTTGCATAACGGTGTCAAATGCTGAAAAATATATCACAATATGTCACAAGTAGATAGATCTGCTATTTTCGGTGCACGACACCACTGTACGACGTATACATTAGCATTTTATGTTAGTATCATATTAGCCTCGGAAACCCATGCCTTTTTTGTTTGGACACTGACCAATCCTGCACCGTGATTGGCCAATAGTCTACAACGCAGTCTACAACGCTAACCCTTCCACAGTCAATGCAAATCTATACTTTTGCAAAGTCAGCCAATCACATTACAGCTAGTGTCATCACCACTAGCTGTAATGTGATTGGCTGACTTTGCAAATTCAGGACTGTGATTGGCTAGCGAAACACATGACACACATGACACATGGGGGGGGGGGGGGGGGACATAGATTGGTGAAGCGGCGCTGGAATCCAACCGCCTGGGTTTGGATCCGCCCTTCAAGACCATTGATAGGGCTCGCTCTTTCAGGCTAGTATCATATAGGTCTTATTGTAGGTATTATTGTCTGGCATTCATTGCTGCCCTCAATGTATGTGTATGTGTGTGTGTGTGTGTGTGTGTGTGTGTGTGTGTGTGTGTGTGTGTGTGTGTGTGTGTGTGTGTGTGTGTGTGTGTGTGTGTTCATTACCAGGGTATTTTTCAGTGATCTTGGTCAGTCTGTATTGTTTGTATAAAGGACTAGAGGCATCGATTTCACACTGCATGGCCTCATACAGACAGAGCTGCTCCTCAAACCCTCGATTCACCCTGGAACACATCAAATCAGTCTAGCCTGAGAAGGGATGGGACGATATGAAAATGACATGTCACAAAAATTGTGGCAAAAATAATTGCGATTAACGATATTATCGTGATAATCAAAATATGCCACTGATAAACTTAAAATGCCACTTTTGTTAACGACTTGAACCCCCAGCATCCCTATTCTGGGAGCGTCTACAAAAGCTTGTACATCTGCTATCTTTGGCGAATAATTTGTGTAGACTAGAGTGAAATAAGAGCATACCAAATGCACTCTTTACAGGTTCATTTTATCAAGTATTGAGGGTTTAAGTGGTACTGAATTTGCAACTCAACAAAAGCTAATTCATCCTAGTGTATGATGGAGGACAATGGCACGATAAATTAAAATCTCTGCAATACGATTATTGTGAGCGTTTTTTTATCACAATAAACGATAATAACGATTATCGTCCCATCTCTAAGCCCGAGTTCTACTTAGTTGCATGCGGGTGTCACAAACTAAAAACAGCCGATCTACAAGCTAACAATGTGCAGCAACACATCATGAGCTTGTACATCTGCTATTTTTCGTGCACGACACCAGCACACAAGTAAATCAGGCTTCAGTCAATCTCACTGAAAAGACAACTTATCAGTGAGTCTGAGACACAAATGTTCCTCAAAGCCCAACATACCCATTGAACCATCTGCACAATACACATACATCAGAAAGTCCATACACTCATAGTGTAGACAATGTACACAATACAATGCCATCTTTCATCGGCTGCGGACCCCCCCCATCTGAAAAATATTTTGTCAACTCAGCATACACTCATGATTTCACCAGTCTATGACGTCAGTCATCTCCACAGTTGGGCAAATACCGTGGGCAGACGCATAGACAGACATGCATGCATACATAATTAGATTACTGGAATTTATAGAGAGAGCATGCATGCATGTACAGTGAGACAGACAAGGGTTCTTACTGTACATCTTGCTTGACATTCTGCAGTCTTTGGTAAGCTTCAGCGAAACTCAGTTGATGTTTCTTCATCAGGTAGGCTGTTACTATGGTGGCACTACGACTACGACCTGCATAACTGACACACACACACACACACACACACACACACACACACACACACACACACACACACACACACACACACACACACACACACACACACACACACACACACACACACACACACACACACACACACACACACACACACACACAGTGATAAAACGATTTTCACCCAATAGAGTACAGAAGTCCTGACGTCACTCGTTCATCCCCTGGTTCGTAAAGTAATTTCGCTATGGAGAATAACATTCAACATTGGGTCATCTTACAATCGTCTCATAAGAATTGTGGTCCAAAAATAAACAAACTGTCTCAGCGATATTGTCAGGGAGGAGGTTCTGTATCGTATGATAGTCAGTCACTTATATTTGATACAGTCTGTTTCTGGCGAAAATTTAACTAATTCGGCGGAGGTAACATTATCGTTTTCTCACCGTCAGTTGATGCTTCATATCCATAAGAGTCAAACCGCCGGGGTCATTCGTTTATTTTTGGAACACAGTTCTTATTTGACGTCTATGGGAATTCAGAACAGGGGTGGAAAACCGCGAACCAGGTAGGATGTGTAAATTACGTCAGACTTCGGTGCTTTATACTTGACAATTCCATGGCTAGTATCTTAGTTTTTTAATGAGGGCGTTTTTGAGACAACCGGGGAAAAAAAAAAATACTTTCAACGTGTGCGAAGACTAAATCAGCTCAAACTGCAAATAGCAAGGTCTACATTTGACCCTTGACCCCTACCAGTGAACCAGTGCAGCCCCTCCTCCTTCCACAGCTTCATGGATGAACAGGAAGCTGTCATCCATGTAGCTCAACAGGTCGGAAGTAGCGTCATCCAAAACGTTGATCCACTTCCTGTGAAAACCTTCATCGGCAGGAAGCAGGCGGGTGGGATCTTCAGAGTCTACCGATAGGATGTGAGTGACGGCTGCATCAACCAATCCCGGTTTGTCATTGAGGTCCGCCGCTCTGCCGATGAAAAGTCCAGGATCTACCAGCAGCATGCTATAGAGAGAGACAAATAAAAAGAGACATGAGACATTTACATTATGAGGGAAGTAAAGGAGAGAGAGAAGGCTAGTAGATTACATTACATTACATTACATTACAGTCATTTAGCAGACGCTTTTATCCAAAGCGACTTACAATAAGTGTATTCAACATAGGTAGGGAACGAAAACTACTAATCACCAGAAGTTTTAAGTACATTTCCTGCTAAAACAAGCAACCAAGAGTATACCTAGCGCTAAGGTAAAAGTGCAATATATCAGCTACCTACTTTCTTAAACAGATGAGACAAAAATGGCAAAATCAAATGAGCACGAGCTAAAACAAATAAGTGTATCGACTAAACAAGATCCAATAAAACAATACAAAAATAAAACAAGAGTTCGTACAACTAGTTAACAACAAGTAGGCCAGGCAAAGAGGAAGGATAGTGTTTCCTGAAGAGGTGGGTTTTCAGCCTGCGGCGAAAGATGGGCAGTGACTCTGCTGTCCTGACTTCAGTGGGAAGTTCATTCCACCACTGTGGGGCCAGAACAGAAAAAAGTCGTGACCGTGTCGATCGACCAGAAGGACCCTTGAGTGACGAGGCAATCAGTCGCCCCGAGGTGGCAGACCGGAGTGGTCGGGCAGGGGTGTGGGCATTGACCAAAACTCGGAGGTAAGAAGGAGCTGTTCCTTTCACTGCTCTATAGGCTAGCACCAGGGTTTTAAACTGAATGCGAGCTGCTACGCAAGGGTTAGAGCAAGGGTCTTCAACAGGGGGTCCGGGGCCCCTAGGGGGTCCTCAGAGTTACTACAGGGGGTCCGCCAAATCTATGTGTGGTATGATTTTTTTTTAATCTTAACCACTTGAACCCTAGCATCCCTTTTCTGAAGAGAACTTTAGCCAAAAATAGCAGATCTGCAAGCTCACAACACCTCGTGCTGCGAGGCGTTGTGAGCTTGTAGATCTATTTGGCAAAGAGATATGGGTGTAGAGGGAAAAAGGAGCAGACCACGTACACAACACAATTTTATACAATATAGAGGGGGGGGTCCTTGCTTCATCCCTCTCTCTCAGCTACAGTAGGTGGTCATTGGGCAACGTTGAAGACCCCTGGATTAGAGTAATACATAATACATAAGTGAAAAGAGAATAGAAATATTAAGTAATGTCAAGGAGGACAAGCCTATTATCCACTTAAACCCCATGGTTGAACACTCCCTCGGGGCTCTATGCTAGTGTCTTTTCTGTTTTCTGTTATTGTGGGGAAAGCTTTTGCTGAAAATAGTCGATCGTCAAAGCACACGACGCGTTGTGAGCTTGTCGGTTTGCTATTTTCTGTGAAAGCTTTCCCCACAATAGGCCACGGACACTGGGGTTGTAGTGGTTAATAACTTTAACTGTCACTGGCCCCCTCCTGATCTTGAAAATAACATGACAGTGACAACAATTATTTCAATCGTTTTTACCCATAGAAGCGTGTGTGTGTGTGTGTGTGTGTGTGTGTGTGTGTGTGTGTGTGTGTGTGCGTGCGTGCGTGCGTGTGTGTGTGTGTCTATACAACACACACACACACACACACACACACACACACACACACACACACACGCATACACACACGCATACACACACAGTACTCTTCATAAAGTGACTGAACTAGATTAAAAGCTATGTGTCTATATAAGTAGTTAGCTACACAACATAGTACTATTAAGTATAATTAGACAGTACATTGAAGCTACTAATGCAGTTTCGCTGGAGAGCTGATGAGTTATGCAGCTACTAGGCTAAATTAAATGACATACCTTTTAGTAGCTCGTTCAGCTTTTACTTTCACACGTATTTAGATCTATTTTGATTCATGTATAATTCTCATTAAACTTAGCTAGTGTAATCAAACAACACCACAATACTGCAGAATAATAATAATGATAGAAACAAAAACTAAACTCATGTGTGACTCCAAAAAGCAGTTTGGTTCGCCAGTCCTAAACGTCCGGTCAACAACACACTTCTGGAATTTATGTTCCGGTCCTGGAAGGCAAACACATCAAATTACTGTGTTTAGAGAAAAACTAAAAGACAACATACTCGAACAAGCTTGGTGACTATGACACAGTAATACTTTTAGATACGCACTCCCTCCGTTAAATAAAGGGTTTGTACTAGTTTTTATGTCGCTGATTGAACTGACAATGTTTGTGAATTGTCAGTTCATCGTGTGTCTCAGATTGTTATTCTCGTAATCGCCGCCAGAGGCCGACATAGGACGTGAAAGTGATTCACTGCTCATCTGCCAGTCTGCAGTGTAGTGTTACGTTCAAAGTTAAAAACTCAGTGTATCAGTCTAGTTACCAGTGGTGGAAAAAGTACTCAAATTCTTTACTTAAGTATAAGTACCAATACTGCAATATAAAAATACTCTGCTACAAGTAAAAGTCCGGAATTAAAAATGTACTAGAGTAAAAGTACAAAAGTATTGGCATCAAAATGTACTTAAAGTACCAAAAGTAAAAGTACTAAATATTTGAAAATAGCAGATCTACAAGCTCACAACGCGTCGCGATGCGACACGTTGTGAGCATGTAGATTGGCTATCAGGGGGGGGCTACCAGGGGCGAAAAATTGACACAGCAAGACAATTCTTTGAATTGATGTTCGCACTATGCTCTTCTTTCAATCTGTGTGTGTGTGTGTGTGTGTGTGTGTGTGTGTGTGTGTGTGTGTGTGTGTGTGTGTGTGTGTGTGTGTGTGTGTGTGTGTGTGTGTGTGTGTGTGTGTGAGAGTGTGTGTGTGTGTGTGTGTGTGCGTGTGCGTGTGTGTGGAATACAAAACATGGGGCGATCAGCGTTCCGGTTACCCTGAGAACGTCCATCCCACAGTCTGTTCAGTGTTAGAACATTATGTGACACTGTGCGGCGCTAATAAAGATTTACAACATGTTTTATGATCTCAGATACAATTACCAGACAGTGACCACACACTCCTCCTCCTGGGCTCATTAAGAACTGTAGATCAGCTATAGTGGCTGAACAACATGTTAGCCTGTTTTTCTGTATGACTCACACTTTATGGTTTCTCATTTCATCTCCCTTTCTCTCTGTCTTTCTCAGACAGGACACTTTTAATTAACATCAAACACAAACACACACATATAGGCCTACACACGGTCAGACCAGACTAGTTGTGGTGGTGTGGCTATGCGTCAGAGCAGTATCAGGTTGCATGTGAACACAGTGGGAGTGTAGTGTTGTGGTGTTTGGTTTGAACAGACTGTGCAGTCCTGATGTTGGGTCAAGGATTAAGCAGCAGCTGGCCTGTAG
>NC_139942.1:37189586-37489586 GCF_963454915.1 Gymnoscopelus microlampas | reverse complement strand
GTCATATTGATACGTTTTTTTTTTTTTTTTAACTTTCAGAGTTAAATTAACTCTCAGGTTTTTGCAGTGTACTGCATCTTAGTCTTTGTTTTCTTAGCACTACTGTAGTAAATACACATTTCTTGTTCTGCATTATGGTTTCCCACCTTCTTCTATTTTATGCTCTATGAACTATTACCTTTTTGTCCAGTGTTCTTTTTGTGGATTTCTCGAGATTGAAAGGAGGGATTAGTTCCGCACAATGTCTTCACTTACAAAAAACAGTTTTATTGAGTACAGCACAACGTTTCGGTCCCACTGACCTTACTCAGGTGTCTGATGACACCCGTCTCATGTGATGATGCGGGACTTCTCCCTCCTTTCAGGTCAGTTTTTGTCTATGCACCTGTCGTTGTGCGAGAAGACTCTTTCTATTACGATTCCAAAAGATTAAAAGTAGAAATATGAAGCCCAGTGAACACAAACCACAACTTTATATAATGAAAAATTGACATCTCAGGATGGACACCAGTGATGCTGTACCTGAGTACATAACCATGAATGCAACTTAATAGCTTGTCTACATAGTTCACACTCGTTTTAATTTAGGTGAGGCTTAATGAGGCCTCATGTAAAGGAATGTTTGTTTCTTTTTTGTGGCTAAATAAAGTACGGTAATTAGGCAGTTAAAGGCAGTCGTGTGTCACCTCTGGTCTGAAGACATTTCCAGTGTGTAGGAGTTTGTTTCCAGTCTGTGTAGTAATTCTAAATCTAATTGGTCTGGTGATGGGAAGTGTGTGTGTGAGTGTGTGTGGGGGGTGTAGTGTCCTGTCCCAGTCCAGTTGATGGGTATAAAAGGCCAACAGGGCCAGGCTGACAGACAACAGTTGAAGAAGGAGCAACAACTTACAGAGAAGGTAATAACTATGGAGCTGTACATGTTCTTTATCTACCTACTGTATCTCACTGATTCTGTTTTTAGCATCCTGCATCTTTTTTTAATTTAATTTAAATACATGTTTTATTTGGGAAGAACAAGGCACAAGCATATGTGTACATATAATGATGTTATACTGTAGTCATAGTCATGTCTCTCTTCTGTGGCTTTTCTGTGTAAACATCGACTCAAATTAGTTTCCTCTCTTTGTTTCAAATCTCTTGCACTGCATTGTTGTCTGAAGTATTTGATTAAGATGATGATGATGGAGATGAAGATGTGGTCCTTGTTCCTGTTGGTTGGCCTGGCTGTGACCTTTGCTGCTGCCACTGCACCAGGTAACAAAATGCAGATACACGTAGTATTATTATTAACAAAGTTGCAAGGTACACAAAAACTAAATGACTATGAATGGAATATTAGTAAAGGTAACACTGTGTGTGCGGGTATAATCTCCAGATCAGTCCTGTAGGGGGCGCTGCAAAGAGTCATACAGGCGAGGTCGACTTTGTGAGTGTGACCCAAGCTGTACCCGCTACAAAACCTGCTGCCAGGACTACCAGACACACTGCGGTACAGTCCTTTCTAACACCAATATAACACTATTCTGCAGGGATGTAGTGTCTATTTAAAATATATTTAGTCTTACACACACAGTCTGTTTTTTTTATCAGCCAGAGGCATTGGCTGACGATATCACAATGAATAGCAGAACCTTTTTTCTTCTTCTCTCTCATCTATGACTCTCTTCATCCATTCCCTACAACCATGCCCCTCACACAGGTCAGAGGAAGAGGTCAGACAGTGCCAGTGAGGAATGGGTTGCAGGTAAAAGTATATGCAATATACTTCCATAGAACCTTTTTGGTTTTGCCTATCTGTACCAAATCTCAAAATGACTGGATGTGACTGTATGTAATTTGATGTCTTCAGATAAAAATCCTGGTCCATCCTACACCCAGAGAACAACGCCCCCAGCCCCTGGTGAGTAGTTAACTGTGCAGAGGCTAAGGTCAAAGGTCAAATAATGTTTTTGTTTATGAAGCTAAAGAACTCTTTTCAATTCCATATAGAACCTTTTTGGTTTTGCCTATCTGTACCAAATCTCAAAATGACTGTATGTGACTGTATGTAATTTGATGTCTTCAGTTAAAAATCCTGGTCCATCCTACACCAAGAGCACAACGCCCCCAGCCCCTGGTGAGTAGATAACTGAGCAGAGGCTAAGGTCAAATTACTGTTGACATGTATAGTCTTGCTATGGTAACATGTACCATTGCGTCTTTGTCAGAGGCCAAACTTGGACTAGGATCCTGCCCACAGTTTCCTGGTTCCAGAGGCCAGGGGTCATCAACCAATAACCCTTTGACTGACAGCTCCTCTGGCCTCCCTGCTGCATCACCCAGTTCTCATCTAGATGGTTAGGTTTTAATTTATTAAAGTCATACTGTGTTACTTTTTCAATTAAACAAGCTATTTTTGATATAATCTTGCACTGGTATATTTTTCACAATAACCATTACACATTAATGTGTTTTCGACAACTTCTCGCCATTAAACGCTATTTTTATTCCCGAGTGTCTGACCCGCCAAAATGACATAAGCACCGGATATACCGGAAATGTATTTATGTACTTTACAGTTAATAAATAAAAGTTTATGACAACTTCTTGTTACGTTCCAAAATATCCTCAGCACTGCTTCTTGAGTGGTACTTCCATATAGACAAATGCTGTAAGGACAACAGAGCTACCAGAGGCGTCACCAAAAAGACAATTAAAATGAATGTTACACAGTTTGACTTTAGATTTAATACACAATAGTTTTTCTTTGTGCCTAAAATGGAAAGGTCCACTAACCAGTGTCTTTATTTCGCCCTCTTCTCTTTGCTCCTGCCTTCTCCAGTCATCACCTCTAAACTTGTAAAGGGTCTGGTCAGCCTGTTGCCATTCATTATACCCCCCCCTTCCGACTGTGCTGCTCCGTCTCTGAGCAGCAGTGGTCCTGTCGGCCCCCCTGGTCCGGGAGATGCTGAAGTCCAACAGCTGTCGTCACAAGCACCAGGTCTTTATGGGAAACTATTTGGTGAGAGAGACATTCAATTTATCTTCATTTCAGTTCATTATATTTGAGTTTGTACATTTTCACTTTCAATTAGTGTATATATTTATTTTTAATGTCTTTATTTGATTTAAAAAAATATATATTAATCACATGCTTTTTCAAATTAAATCAAAATAGTTATTTGTATTCGTTCAATTCTTTTTTATTTTTTGTTGCTTCCAGGCCTTAATGCACCTCCAGGCTCCAGACCTAGTACTCTGCAGGACGCAGCCCAGGCTCTGGTAGCCCAGGCTTTGGAAGGCTTATTGGGGGCAGGCAGCCCACAGGGACCAGCAGCAGGTTGGAAAGCTAGATAAACTTTTAAGCACACCATTTACAGAGGATATAAAAAAAAACATATTTTCATATAAACTGCTTTAAGGCTAATATATATTGCAGCATGACAAAGATGACATACGGTATCTATACGTAACATAAATGTCGTACCACACAGTTGTATCAAGTATAAATTAGCCTTTAGTCCCACACCCCTTAATGACAAACAGGGATAATCATCACATACCTTCATATTATGGGCTTCAATCCAAACCACCACGTTTTTTAAAGCATTTCAAATTAAACAGATCCCACACATTTTTAAGAATGTGCTCTTTTGAGTAACGGCATAACTCTGGAGTCTGTGCATAGCTCAGTTTGTGTGTGTGTGCTCGCATGTTTCTAGGGTTGCCCCTTAGTAGTGACCTATGCAGCGATTCTCCCATTGATGGACTAACAGCGCTCAGCAACGGGACGATCCTGGTATTCAAAGGTAATTTGGAATTCCCCAAAAAATCCAATGAAAGTCTGACTACCATTTAATTACATGAGTTTATGGTGTGTGTTGCTATTCATGTGTCCATTCCAGGTAAGTTGTTCTGGTCAGTTGACCCACGCAGCCGCTCAGTTGGACCACCCCAGAATATAACCGATACTCTGGGCATCCCGTCTCCGATTGATACCCTCTTCACACGCTGTGACTGCCAGGGAAAGACCTACATTTTCAAGGTACAATGCTTGCTACCAGGCCAGCCGCTGCTGATCTACACTTCACCCCCCTCTGGCACCTACACTGTAAAATCCTGACACACACACACACACGTTTCACATTCCTTCTCTTTTCACTCCTTACCTGCACACCCCACCACTTCAGGGAGATCAGTACTGGCGTCTGGACAGTAACATGAAGGTAGAGCCAGGTTTCCCCCAGTCTCTGTCCTCTGGATTCTCTGGTCTGAAAGGACCCATCAGTGCAGCACTGAGTCAACCGGAAACCAAAGGCAAACCTGAGACCATCTTCTTCTTCAAGAAAGGTAAGAAAGATTAGATTAGCAAACTGGCAGCCAGGCAAGTATGGACGTAAAGTTGATAAATCAATGAATAGAAATAGAGTATAGAACATGTTTCCATTTATAGCAATGCTTTGCATCTGTGTCTAACACCTTAGAGGAATTAATCCATCCATGGGAGTGTTTGTTCAATATGCAGTAGCGTTGGTTATGTATCCATAGCAAAAAAGCATCATCCGTTTCCCCAATACAGTAGGTGGCTGTTGACACGGAATTTGGGCTCTCCATACAGTACTTCTATTTCTACGATATAAAGATATTTTGCATCAGCACCAGTCCATTTTATTGTTCTTTTCTCCCCTCTCTTTCTCACTCCTAGGAGACAACATGCAGAAGTTTGTTTTCCCCTCAGAGAGTACTCCCTCATGTAGTAATAAATCCCCCAAATCACCTTCGAAGAAGACTGGTGAGTAGCAGATGAGCAAGCGATGAAGCCATCTATTAGAACTATGACCCACATTTTGACTGTGCACTGGTCTTCATTTGCTTCAGACTTTTGTCTCCAAATGTGTGGCTAAGTAGAAATAATCTGGATACCATGTCCAGCTTATTCATTTTGTGTTCTTATTATCGGTTGACCTCCAGGAGCGCATCTAGGTGGAGAGATCAACCTTCATGTCTCTCTGAAAGGATTTCCTCTGCCGATCACCGCTGCTCTCTCCTTCCCCAACCCTAAGAAGAGTGACACATATGACCCCTACATCTTCTCAGGGAGTAAGAGCCTCTCATTATGGCAAAACAAAACATTCTCAAAGAACATTAAGAAAACGTTAAAGATGTAGCTTTCGGAAGACTGCGGTTTAATTAACAATACACAAGAACACACAAGTATGAATTTAAAAATAAGCATTTCATATAATATTCTAAACTTTCCATTGTCTTTCTCCAGGTCTGTTCTTCAGCATCAAGATTTCTGGTGACCTACCAGCTCTGGTGAAACCTGAAAGCTTTGCGGCCCAGGGCAGCGTCCCTCAGTCCCAATCTACCAAACCTGGCCAGATTGAACCCAAGCAACCCTATCCAATCAACTCCATCCAAGCCTGGCTTCAGTGCCCCTAAAACATCCACATAGGCTACAGTATAACTGGAATGGATTGAAAGGACACTTCTTAATGCATCATAGTGATACACAGAGTACACATATGACAGACATGAGAATTGTTTTGGACAGCATAAGCGTGAAAAATTAACCTTAAATAACTATCACTGGCTGATAAAGATTTATTTTATTCTAATTTGAATTGACATAGATGGGAAATTACCTTTCTATCCATTCTGTGTCGATTTTCTTTTGGCACGTGAGCAACACAATAAATCACCAATGCTTCTTGTTATTTCAACTTTATTATCTAATCAAAATTCTTAGCATAGCATAACACAGACCAAAAATGAACATTTGCTTGAGATTTCAAAACTATGAGGACTAACAATGAATTAACAATACAAATTACAGAACAACTGAAAAGTCTAACTGAAACAAAGAAAAGAAAACAAGAACCAAAATATCTTGTCAGCAAGATTACAAATGAGACAGAGCCAAGTCAAAGCTGATGAAATCATGACTAAGAGTGGCCTCCTCTGCCCATGGTTCCTCCTCTTCCTGCAAGAAGAGAGAGAAATTTAAATTATGACTTCCATCTCACAATTACCTTTGTGAAAATAATTCAAATATTATCCCAATACTAATGTAATGTGTACTTCTTTTGTTGTTGTATTTGCTGCTTTTCCGCTAATAAACATAATCATCACATTACAACTGCCTCCACCCTGTTCTATAAGTAGTGGATGGTTTTCTCCAGACAAAGGTGTGTCCAAGGATGATATATCCAAATGATTTTGGTGAAGCCAAAGCTTTAAAATGGTCACACTGGGATATCAATATAGGTATGGGTCCATAAAGACTGTCTCCCAACTTGCCATTTTTACTTGAAAGATTTTTCAGTTGTGTTTTTAAAGAAACTCAAGTGTACATCATGTAACAGTGTTGGATTTAACTGGGGAAAGAGAAGTCTGTCAATATAGCAGACATTCATCTTAGTGGATCTGGCCCATTACAGTGTTCTCCTCATGTGAACATAACAGTTAGCTTGTTAGCCTTTAAATAGCTCACCACTAGCTATCTGAACTGAGTAAAGGTACTTTGAAATGATGAAAACAAGACAACAGTGTTATGACATTTTAAAATCAAAATGGTTTTCTTTTCCGACAAAACTGCAGGTGTATTTAGGGTCAAACCTCTGCGGATGAGCGTAGTCCGGCCGTCCCCTCTTCGACCTCCCCCTCTAGCGGTCAGACCGCTTGACATGGGGCGACGCTGAGCAACACTACTGGTGTCTGGAGACAAAAAGCCAAAGATAGAGAGAAGAAGATATGCCGAGTGTGAGAAGAAACAACAACCACCTTTTATTTCATCTTCATACAATGACTTTTTCCTGTAAATGGAATATGTGGGAATATGAAAGGGAAAGGCTCTGTTGTCCGTTTTCAGATCTGTCATTATGAAGCCTGGGGGGGGGGGGTAAACGTTTCATTGTAGAGTTGCAGATGTTAATAATCATGCTACCCCAGTCCCGGCAGAGTAGTTCCAGACAAGCGGATTGAGTGGCCCTGCCTTTCCCTATTTAGGACTGACCGTGGGTAGCTACCTGGGACGTAAGTCGGGGCTTGATCAACCCTGGCTGGGTCACCTGGGAGAGGGTGTATGTTGCGAGACCCGAAACATCCTGACCCCAGGCTACAACACTGATGATACGTCCCAGGTGCATCCATGTGATTTTTTTTTGTTGTTATTGCTTCAAGAAGTAATGGTTGCTGATGGCACTATACAGATTGTAAGACATTACCAGGTTCCTGACTGGTAGATGGAAGTCCAGTGTCATCACCGGTCGACTCCATGTCTCCTGTCTGGCTGTCTAGAGAGGCCTCCGTACCAGGACTAGAGTACACAAGGGCACGCACACACACACACACAAGCAGTTGTAGAACATTATGTTATTAAATGTTAAGAGACCACCTGATGGCTTTCTGTGCATCTTAAGATTTGGATAAGACAAAATAATTTGCTCTCAATCTCACTCATGTAATTAAAGCACACATTCATTACAACCCTGACTGGTCTACTCACCCCTCCCGGTCCATGAACACCTCATCTCCATCGTCCGTGGAGCCTGCCATCCCGCTGGAGGCAGTCACCATGGGAACAGACTGGGAAGCCATGTTGTCACTGCTGTCTGTAGGTAGAGACTCTGTGAAGACCGTCACTGACAGAGAGAGAAAGACCGTAAGTCTGGCAAAACGTGTTTGACATAATGGATCTTTTGGTGATTGATCTTGATCAGAATGAAAGCAACATCATCATATATATTGGTTATTTATCTTGATCACTGTGTGCATTTCTGGAACATCTATCAAGGGTGCTTTCGTAAAATGACTGAGACTGTCACACTCTGAGTGCTTTCTTGTTGTTTGGATATTCAGGGTACCTGTTCGGAAATTCAGAGCACTACACCCTAGACTGGGAGTGCACAGAGCTCACACCAGATGCAACAGATGGAGATCCCAGTTACGTGAATGAATGCACCCATTTTTTACTATTTTTAAAACATTTTCAAATAGTTCAAATAGCCAATCTACAAGCTCACAACGTGTCGATGTAGATCGGCTAGTTGAACTATTTGAAAATGTTTTTAAAAATAGTAAAACATGGCAAAGAAGTTTAGGGATAATGGGTAAGGCACCGGCAAAAATAGGGCCCTGTGTGTTTTACCTGGTGCAGCAACCTGTAGAGGTGTGGTTGGGACACTCCTTCCTCCTCCATCCTCATCATGAGCAGCGAGGAACAGAGGAGACTCATACATGCCTAGACCTGAACACACGCACACAAACACACAGCTTCAGCAGAGGAGTGATAGTCTTGTGTTGATTGGTCAGCTGCTGTATATTCTCTATGGCTGATTCAGTAGCTGACCATTCACGCAACCTAAAGCTGTGTATTCACAACGGTTTATACGGCAGCTGACCAATAAGTGTAGTTTAAGTGTCAAGGTGGGCAAAATGGGCAGAGCAGGTGACCCCTCTGCATAAGTCACTATATCAAACTAGTACAAATGTCAGCCGCCAAACACGGCTGCTTCAGTAGTGTGGTGCAATTCATGACCGAGGAGACACTGGACTTTTATCCGGGCACAAAAGAGCAAAAACACAGCACGGAAAACAGTGACGTTAAGGCCATGTAATGCGATGCTGGCAGATAGCAATACCTGCCAACTCCTCCCCACACTGTCGGGGGAAGTCCAGTGGGACTGCAATTTCATTCAGTTAGATATTGTTCAAGTTATTCTTTATCCACACAGCAGATTTTAACAGAACCTCCAACAAGTAGCCAGTGAACATAACAGGTGTGATGAGGACTAACAAACTTTGTGGATTCAGCCTTTCACTCAGGGTGCCATTTCTGCCAAGAGAAAAGCTCCTGACCTATGGGCCACGTGGCTCTTGTACCGTTGGTTTAGAAGGCTACTTATACGGGCAAGTTGCCTCCAAAGGCATTTCAAAGATCCTCTGCGTCCAATTAACTAGAGCTGCCTGGCCAGAAGCGTCATCATTTGAATTATCAATAATAATTAATATGCATTATGGAAACCTTTTGGGCCTACTTTAACAGAACTGAATACAACTTTATATTAGTGATGGGATTAGTGATTATTGCTGGGATAATTATTTTTTGCCAGACCCAAGGGGTCAGGCTTACATGAGGCTTTGTATCTGTTTTCTCCATACATGGGCATGGTCACTTTGTCCTCCGGCCCCAGCCAAAAAAGTCTGTCCCCCCCCTTTCGTCCATACATGGGCCATACAGAGGTCCCATAAAAGGGACCTCTGAATTTCGTCCCCCTTTCGTCTTCCTTTTTCCTTTCGGAATTTATTCTGGGTCTGGCAGAACCAGGTCTGCTGGTCTTTTTTGAAGATACAAATATTGATTGAAAAGGGCCCCATCTATTTTCTACAGCGACGTTTAACACATTGAGTGCCATAAACGGTCCGGACCGTTTTTGAGAATCCATGCGTCATGTGCCATAAACGGTCCGGATCGTTTTTGGCCCATTTTTTTTCCTTATACGTGGGGCCCTCTAACGAAACTTTGGGATCATCCGGAAGTGAGCCGTTTTCGATCGGTGATCACTCTGCAATGGAGGATCGTGTTAGAAATATTATTGTTCCAGGCGTTAGTCGGCACCCTCCGCCGTCTCGCACGCACGCTTTGTTTACATGCACTTCCGCGTCGGGGCTTCTACAGCACGAAACCTATCAACGTAAGTGGATGGAAGATATGCAGGCACTGAACGTACCCTATTTTAATAAACCTCTGGCACACAACGTGTTAAGAGGAATTTCTGACTTTGAGAGAATTTAATTGATCTGCTGAGATTAGATACTCAACATTCTGAGGCTGTGTACTGTAGATGGGTACTGTGCTTTAACAGAGATAGCCAATGACCAGGATAAATTCAATATGGAAAAACACATTCTGTAGCAGGGGAGAATACGTAACTTCAATTTCTGAAGCAAAGACTTATGCGGTATAAGTGTTTGTTTATAGGTAAGCTCCAGGTGGTGGTTCTCTTTGTGATCTCAAATTCTGAGTTTATTTCAAGATAACAGTTATCAGCAAGATTATTTTTATCTTGCTGAAATACTTCCATGATCAATGTGTCTTGCACCTTCCATGTATCTTCAAAATATACAATACAATGGAAAAAGCATGGCTGGCATTGTCCCACATAGTAAGGATAGAAAAGAGACCACTGCCACCATGGAGAACAGTCTTTCATTCGACTGTTTTGTGCACAGCAGTGTAAATGAACTTGAACTTGAACCAAATAGAAATGAAGGAAGAAATGAAAAAAAAAAAAGGGGAAAAAAGACTGAAACCTTCCAAACAAATAATCTTTGCTAATAGCAGCAGCTTAAAAGAAGAAGTCTTAAATGTAAAATAAATGTAAAAAAATGAATCATATGTTCTGTGTCATCCTATCGGGAACCCAATGCTCTTTCTTTCAGGCTGGTACAGATAGTAAAATAAATTACCATAAATTATGGATCTCTTAAGTTTGTTCAGTTAGCCCCTCATCTCTCCCCCTGTGCGTGTTGTGTGTGTGTGTGTGTGTGTGTGTGTGTGTGTGTGTGTGTGTGTGTGTGTGTGTGTGTGTGTGTGTGTTCTCTCGTCACCACACTAAAGTCCTTCATCCCATGCTCAGGATGCGGTCGATGTGTTGGTCAGGGAAGATGTCGTACAACTCCCTCTTCAACTCCGACGTCTCTCCTGTCGAACACTGGGGTGAGGGTGCGGGTGAGGGTGAGCGCCGGGGTGGGTACAATGTGGGACTATCAGGGCCCGCGGGACCGAGTGGGGAGTTTGAAAATAACCTGCTGATCTGGGCTGTTGGTAATGTTGCTGCTGGAAGGACGGATGGTGGCTCAAAGGGGGAGGGTTGGTGGAGTTTTGTCTGCCGTCTTTGCGTAGGAAGTCCTTTAGGTCAGGGCCATGTTGACCCAGTGGGTCGTCAGGGATCATAAAATGGTCCTCCGCAAATGTAAATGGGAGTAGTCTCTCTCGGATGATTTTTTTCCAGCCTTCCGAAGTGTTGACCAAGTCTCTTAGGTTGTCGTTGGTTACGATTACCCCGCCTGTTCTTTCTGCCAGGTGGAGCAGGAACCTGTCATCGTGTGAGGATATCCTCCGACCACAGACCTCTCTGGAGGGAGTGAAGGAGAGCAGTCCCAGGTCTTCTAACTGGTTCAAAAAAACTTTATCTATAGTGACTCGATCTCTTTTTTGCCGCCATTGAGGAACAAAGACAGTGATCTCTCTGTGGCCACGTCTCCAAAATGCCTCCACTGCCAGAGCAATACCTCGACAGGAGAAGAACCGATGAAGGCCGTGAGCCATGGCCACATTGCTGCCATCTATGATGATGTGTCTGAGGTCTGGACGTCCTGGCTCGTCTGGCAGGGTCAGTGTGTACGGCATCTTGAGCGACTGAGAGAAACGGGCCAGACCTGTTATCGTGGGTGTTGGGGGCTCACTGGAATCACAGCGCTTCGTTTCCTCATCAATTGCTAACAATTTATCCAGTACGATGGAGGGGTCTTCTGTTTGCCCAGCTTCCCTTATGACTTTCTCTACCACTTCCTGTTTGTAGCCCATATTTTGGAAGAAATTAACCAAAAAGTTTAAGTTGGTTTCTGGGCTTTCTGTCATCACTTCTTCACAGCGCTTCGTTTCCTCATTAATTGCTAACAATTTATCCAGTATGATGGAGGGGTCTTCTGTTTGCCCAGCTTCCCTTATGCCCTGCTCCACCACCTCCTGTTGGTAGCCCATGTCACTGAAGAATTTGAAACTGTCATTAGAAGCCCCCTCGCTCGAGTCCAGTGTGATCCCACCAACGACTGTGTTGGCTTTCGAACAGGAGAGGGATGTTGAACTGCAGGGGGTATTAGACCTGCAGCTGCTACTGGTCCCCCTACTTTCTCTCTCCTTCCTCTCTTGCTCCCCCCGTCTCTCCAGTGAGTCATCCCTACGCTCCGGAGAGTACTGTCTCTTTGTGTCCCGGGTTTCACTCCTAGATGAGCGCCGCTTGTGCGAGGGACGAGTCCCGCTCAGGAGGACCATGTCGGGGCCTATGCCTATCCCGCCACTTGCTCTACTTGCTCCACACCCAGTCTTTGCCCAAGAAGCACCCCCAGACGCATTCTCAAGGCTGGTGTCTAGGATCCGGTTAGAGAGCTCTGTATGCAAACCTGGTGTCTGGGTCAGGGTGTGTGTGTGTGTGGTAGTGGGGCTCTGTGCCAAAGCTAGCAACTCTTCCTTTAGGGTGCTGGGTAGCAATAAGAGTTCCATGGTGTACTTGTCAGCTCTTTCCTCCACAAAGGATTTGAAAGCTTGCTTCACTGCCATTTGCATGTCGCTGGGCAGAAACCTATTCTCATGAAAGAGTGCAACAAACTGCTGGACTCTGCTCTGGGCCATCACTACAGGTTCAGCCCGGCCTGTGAGTCGCAGGAGGCCCGGTTCATGCACCACAACTTTGGCACCGGTGTCTAGCAGGAGTCTGTCCAGGAAGAGGCCACGAGCACCAGCAAAGATGCAGTGCATCTCCAACGGGTAGCGTTCCTTCATCTGTAGCTCTGGCTCACACAGGCCCGTCACATACTCCTTTGCCTTTGAAACGTCATCTTTGTTTCCTTTAAGCTGTAGCCATATGTGTTGTGGTGTTTCGCCTCCGTGCGGGAAATAATAATAGTCGCGAATCGCAAAAGCTACCTTGAAAACGCGTTCTACTTGCGCCTTGTCGGTTTTGAGCGTGTTTTGATTGCCTTCCAGCACCACAAATTCATCCACGATGGGGGTCTCTTGTAGCTTGCAGCAGGATGAAGTGAGTCTGCTGGTCGGCTGTTCAGTGTAGTCCAATGTTGACATTTTGTTTTCCCAGTCACTGTAGACGATAGCGTTTTATTTTAACCTTCGGCGTTAGTATCTCTTCCTTTCTTCATTTCCCCATTTGGTAGGGTTTTCTTGGATCGCCACTGTTTAATTAACCCGCAAACCATACGTTTAATGTATACATTAACATGAGATTTGCTCTGATGTCACAGCACTGGCGTCATCGCAAATCTGACAAATACATCCCTCTGTGTTTGCCAGACCCAAGGGGTCGGCCTACATGTGGCTTTGTCAACCTTTCGTCCATACGGTACATGGGCATGTCAGTTTTTTGTCCCCCTTTCGTCCATACATGGGCAAAGAAAGTAACCCTTTCGTCCATACATGGGCATGTCAGTTTTTTGTCCCCCTTTCGTCCATACACGGGCATAGAAGGGACCTCGCATGACACGTCATGCGAAGTCTGGCCGTTCAGATTTCAACCACTAGGGGTCTGGCAGTACCAGGTCTCCTGGTTCCCTTGTTTATTGTGATTTGATGTCTGTTTTTGTTGCTTGGTTATGTTTTATTATGCTAAATTACTGTATGTCTTTTAATGTGTTAACTGTGTTTTACTGCAGGTGTCATGATGTGCATGTTGTATTGTGTCTAGACCATACCGCCTTGCGAGGCCAGTTGTCCAAGGTCAGAGTGAGAGGCGGAGGTCTGAGGCAGCAGGTCTTCAGGAGGTCCGAACCGGAACCTGGTAGACAGACCTGGTACCTGAGGAGAACTGAGGAGATATAAGAAACTAATTAGAGAGTCTGACGTTAAGTTAAAGGGTCTACACCATGAATTTTAACTTTTTCTTCATTTTTGTGTGTTTTTGGTCTCCCCCACCTCTCTTCTGTTCCAACAAATACCCGACTTCGAGCATGCAGGCTTTCATAGGCTATCTGTGGTTTTTATGTAAATTGGTCTGAAAACAGTCCGTCAGATTTGTTCCCCCACCCTACGTCACGTCTGGGAACAATTCCTCCCGTTTTTCAGTTCTAACAAAAAAAAAAAAATCCCAAAAAAAAAAAACATTTTTTTTTTTCATTTTTTTCTGTTTTTTAAATTTTTTCTTATTTTTTTTTTTTACTTTTTCCACACAGAACCAGGACATAACATGCATACAAACTGGCTCCATAGCGCCCCGTGCCAAACAGGACAATGTGGTATTGCAGGTGAAAGTGCTTTATGAGCCAGAGAGAAGTTAGTTGGAATGAGTATATCTGAGGCTTGATTTAGGCTCAAACCTTTTGAAAAACGTTTGAGGGACATAAACAATATGATATCAAATATTATTATTATTTTTTAAATTCATGGTGTAGCTCCTTTAAGACTGTAGCAAAACTAAACGGGCTGACAAGTTTTACTGATTAAAATTGGACCTTGTTGAAATGTTTTATCTGTGCCCAGCAACTTTACCTGGGTAAATAAAGGACACATAAAGGACCATACCGATATAAATATGTCTATTCACAGTGCTTGCTCACATATCATACACAAACGTAGACCATTTTGTTCAAAGATACCAGAATACCAGAATATCTGAGTCTTGGTGTTGGCTAAACATCATTGCATTGATGTCATAGTGAACAATTTCTGTCTAGACTCACAAAAAATCAACAATAACAAAACAATGACTGAAATGAAGATGAAACAACCCACTGATACTTTGGAAAATGTTTGGCAGTAAATGTCAAATATACTGTGAGTCGTAGTTAATGGGATAGTATGATTGAATTGTTAACGTGTGTGCATATCTTACTGTATAGCTTCGGCGAAGCCATCAGTTCGGTGTGGGACCACTAGAGTGGGAGTACTGGGAACCATTCTGTCATCATCATCAAAGAAATGTTGCTGTAACACACACACACACACACACACACACACACACACACACACACACACACACACACACACACACACACACACACACACACACACACACACACACACACACACACACACACACACACACACACACACACACACACAAAAGGTGACATCCCAACAACAGCTAAAGATAAGGCTATGAGATTTTTAAACAATGTTCACAGCAACTACATTAATTTAATACATGCACACAGCTGACTCTCTCACCATGCTACCAATTCCAGGAGTTAGTTGTGGTCCTCTTCCAACAGATGGACGGCGCAGAGAGGACTGTCTCTGGATGGATGGACAGATAGACAGACAGACAATTTAAACCCTATCGGTGAAAGGTTTTAATCTATAATGTGTCACTACTGTGAGTCACCTCCACACTTTTTTCAGTTGGAATGTGATTTTTGTGAATCGACCTGGTTGTGTGACTCTCTTTAAGCCTAGACTAGGAGGAATAAATGCGATCAATAAGATGAACCTTTGTACTTACATACACCAATTTCAAACAGAGGCTGGCATTTGTGATATATATTTGTGTGTGTGAGTGCACCTCTACCTGTGTGTGTGGGGGTCCCAACTCTGGAGCGGAGGGCTGGATGTAGAGCCTCGGGGGGAGGGGGTGGGGGGGTCGACGGGGGGAATGGGGGAGACGAGGGGTGAGGGAGGAGGTGGGAGTGGGGGGGAGGTGGTGTGGGTCTCGTGGGGGGTCCGATTCTGAAGTAGTGCCACTGCTTCTCTCGCCTGAACAAATCAAACAGAAAATTATGACTGATTTATAAACTCTTCAAATAAAACAAAAGGTTAGAATAAATTAAAAATGTAATTCAAAAACTGAAATAAATAAATATATCATATTAACTCATTCACTGCCACTGACGTAATAAACGTAATTATTCCCGTTACCAATCCTGCCACTGACGTAAAAAACGTAATTTAATTAAAAAATAATCCGATCGCGGTAATCTGTTCCATAATTGCAGCCAGTTGAAAAAAGCATGTTTCACCAAAAAATACATGGTAAAAAAATAAGTACACAGGAGCCGAGATACAGGATTTTAAAGTAATAAGTTAACCAGGGAGTGAATGGAGCAGTAAATCATCTTTGGATAGTGATATTTCTGGTTCTGTGTGGAATTTAAAAATAAATAAATAATAATAATACTTTTATTTTGAAAAGACGGACATGTCCGTCTTTGGCGGTAAACGGGTGTATTTTAAAAGACGGACATGTCCGTTTTTGGCAGGTAATGTGTTAATGTACAGGAGTTCAATCTGGCAGAATTTGCCAGCTAACTAAATCAAAAGAATGTGTAGAACTGTAAAGCATTTTTCAATGTTTCATAACTGAAACAGTGAAAAACTAATGAAGACACAGAAAACTTAAAAGGTTTAAGTTTTAAAAAATTCTATTGAAATGAATAACACACTCATAAATGGTCCTCACCGCTGTGGGCGGAGTCAGGGGGTCTGTGGGTGGAGTCAGATGGTCTGTGGGTGGAGTCAGAGGACACGCCACAAAGGCTGTCCTCGTTGTCGTTAGCGGGTTCCGACGACTCGCCATCTTCGTTGTCCTCCTCTCCTCCCTCGTCGCCTGCCTCTCCGCTGCCCTCGTTGCTCTCCTCACCTTCCTCCATCCCTCCATCGCCACCCTCATTATCATCATCGTCATCATCTTCATCGTCCTCTTCTTTGTACTGAGGCACAGATGACAGGCCGGGATGTTAAATTCCAGTGAACAGGCACATAGAGCATGAAAACTGGGACATTCATATTATGGTATACATCTTTGACAGGTTCTACACTCAAGAGTATATAATCGTACTATGAATGAGCGAAATCTCTGGAAATTGTCCAGAACCGCCGATCCGACCGCTATGCCCATATATGGGACAGACCGACTTCAAACTTGGTATACGTATCAGCGAGGACCTGAGGGTGTGGTGGGCCGAGTGGGACGTCGGCCGGATCAAACATATCAATAAAACCATAAATTCCCATATATGTAGTTTGCTATTGTCATCAATAGGATGGCAGACTGGCCTGGACTCCATATTTGGGTATGCCTGACACGGAACTCCATATATGTGCATAAAAGGGACACAGAGAAACATACAGAAATCTATATGGGCATTAAAGGGACACAAGACGGGTACAAAGGGTGTTGCATAACCGGGTGGGGCGTGCATTTCCAAATTGCATCGTTCCCGAATAGGCCAAGAAAAGACAATACATTAGAACAGAACAGAAGGAAAGACAGTAGAACAGAATAGGAGAGAAAACAGTAGAACAGAATAGAAGACAATACAGCAGAACAAACGAAAAGAGAAGACAGCAGAACATAATAGAAGAAATGACAATACAGCGAAGAAGACAGTAGAAAAAACAGAAGAAACAATATAGTAGAACAGAAGAAAAGAGAACAACATTACAACATAACAGTACCTCTTCCTCTTCTTCATCTCCATCCTCCTCTCTCTCCTCTTCGTCTTTGCTCTCACGGCTCTCACTGTCTGTGTCAATCACGATGACATCACGTTCCTGCGGCGTCATTGGATCAGTGGGGACAGACTGGGACACGCCCCCTTCGTCATCCTCCTCATCCTCAGCAAGCAGCACCGGGAAGCTCTCCTCCGGCAGCTCCTAGACACAAATGACCATTATGTGGGTGAAGAGGAGAATGGGTGGGTATGCAGAGATGTGAGACTATTGAGGAAGGCCTTATGGGTTACCTCTACAGGGATACACTCACCTGACTATTGTCTGCTGAATCCTGTCTGTCCCTCTCCTCATCCAGGTCTCCTTCCATCCCCTCATCCTCCTCTTCCTGGAACACATGCACACGCACGCAGCCAAATTGAAATACAAACCGTAACTTTATCTAAATTATTGTATTTTCTTGGTGAAGGTGTGTCTGAAGTCTGTGTATGTGCAGTGATGTAGGAAATTTCTCCTGGTTGTATTAGCCAACCACATTCACGCTGTGGCCATTTTGCGCCTACGTCATACTTAACTCTCTCAGTGCCAAGCCACGAGTTATCCCGAGTTTTTTCTGAATGCCCTCAGTGCCAGAACAAAAAATCCAGAGTTTAAAAAAAAAAAAAAAACTTTTTTGGAAAAGAATGTTCAGAACCCAAGATATCGTTGCTGCTCGAAGAGTTGCTGCTCCATTCACTCCTTGTTTAACTTCTAACTGAAAAAGGCTGTATCTCGCTTCCTAAGCACTTTTTTTTTACTTAAAAAAATAATAAAAAAATGTTGGCACAGTATGAACATATTTTTTTATTTCATTGGCACTGAGAGAGTTAAGGGTGAGGAAACTCCACTGTGTGAATATGGTGGTCAATGAATGGATGATTACATTTTTGTGTCCAGTCATTATTCACACATGAAATAACAACAAAAAGGAATTCTGGTAGGTACAAACATATATCGAACCAAATCAATAATACACAAAGAACATTACACATGCAAATACATAGCAGTTGAATAAAGAATACAAGAATGATAACAGTAACCAAAAATACAAAGATGTATGCATATGTTCACATACAGTACACATACATACAGTGCAACTCACAGGTACAGCCTCCATATACAGTACGTACACACCTACTTTGTGTGTGTGTGTGTGTGTGTGTGTGTGTGTGTGTGTGTGTGCGCGCGCGCTCGCGTGTGTGTACTGTATACCTGTAGCGTTATCGTTTGTCGCAGCCGTAATTTCTTGGTGGAAGGAGGCCTGTCTAAGACCGTCTGAGAACTCTCTGCTCCGCCCTCATCCTCCTCTCTACCTCGCTTTGGTCCTGTTGACACACACACACACACACTTACATTTCAGCTCTACCATACCCAGGTGGAGAGTTTGGTCATCACAGATTTCATTGGACGCCATGTAGGGTCCACAGACTCGTTGCTAAGGAACAGGTAACTGTCAGCTGATCTATAGAAAGCTAGGCATCTTCAGGATGTTGACAACATTCCTTGTTACAATTTAGGCATTTAGTGGACACACTGTCATACACGGTCGGAGGATGAGACAGGCCACGGTCAAGTAATTAGAGTGCTAAGAAGACATGTGCTACAAAGTAACTACGATAACAAGTTGTGTCATTGGGACTCATTCACAAAAAATGTACTTGATTAAGACGATCAAAAGCATGTCACCCAAATTGGAATTTAAGGCGTTGTGCTTCTTGTTTCTTATTCTTTTTATATGCCTAAATATCTTATCTTCTCAATATTTCTGAAACTTAGTATTTACCTTGTTCAGTACCATATTGGCCTAAATATAAGAGGTTGTCTTGGGCCAATTCCACTGAACTCACCTGTTCCAATCAGAACAGAGGATGTGGAAGGCTGTTCTGCCTCCGTACTGGACCCTGCCTCCTGATTGGGTGCTTGCTGCTGGGTGGGTTGGACAAAGGCTGTAGCTTGGGAACTTGTTGGCAAAGCCAAGGAGGTGGGTGTGGTTCCGAGGCTGGGACTGGTGGAGTGCACGGTGCCACTAGCACTGATCAACGCTGCATACACACATTACATTCACATTATTTATACACATCCTTCAACAGCTGGTACAAATACTGGTGAGAAAGACGCATTACAGGAACAAACATAGACAGGTTCTAGTCTGGGATCTTGTCTAGTATAAATACATACTTATTCTAACAGATGTTTACAAATGCTTTACATTTTTTCTTCCCTGAACTCATCTCCCCTCTATCTCCCTTCCATCTCTTACCCTCCTGGCTGTCAGTCTGTGTGCTTGGCATGACAGTGGCAGTGGGTGTTAAGGACACAGTCGCTGGGGTAACCATGGGCCGGATGCTGGCACGGGGTGTGGCTTTGTTGCCAGGGGAAGGGCTTGGCTTGCTGCTAGGGGAGGGGCTTGGTTTGTTGCTGGGCGATGGTGTGCTAGTGGTGGGGCGGATGTTGGCCGTTGGAGGGTCAGACATACTGGAGCTAACGAAGACAAAAAGTTCACAATTAAAGTGTTGTCCACATCAATATAATTATAATCGTTTTAAATGTGTTTTTCTTTATTGTAAAAAGAAAAGAAACTCAAGTGGATGGCAGAGTAAGTCTATGGCAGAGTTCACACCACAACAATAAAAACAATGATAGTGGCGAACAAAATCGTTGGGATCACTTTCAGAGTGATTTGATGAATGATAGAACAGCCAATCAAAATCCATCAGAATTTACAGGGCAACTCAACTCATCACTCTCGTTCAACATGTTTAGAAACCTTACCGGTCAGTGAATGCTCACACCATTATCGTTTTATTTATAGATGTGGACGGCCCTCAAGGCTCAACTTATACTTTGTCACACGTTTAAATTCAACATAAAGAGACATATTCAAAAATAAAATGATGCAGGTTTTATTTTTTCAATTATTGCAACAGTCAACAGCCACCACGTAGCCACATTTATTATGTCTATTATCTGTCTGTCTGTGTATCTTTTACCTCCCTCTGTCTTGAGCGGGGCTTTTCAGAGACATCTGTCTCTGGTCGCCTGGTCTGGACTGATCCTACACACACACACACACACACACACACACACACACACACCTTTATGAACACTTAGTTTGAAGGCATGATGAGTATATCATTATGGCATGTTGACTGAAATGACAGTATTATGTCAGTATTAACCCATCAAGACCTGGAACTGTGTCATTTTTAGATTTGAGCTAAAAAGCATTATTTTACACTTTCGCTATTTGTAGATCTGCTATTTTTGAAAAATCTTGAAGATGTGTGCAAATCTTTGAATATATATATTTTCAAAGCGAACATTTTTAACTCAAATCTTTGCTTCTGGGGGTCCCTGGAACAAGATATTTTGATGGGGGTCCGCAGCCAAATACATACAATCTTGGGGGTCCTTGACATGAAAAAGATTGAGCACCACTGATATAGAAATTCACATTTCTCAACAGAATTCTGTTGAGATTTAGGAGACATGTAGAATCGGCTTCAGGTCTCAATGGGTTAAGTGATCTTATGAAGTACACTTAGTAAGCAGGGTTTCTTATTGGTGAATCACAGTGACATCAACTGCATACTGTATGGTGCTGCTGCTACCTTAGATGTACTCTGTTCCTGGGTTTCCTCTCTCGGCTCAGCATGCGAGTGTGTCTCCCTCAGTTCCCTAAGCTCTCTGTCCAGTCGGAGGAGTCGTCCTTCATACTGGGACTTCAGGGCACTTAATCGCACATCCTGCTCCTCCCTGTTCTGTTTCAACTCCTCTATCTCTTTAGACTGCTGCTCCTTGACACCTGGAAGAAGCCATCCAGATGTTCTTAAAGGGGAATACAATTACTAAATGTAACTAATATTTGTTAGTCTTAGCGCTGTGTGTTTTAACAAGTGTAATTTTTCAGATGGTTCTGGTTGATTTTGGTATTTTGTGTGTGTGTGTTAACTACATTAATTGTTCAGATGGTTGATTGAGTTTTGTGATTGAGTGTGAGAGAGAGAGAGAGATTTGTGATTGAGTGTGAGAGAGAGAGAGAGAGAGAACTCACTGTTCAGATGGCCGATTTTAGTCTTGGCTACGACTAAAATCTTCTTGGTCTTATCTTCTTTGTCAGCCATCTGCTGTCTGAGCTGCTCCTCTCTGCTGGTACGCTCCGACAGCTACATGACAACAACCATGTTAGAACTCTCTGGACAGGGTGGCTCTGCTCTAAACGAACATCTGACTTTGCTCAATGAAAATTAAGTAAAGTGAGAACAATCCAGTTGAGCCGGTACCATACAGTGGGAAAGTGCAATTATTTGTTATGCAAATGGGGCTAAAGTCAAAACCACTCTTCCAAAATAGATACTGGTTATATTCCCCAACCATTTCACACTATCCATAAATAAAGATGTACAATACCTCCTGTCTGAGTTTAGCCAGCTCCTCCTGTAGTGCCTTGTTAGCATCACTAGCACCGTTAGCATCACTGGCTGGGACTGGCTGGGAGCCCTGATCAGACTGGCTAGCTCGACTGGCTTCAAGGGCCTGGTTAGCTTCGGCCAACTGCTCCTGCAGACGGCTGATATCTGCTTCACGGTCGCCTACAGTCTGACACAGGGAGGAATGAGGTAGGGTGAAAGAGGATGAGAGAGAGATGTATGAGGGGAGTTCAATGAGAGAGCGGAGCATTGAGGAAATATGAGACGTAAGGCAATAAAACACTATATTTGCATGGGTTTCCTTACCTTCTGCAGGTTGTCATGTTCTCCCTGCAGCTCAGTCACCTATGAGAAGACAAATTATGCTATCATCATCATACACTAATTTAGAAAAGTGAAATTCCATGTTCGAACATCAACTACACCGAAACAAGCCAGATAAAGAACATTGTCAAAAACACAGAGCAGAGCCAGGCTCCGTTACCTTGCTCTCCGATTGGCTGAGTGAGGTCTTAAGGGTGGTGACTTCCTGGTTGTGATTCTGTTGACTGGATACTTGGCTCTGCTGTAGATCTTTCTGTTTGGCTAGGTTCTGCTGAAGGCCTTCCTTAGCCTGCTGGAGTTCCCTTTGGACTTGCTGGATCTGGTTCTGACGGGCCTGGGCAAGAGACTGGGACGATTTCAACTGGTTCTGCGCCTGGACATACAGGATAAGACAGATTAGACTTGGTTGTAATAAAAGATAGACAGACAGCTAAACTTTGTTGTATTTATTCTTGCTCAACACTATTAAGGATTACAGCGACAAAACCATAGCTTTAGCACAGACCCAACAACCCAGAGACCTTCTGACCACAGAGTGGGAGAATAATGTCAATCGATTCTGGAAGTAGAAAGATTACGGCATGCTATGTTGAATTTACAGACAGTAGTGTAGTACATTTGTTACCTGCAGCGTTTGGGTCTTTGTCTGTTGAAGTTCTTTCTGACTCTGCGTCAGCTGGTTCTGATTCTGCTGGAGTTGGGTCTGTGTTTGAGTCAGCTGAGACTGGACCTACAGAGTAAAGACACCATGTTAAAGCAGTAGGTAACATACAAGTAGGACAGCAACTAAAATATAATTTTCCTAATTCATTAATCTATGATTTTAAATTATCAGTGGTGGTTGGACACACTCTCCAACAGAGAAATGTTGACCAGTGCTGTATCAAGATGGCTTCCCCCACTGAGAAGCGTGGGTCGTATTTCATTGTTGAATTTCATGGTTGCACCAGCATTACACTACCATATTTTTGGGTTAAAAACGTTTTTTTGTTCAAAAGGTTCTATATTAGAGTGTTTGTTCAGTAGCAGAGGTCTCCCTGTCTCTCCAGCTCTTTAACACATTGAGTGCCATAAACGGTCAGGACCGTTTTTGAGAATCCATGTGTCATGTCATGTGCCATAAACGGTCCGGACCGTTTTTGGCCCATTTTGGTTTAATACGTGGGGCCCACGTGCCCACGCGCTCTAACGAAACTTTGGGATCATCCAAGGAGTCTCTGAGAAGGAGAGGCCGTATGTGGATCACCAAAAATCCTTCCGGTCGGCCGCTCCAATGTTAACTCCTTGACTAAAAGCTTAACCCATTGAGACCTGGAACTGTGTCATTTTTAGATTTGAGCTAAAAAGCATTATTTTACACTTTGGGCTATTCAAAAATAGCAGATATACAAGCTCATAGCGCGGCACCGAGTGCCGCGCTACGAGCTTATAGATCTGCTATTTTTGAAAATTTGTGAAAATGTGTGCAAATCTTCTGAATATATATATTTTTAAAGCGAACATCTTTAACTCAAATCTTTGCTTCTGGGGGGTCCCTGGAACAACATATTTTGATGGGGGTCCGCGGCCAAATACATATCATTTTGGGGGTCCTTGACATGAAAAAGATTGAGCACCACTGATATAGAAACATACGTTTTTCAGAATACTGTTGGGATTTAGGAGACATGTAGAATCGGCTTCAGGTCTCAATGGGTTAATATCTCCATTTCTTTTTAACGTGGTGGAAGTGAGACGTTTTCGATCAGGTGGGTGGCCAAATTTCTGCCAATCAGGAGAGAGTACCTTTATCAGCTTAGAATTTCCAGTTCCCATTTTTTCTGCTTGTTTCTTTGTGCCATCACTTCCAATATTCTCACTTGTTTATCCTTTATCCTGTATGAGTTCTCTCTCCAGATCGGATGACATTGGTATCCCGCCCTTTAAATACATTTTCTGCTTTCTAAAAAAGCTGGAGAGACTGAGCAAACACTCTATAGCAATGATCACTATCAGAATATAGAGCTATTTAACACTTATTTAAAAAAAAAAAGTATTCATCTTTATTCACTTCAGTAAATAATATGTTCATACTCATGTTTCTTAGTCATTCGATGCAATTTTCATTCTGATGGATACTGTGGATGTTAAGGACTGCATTTTTACGATCCATCTTTATGTTTTCCATTAGGTTAGTACCTGTGTTAGCTGGCTCTGGTTCTGTGCCTGCTGGGATTGGACTTCCTGGAGCTGCTGCTTTGACTGTTGGCTCTCCTTCCGTGCTTCCTCTAATTCCTGCTTGGACTTCTGGGCCTGGAGGGAAGTGGGAGGTACAGTAGGAGAGAATGACTTAAGGACTCAATCAAAAGCCACTGTTAAAGAACATACTACTTCTAATAATAGTAGCCTAACAAAAAATACCTTTCTTGTATAGAACATTTTGAAAGCACGGTTTACAAAGAACTTTAACACTAAAATATGAGGAAGCAGAAGCACCATACAACAAAACTAGAATAAGTGAAATGGCTAGTTACCTCCTCCTGTTTTTTCTGCACATCCTCTTTATTCTTGGTGAGGTCCTCTTTGGCTTTGCTGAGCTCCTCCTTGACCTGTATTAACTCCTGCTGCACCTCCTGGCTCGGACCCGCCTCACTTCCTGACTTGGCTGCAGTTTCCTCAACCAGCTACAGAACACAGACATGCACAGCTCATCACAATCAGACAATAATCTATAAAGCGTTTTTTTTGTGCCTGTGCCCCTGGGGCCACACGTGGACCCTGGTGTGACTATTGTCACGGCAGACCCCTGAACAGTGTTTGCGCCAAGCTTGGTGCAAATTGGAGCAACAGTGTGGCTGGGGCCCCTGATGTGATTTAATGAACACACTCATACACCATCACTCAGTCCCACCTTGTCATGCTGAACTTTGAGCTCCTCATACTGGGTCTTGTAGCGCCGTGCAATCTTCTTGACCTGTGCGATTGTCTTGTTCTTCTCCAGGAGGTCATTGGTTATAGTCTCCAGCTCTTTCTTCACGTTGTCTCTCTCTGAGGTCAGCTTGGCTATAGAGTCTCTGAGACCCTGCAGCTGAGACTGAGCCAAGTTGCTGCTGGCATGGGACCTAAAAAACAGACCAGAACTCATTATTTATTAAGTCATTTCTATTAACAGCCTCTCTCTTCCCTGTGCAATCTGTAGCCATGGACAGAAAGTGTGCAGTTTGACAGCGGAGCACTGGTGTTGTGCCAATGTGCGCTTATGCTATATCATACATCTTAAAGTGTCATTTTTTCCCCTCAATCTTTCCCCCCCCTTTTCTTCCAATTTGATCGTAATGCCAATACTCAATTTCCCCCACACGTGTAATCCCTGTCACTGCAAACCCCTACAGTTGGTCATATGGGACGGTGTAGACGAGCATGTCTCCTCCTATACACATGAAGTCGCCAGCCACTTCTTTTCATCTGGCAATGAGTAGATTCACAGGAAGGCGTAGGAACACGCCATCTCACCTAGTTCTTCTCCCTACTGGTGCAACGACAGAGATCACCCTCCCCTGCCAGCTTCCCACCCTCAAATATGTCCACTTGTGTCGTTTGAGTGCCCTGCCAAGTCAGATGCACTGGCGGTTTCAAACCCCTAGGTGGGCAGTAAAATGTACCCTTTCCGAATATATTACCTGGCCAGTTCAGTCTTAAGCTTAGCAGATTCTTCAGCTAGCTGTGTGATGCGTTTCTGCTGCGCTTCTTTCTCATTGGTGAGTTTCTGTTTCTCCTCAACATCACTGTCCTTCTGTTGGCTCACAAGTTGCTGTAGGGATATGAACACACACACACACACACACACACACACACACACACACACACACCAAGTGTTAGTCTTTCAAAGGAGAAATACAGAGACGCACGTACACGCACACATGCGCACACATGCGCGTGCACACACACACACACACACACACACACACACACTTTCTTACCTGAGCCCTGGTCTTCCATCGTTTGAGGTCCTCCTCCAGGAGTCTGTTGTCAGCCTGCAGAGAGCCGTTCTTCTCCGTCAGTACATTCAGAGACCGCTGCAGTGGGCTGATGTCTGACTGGAGTTTAGTCAGCTGGCCAGACACAGACACAGATTCTGTCAGCTACAGAGAACTCAGGAAATCTGAGACATCAGGTAATGTTGGACAGCAACCCAACCCAATATGAACCACTAATTCAGGCCATCAATTTAGGGTACCACTATATGAGGCCAACAGAGCTCACAGGTAATTTGTGCCATCTTGTATTTTTAAAACATTCATGTGTTCACTCTATATTTATGTTTTGTTTGGCTTTGTTTTTCTACAGCTTCACCCAACTGATGGCTGCTTATAGACGGTTATGATGAGCACTTGGGGTGAAAACAGTTAGGGGTAAGGGTCTTGCTCAGGGACAGACTGTACTGCACTAATGGTCATAAATTGTAGTACTTTATTATAGTGCATTTTTTTTCTTTTAAGCCATTATATTATAAGTATTGTTTCTTTCTTTTTTATCCACGTTTTAACTACGATGGATTATTATAGCAGACCAAATATGAAAAAACTAAAAACACCAGTGGTATCCTTAAAGGTCAGGCCACCTTTAAATAAGCCAGTTTTCCCAAGTTTCCCAAGCTCACCCAAGTTTAGCAGTACATACAGTACATCACAAGGGATACCTCCATCAACTTGTGAATTGGCAAGTTGTTAACCAGTTGAAGTTGGGGCTTACTTTAGCCTGAGATTGGTGTACTTCCTGTTCCAGCCTGTCTCTATCCATCTTCAGCATTCTGTTGTTCTGCTGAAGAACACTGATGTTCTCCATTCTCTTCAGCTGGTCTTCTTGACGGGACAGGGTCTTTGCTGTAGCCTTATAGACAGAAAGAGAGAGAGAAGTGAGGGAGAGGCAGGTTCAACTGGTACATGGCTTCTTCAGCTGATGTCATCAATAGTATCGATCGTTTTTTTGTCTCGCTACTCCTTGGGAGTTGTTGCATTTTAATAAAAAAATGTATTAAAATTTAAAAAAATGATTGACTTGGTGTAGTTATTAGTTCAATATTTCAGTGGGTCAGAACACTGTCCATCATTCTCTCTGGTCCGTCCATCCAGCACTCCTACCTGCATCTTCTCTCTCTCAGAATTAAGTGTATCCTGTAGTTCTTTCAGTTCTCTGTCCTGGTGTTCAACTCTCTGTCCATAGCGCAGAGCTTCTCCTTCTGACACCTCGCACCGTGTCAGAGCGATCTCCTTCTCACGACGCACAAACCTACAACACACACACGAACACAGTCATTTAGATGGGGTTTTTCCCCCAAAAGGAGTTGATGGTATCTGACAGCAGATTCATAACTCCATTAACTCTGTACATCCCAATTCCAATTAAGTTCTACTAAATAAATAAAGTGTACAGCCAGTTATCAAGGATATAGGACATTATTACATGGCTTAGTTGAATGCTTGATTCTGATTGGTCAATCACTGAATTCAGCACTCCGTTATCAAATTTGCTATCAAACATTCAGCGGTGCTTGGTTTTTGCCGTATTCAACATGTAAACAAACAAACAATATAATTTTACATGTTAAAAGTGCACTAAAGAATGTTTTTGAAAACATTTGAGGCGGGAAATAGGCAATGCAGTGACATACAGTAATATTCATTCATATTTGATCTACACTTCCTAACAAGAGTTTTGTGAGCTGCCACCTGGCATAATCTAATGGAATGTATCTTTTACCGTAAGCAAGTACATTCTTTAAAACATCTATTAAATAATTTTATTACATTTTGTGTCAATGTATTAATTGCTTTATTAAGTAGTTGTGTAATAAACGGGATCATGAATGGTGAGCAGGTCATTGTTGAGAAATAAACCCAGAAAGGGTTATTAGACCCCAACGCGAAGCAGAGGGTCTCATCATCACCCTGAGGGAATTCCTTATCCCTTGCTTACTACTGTATATGTTATAACCTAAACTCTTACCATTTATTTTTGTCCCCCTTCTAGGTGGTATGCGTCCAGCTTAACTGCATAACCTTAACGCCAATGCCCTGTGTTCAAATCTCACTAAAAGACCTGTGCTGCAGGTCCCCCTCCCTCACTACCCTCACTAAACAGTCCAAAGAAAGCAGAAAAGCTGTAAGGATTACCTGAGTATTTCAAGGATCTGCTCTGTCGTCTTTCCCTCCTCACTGAAAGACAGGTTGAGCTGCTGCTGCTGCTGTTGTTGTTGGTGGTGTTGTTGCAGCTGATGCTGTTTACTCTTGGACGCCATGTCATCCATCTGTTGGTGCAGCAGGGTGTTCTGCTTCACCAACTCCTCATAGCTACGCTTCTGATTGGACAGATCATCCTAGGGCGGGGGTAGTAGGACATCATCAGCAATTGGAACTGAATAATAGCCGGTCTACAGGCTCACAATGCATTGTGGATACGATGCATTGTGAGAATTGATTAGAACATCTGGAACTGAGTTTGAATTTATTTCCTACTCTTGATTAGTAGTTGTCTTTTTCTATATCTGCTTTTAAAATAGTTATACCGAGATGTACTTTTCATTAACACATTCACTGCCAGGTACTGTACTATGCATCTGTTTTTTTTAGCTTCTGCCAGGGTTTTTTCAAATGTTCTAACCTTTTCAAGTAGTCACAGAATATTTAGCTCCAGTGTGATCGATCCCCTGATGGTTGCTAATCACCGAGGGTTTCACTGAGCTTCCCCAAAAAAAAGAAATGTCATCGCAACCTCCCGTTCGCTTGTTATTCGCTGTTAAAAATAGCATGTTTCACCAAAAATACATAGTAAAACACAGGAGGTTATTTCCCAAATAAATGAACCAGGAAGTGAATGGAGCAGTAAATCTTCAGATCGCGTTATCTCCTGGTTCTGTGAGGGGAAAAAAACGTTTTTTGAAAAACGTAGATTTACGTGATTGGCGGTGAACGGTTGTATTTGCATTAGTGTAGATCTACGTGATGGCAGGGAATGTGTAAAAGCAGCACTATGTAACTTTCCTCTTCTACCTCGGATTTGAACCTGGTTCCGTGCTTAAGGCCACGGTCACACCCACACCGCACTTTTATTCTTCCTAATGGAGTGGTTTGCTGCCATTTGCAGATTTCTGCAAAAAACACACTCCATTCCCATTTAAATACATTGGCAGAATCCGCCCTCATAGGTAGAATAAAAGTGCGTTGTGACCGTGCCCTAAGTGCTGAAATCTTTACCATTGAGCAAATAGAGCCGGCCTGCTTACTGGGGGGATAAACATCAGGTCAAAATTCGTGTCAAATCCTGTGTCTAGGTGAGACATGACCTTTGACACGATTTCATTAAAATAAAAAGTTACATAGTGAGGCTTTAACTAATGCATCTTTATTTCTATTATTCCATTATCATTCTTCTCCAATCACAAGTCTACGCACTTTTAGATAGCTACACAGTAAACTCTGTGTACCTCTCCTCTGTTCCCCTATCTCTCCAGCATTGTCCTTTGTTCTCCTTCTACCTTCAGCTGTCTCTGTTGTTCGCCTACCTTCAACTGTTTCTCCAGTGTGTTATAGGCGGATGTCTTCTCCTGCAGGAGGGAGGTCGTCTTTTTTAGCTCCTCCTCCTGCTCCCTCCTTCCGGACGATTCTTGTTGGTTCCGTTTCTTCAGCGCCTGCAGGGCCTCCACATCTGCTGCATGGAGCATCAGCTCCCGCTCGTACTTAGATTGCGCTTCTGCGGCAAACTTTTTCTGAGAGGAGTGGGGGGCGACAGACAGAGATGTCAGAGCGAGAGAGAGAGAGATGGGGATTTGTGATTGAGTGAGTGAGAGAGAGATATAGTGCATTGGTTCTCAAAGTGGGGTACGGGGACCCCCAGGGGTACTTGAGGCGGTTCCAGGGGGTCCCCAGCTAAATGATGGATAGGAACCAAATGGACCCTTATGGTTCTGTAACTCTGAGAGTGTACAAATGGAACCAAATGGACCCGTTAGGGTCCATTTGGTTCCATTTGTACACTCTCAGAGTTAAATTAACATTTATTTTATAATATAAATTTGGGTCCCAGAGGTATAAATGCCATTAAATTGGGGTCCGTAGCCTAATACATGTCAAACTGGGGGTCCTTGACATTAAAATGGTTGAGAATCACTGCGAGAAAGCCGTATAAACCTTCTCTTATTGGGGTCCCTGGCTTATCTTTTCAAATGGGGGTCCGCGGGCTAATAAGTGTCAATTTGGGGGTCCTTGACATGAAAAAGTTTGAGAACCACTGATATAGTGGTAAAGTAATAGAGCAAAACAGTGGAGAGAGATAATTAAAAGCTGCAAGCAAAAAACAAATCGTGCCATTACATTTGTTCATTTGTGTGTGTGTGTGTGTATAAACCTGCAACAGGCTGTCCTGTGTGGCCTTCTGTTCCTGTGTAACAGCGGCAGTAGATCTCTCTAGTGCCTCCTGCTGTTGCACCTGGCTAGCCTTTAGACTGCGCTGCAGCTCGCAAACCTAGAGATGGCAAAAAATAATTAACAAGAAATACTTTACAGGTTGAGGTCTGTCTCAACCTCTAGCTTCAACTGAAAACTGCTCGTTTTCTCCACGTGTGTGTGTGTGTGTGTGCATCTTAACAGTCATACTTGTTTCTCTACGGCATTCACAGCCTTCCTCCTCTCGTCCAGCTGTCGTTGTTTCTCCTTCTCCGCCTCTAGGAGCCTCTTCTCCAGAATCTTCAGCATCTCGCCTGACTCTTTTAACCTCATCTCCAGAGGGGAGCGCAGCTATAGGACCACAGAGGACACTGTCAAATTGAGTGTGTGTGTGCGTGTGTGTGTGTGTGTGTGTGTGTGTGTGTGTGTGTGTGTGTGTGTGTGTGTGTGTGTGTGTGTGTGTGTGTGTGTGTGTGTGTGTGTGTGTGTGTGTGTGCATGAATAGAGGTGTGTCCTACTTTTTAACGATATGAAAATAGGCAAACATTTGACAAAAATCACACCCTGTGTGAAGGTAGCGGCGCCTTTGATACATTTTGTCATCGATATGTGTTTATAATGTGTTTATAGCCACGTGTCACGTGAAGCTTGACCAATCACTTTGTTGACGTGTCTGACCAATCAGAACGTTGACATGTCTGACCAATCAGAACGTTGGCGTGTCTGACCAATCAGAACGTTGGCGTGTCTGACCAATCAGAACGTTGACGGTGAACACGGACAAAGTCAGGTATAGAGCAGGATCCGCTCCGCTCTATACCTTTAGGTATAGAGCGGCTAGCGCCGCTAAAAATAACAGATCTACTAGCTCACACGCTTGTGGATGGGCAATTTTCGCTATATGATGTAATACAAATGAAATTGGTCTTAAGTGGTTAAATATAGGATCATTGTATGTGTTAATGTGTGTGGGGGGGCTTTTTTTAGAAGCTCATGCACACTTTATATTATCTAAGCTAGTGTATGCGAGTGTAGAAAAAAGGAGGAGAGAAGAGCAGAGGGGTGCAGTAATATTTCTTCTACACAACAAAGATTTGTGCGTGAAGAGGGGAGGAGAGGGAGTTTCACCTGTTTCTCCTTCTTCAGACTGTCTTCGATTGTCAGTACTACTGCTTTGTACCGATCTACGGTAGCTGTGGCATTTTTAAGTTGCTCCGCCAGCTCACTGCTTTTCTCCTCAGTAGCACGCAGACGACCTCTCACCTCCACCAGTTCTCGCTCCAGTTGACTGTGCTGCAATTGGGTGGGAGGAGCTGGGGCTATAGGATAGAAAAACACAAGAACTAGAAAAAGAGCTCCTATGGGGCAGAGGTTCTGCCTTCTGCCTGGCGGAGACAATTACCCACAGCTATATATGAAACATATCATGTGGATAACAAGTAGACAACAAACCTGGAATCTATCTAAATACCACAACTAGCATTATTCTAATTAACAAGCAGGAAGTGCAGAAGCAAATTACCATTAAAAAAAAATCACTGCTTATATCCACCTTATGACCGTGCAGTTCCACCACTTACCTCTGAGTGGAGCTCTGCCTGCAGAGGCCCTAGTGCCCAGGCCAGCAGGGATGGGCGTTGTTGTGTTAACAGGATCAGAGGGAGAGGGAGAGGAGTTCAGCTGAGCTCTCATTGTCGTCACCTGCTGTTCAGAGGAACGTAACAGCTCCCTTGTCTTCTGCTGCAGGGTGTTCTGGGTCTCCAGCTGTTTTTTAGCTTCTAATAACTGGGCCTTAAGGGAAGGATGGGAGGATGAATACAAGGATGGAGTAGAAAACAAGAGATTAAAGAAGTGTTATCCCTGGTCGTCCTGTGATAAATGACTAAAAGTTCAGTAGTTTCTTAATATGATTTCCATCATGCTTATTATGTTTTCCTTTAATATTATTGTTCTTTTTATAATAATTATAAATTATAAGATCAGTCCATCGGCTTCGATTAAAATGCTCTAAATTACATTTAGAGCAATGAGGTTCAGTGTCCTGGTACGACCAGTAGCGTGAGTATCAAAACCATTGAAATCGGGGGTTTTCACATATTGTAGGCAAAGAGTGAAAACTCTCCATTATGAAGAGTTTGATCTTTTGCAGTTAAAATCTTTTTTTAAGTGATAATTAAATAATTATGGGTTCAAATAAAATTATCATTGTACATATACACACATCCATGCTGCGTCCGAGGGCATGTCTCTGCTCTACTTCCTGGTCCAGTTTGGTCTTCATGGTGGTCAGCTCTGCCTCCAGTCTTTCTAGCTGACTGTTCAGCCTCTGGCGCGTTTCCGTCTCGGTACGCTCCATAGTCAGCTAAACAGAGAGAAGACGCAGTGTGAGAAAAAATACTCAACATAAGTGACTGCACGAGCCTGTGTTAGAGTGACAGTGTTAATTTCGTCGAATAAAACTGTGACGAAAAATCGTCGTCATCAACTGTAGATTTAGTTGACTCAAACCTTAGAATATTTAGACAACTAAAACTAGACTCAAAGTAAAACAATTCAGATTACCAGAATATGACTAAAACTAAATGGAATTTTATTCAAAAGACTATGACTAAAACGACATCAAAATCTGCTGTCAAAATTAACACCGGTGTTAGAAATAGACCTTTTTCACAGCAGCCATATTCAAGGTTTCTTTATTGTTACATCTTGTTTACAGGTACACAAGAGTAGAATTATTTTGCAAGTTTCCTCAGAAATAGTAGCAGCAATAGCCTTTTCGACTGAGCCAACATGCACAATAGAAGGATACTTTATTGTCCATACAATACCTGTATTGTTTTGAGGTTAGTGAGCAACAGGTTCTGGTTCCGTTGTTCAGCCATCATGGCTTCTTTCTCACGGCTGAGACGACTCTCTGCCTGCCTCAACATGTCTCTCTCTTTAGTCATGTTCTCTACTCGCACCTAGAGAAACAGGAGGATAGTAAGTCATGTATTGTAGGTCCTCAGCAACATTCAAATTCGGGATGTCATGATTATGTGGTCACAGTAACTGGTTGAGCAGAACACTGTGTACAGACAGTAATAGGCAGAACCACTGTCCTGTACCTTTCAAAATTTGTGAATTGTCTGTTTGCAACAATTGCACAGGGAAACCATGTCCATGATCATACTTATTTATTAATTATGATTTAAAATGTGATAGATGTGTAAACAGCTGCCAGAATGTTGACACGGAACATCTAGTAGCATAATAAAAAGAATAAAAAGTGCCACTTTCTCAATCTATACAGTATATCATTCTATCATCCCTCCATCCAACTCTGACTTCCTCCTGCCATACTGTACCTCCTCTACTGCCAGTTTTTCATTGGCCTGTCGCAGGTCTTGGCCCATGGTGTGAATGATGTGTTCGTGTCGCTGGGCGGTGGCAGCCATCTTTTGGCTCCTGTCCTGCAGTGCAGTGATCTCTCTACGGGATGCTGCTACGGTCTCTTGGAGCATCTCGTACCTGGGACAAACATACATACAAGATAACATTTACCCCAGGAACCTTAATTCACAGGGGTGAAATCAAAACTATGCAGCATGTTAGTAAGCAAGTTCTCATGTTACGGGCGCAGAAGGGGAGGGGTGGGGGGTGGTAGTACGCCCCACCCAATGGGGACCTCCAACTTTTGAGAAGAAAATTAAAACGTCTGATGAACAGAATCACATATTTAAATATTTGACGTCTTTATTTAGCCTACCATGCACAGTCTCAGTCCTGTTAGTTGTGCAATGGTGGTATGGAGCAAAAATAGCTGATCTACAAGATCACATTACGTCGCACTGCGACAATTTAAGGAAATTAAGATCTCCAAATTTAAGACATCATACAGTAAGACTCTTTCAGGACCTGTTGGCACCCTGTGTGACAGTCAGTAAGTTAGCCATCAGTTAGTCCTCATACTGTACCTACCTCTTGTTGTTGAAGTCTAGCTGAGAGGACAGCTTGGCCTTGTTGGAGCGCAGCTCTGTCAGTTGTTTCTGCAGTCTGTCATTGGTTTCATTAATCATTTTGTCATTCTCCCCCTTCTCCTTCTTATACAGAGTGAAGGCATCGTTCAGCTGGAAGGACACAGGTGATACATGAACGCACACAACACACAAGAGTGCACACGAAAAAGAAGACAGTGAACTTTAGGATTAAAAAAAAGGAGACAATAATGTAGACCACCAAGACAATGTGTGTGCATCTACCTGTTTCAGAGCAGCTTTAGCCTGAGCAGTCTGCGCAGACTCTGCAGCGGCTGCTCTCTGAGGCATAGAGCGAGTAGCTGGAACAGAGGGTCTAGATGGAGGTGTCTGAGGCAAAGGATCTGGACCTGGAGAGGAGACACAGACGGAAGATATGTTATGTACTGTAAGACCCAGTGAAAGGAAGACCAGAGACCACACAAAACTTTCAATGAAAAGAAAAAACAAAAAATGTGTACATGTTTTGTTAAGCTTTTTCAAGAGGCTAATTAAACCTGACCACAGTCGTGGAACGTAACTTAGTACAGTATACAGTACAATTATTATTTACTTTTACTTACTTTTAACAGAATATTTCTACACTGTGGTGTTGCTGCTTTTATTTAAGTAAAAAAAACACTTCCACCACTGCCTGACCAAAAGGAATGACACGACTGATTGTTTCCCCCACAACGTATTTGTAGAATAACAATGACCGACATACGGTCATTGTCAGGAGCTAGCCATTTGCTCGTTATCCTGGCCAAGCATAGCTAGGTTAAGTTGAAGTTATAGTTTATTAGTCAACGTTTTAATCTTGCTGTTATATAATTTTCTTATACCTTTCCGAGTAATAGAAATATTGTGATTGATACCTTTATCAATAACAATATTATGTTAATTTGTTACACTGATTTAATTACAATGTAAATGTTTTCATCAGTAGCCTATCATGCAGTCCTAATGCACATGAGAGAGAGACAGATACATACATACAGTCAGTCAGTCAGTTTTTGACGTTACGTCGCCGGTCAGTATTATTATAGCATGCATCCTGGCAGAAAGAAATCTCTGCTCTGCTCAGCAACAATGATAATCAAACTCACAAGGCATCACCATTTTTTAGCGTACTTTGATGTAAAAATGCGTACCTGCTACGCAATATGCATACAGGTTGGCAGTTCTGTCATTGTACCTTGAGGAGGCAGGCTGAAGCCAGTGCTCTGGGACAACAGGATCCTGTACATGTCTCTTTGTCTGCCATTGGAGTCGGCCAGCTGTTTCTGCTGGTTCCTCTGCTCTTTGAGCTGCTCCAGTTCCTTCTGAAGATTATTCACTGTCCCCTCCAACTCTGAAACACTGGACACACAGATAGAGAAACAGAGATACAAAGAGGGAGACAGACACAAATTTAAATGCAATACAATAGCGGTACAAGTATTAGTATAAGAGTATCAATGACAGACAGTGCCACTGTTTCTTCTAGTCCCCTTACCGTTTTGATATTACTTGGCCCTTCTGCCTCTCAGTCTCTTCCTCCAGCTGCCTCAGCCTTCCCAGCAGGCTCTGGTTCTGCCTCTGTAGCTCCTCCACACTGCGGAAGGCCACCTGTTGTAGGCTGGTGGCATCGGGGGCTCGTTGCGGCCTGGTGAACTCAGAGGAGCTGCTGATGGCAGCAGAACTACCATCCTCCCGTGTCACCTGTCTGCCCCTGGCCTCCTCCAACTCCACCAAGAGAGTGCACACCTGGATGGAGATAAAAGGGATGAGGAGGTGTCAAATTAACTCAAAGCATCAGAGATTTGCGATGAAAAAAAACTTTTGAAAATGTGCAGAGAATAATGTCAGCACTCAGCAGTGAGAATGTCTGAAGTCAGCAGTCTTCTCAGGAGATTAACCTCCATGTCAAACAAATTATTTTGTGAGGAGACGAGTCTCATCATCCCATCTCGTCATAATTTTGATCTGTGTGTACCTGTGTTGATGTGTCCTCCAGCTGTCTCTCCACCCTGAGTTTGTCTCGATCCAGAGCAGAGCAGCGCTGTTTGGCCTCCTCTCCCTCCTTCTGCAAACTGTGGATCTCCTAATGTTAAAGAAATAACATGGAATGGCTGCTCAGTGTCCATTAGCAACAATGCTAACCTCATTTCAAAGTGTACACATGTTACTGTCTATTTTAATGAAATTGTTTATTAAAGAAGTCAATTTTCTTTTCCATCAAAAGGACTCCTGAATGAAAGACTAAGTGTGATGCAAGTGTGATACACGCACAGACAAAAACACCCATCCTGCCTCTCCTCACCATTCGAGCCTGCTCCAGTTTGTGGCACAGAGAAGCCATGGATTTCTGCAGGCTCTCATACTCTTCTCTCTGCCGTTTAAGAACGGGGGCCTTAGACTCCACTTCCTGGACGATCTCATCCAGCACCCTGCTGACACGCCGAGTCTCCTGCTTCTCTAGCTGGAGCAGAGTTTGACACTCTGCGTAGGCGTTATACAACTAGAGCCATATTGGGAAATTAGAAATGGTGAAGGGAAACAGGGGAAAGACATTAAGACCAGTTAATTGTCTCTGCGCAATGTGCATAACTGTTCTCCAAGTTTCCAGCAGGTGGCATACCCGTTCCCTGTTCTGGTTCAGTGTCCCATAGTTTCGTTTGATTGACTCTGCAGAAGAAGAGCAGGGAAACACAAATGACACATTTATGTGTTTCCCGTTTAAATCTGCTGCCAAGCCAATCAAACGAAGCTATGGGAAAATGAACCGGAAAAGGAAATGGATATGCGACCTTCTGAAAACCCAGGACTACAGTTATCACAGAGCATATTATCTTGACTTCACTGTTATGAAAGCTGTGTAGTTGTAAAAGACAAAATGGGAACATTAACGCCTGATTTACTTGTCGTACAACAGAGTCTCTGGCTGAAAATAATTGATCACTGAAAATCAATTACTTGCACGCTCACCTCAAAGAACTTCATGCCAGGCTTGACAATCTCAGCTATGGCAGCTGCAGAGGGACACATGGTGTCTAACTGCTCCTCGGACAGGGAGGGCACACCTACAGAACACACACACACAAGTATAAACCGTTATGCCCATAAATCATAACTCCTCAGCTCTAGTTGAGATATCAGTGCATGAGTCTGTCTGTATTTGGGTGGTATATGTACAGTAGTTGGGTGGAATAGGTGCATGTCGTGTATTCTTACAGCAGCGTTTGGCAGTAGCCCTCAGTGTGGCGTTCTCCACCTCCTTCTCCAACTTCTTCACCTTCTCTTTAAGCTCTGCCTCCATCCGAGCCTTAAGCCCCTCCTCTTCCAACGCCTTCTTCTCCAGAACCTTATTGGCTATAAGCAATCATGTAGGGACATCCATCACATATACAGTATATATATCAACATCAAATAACAATGTCCAATTTATGCATTTGATATTTATCTATCTAATATCTGACTTTACTTCTAATTTAATCTTAGAGGATATTGAATATATTCTGCAACATACAAAGAATGTAAAGTAGAAGAAAAATCAATTTTATTAGCCACACGTTTCCACAAACAAGGAATTTGACTTTGTCTGGTCTCTCTTTAAGGTCACACAAAATACACATAACAAATTAGATAGACATTAGTATATTATAATGCGCTACAGTATTGTAGTATGTAATATAGTAAGGTTAAATCCAATGCTCTCCAATCTTTGACTAGATTAATCAGGCTTTCCACTTCGCTCGCTCTTACTCTTACCCTCTCCACTGTCTTTGACCAGCTTGGTGAGCTCTTCTACAGCTCTGCTCAGTTCCTGGTTCTTTTTCTCAGATTCCGACGCTGAACCCTACATGAGTAACACACGTCACATCATTACATTATACATACTGGAGCAGGAATTAAATTGGTGTTTATTTAACGCAGTTATCTTGCAATCTTCCTTACTTTGTAGAGTGAGGACAACTTGATGTGAGAGTTGAGTTCATTGCGATATTTCTCCTCCATAGCACTCTGTTGGTCTTTAGCCTGGAGACAGGGACAGACAGAATGAATGTAGACCATCTAGGTACAGGATGTGTGCACAAACTCAAAGACATGTGGTGGAGACCTGCATTGGGATTGGGATACGGCGGTTCCCAATGCAAATCTCGCAGGAGCGGGCGTTTTTTTTAGGTTGCTGCAGGCGGTGCAACAAATACATGCATGTCCCGGAATAACCAAGGAGTATTGAAAGAGAGGTCAGATATGTCACCTTCTAAGCACTGGGGGGCAAACTAGAGCCGAAATGTTGATTGTAATGCCTTGAAGTCAATAAGAGATGGGTGGACAAGCATATAAAATGTATATTATAAATAATCTTTGAATGATTGTGACCTTTATCAAATAATCAGTGCAGACAAAAAGGGCTTGAACACATGGTTTCCGGATCTTTAGTTTTTTTTTATTTGCACACTATATACTTTTATTGAGGTATCAAAACCGCACAGAGTAAGTTTGATTAAGTCTGATGGGGCAGTATGGGCGGTCAGTGGACGAATGCTGTTGTTGTGAGTTATTGACAGCCTAATTGACAGTCTCACTTAGGAAGAGAACATATTAATTTACTAAATAGACACCTATTTATTAATACTGATCAGCAGCTAGCCCAGCGTGTGTCTGTCCATGCATCAGTGGTGCTGAAATGGTCAAATTCTGCCCCCTCTGTCTCATGTGGTCTTCTTGTTTGTATTTGGGTCCAAATGAAAATATGAAATCCAGCAGGAGCATGTGGCCCAAATAAAGTGGAAGCACTCTTGTCAAAATAAAAACAAGAACTTGTGGATTTGCTGTTCAAGAAATACGAATTAACCATAGTAGCCTAGTGTGTGTTACCTGTTTTAGTTTATTATTGAGATCTTCAGCTCTCTTATAGTGGCTGTTACTGGTCTCCTTCAGAGAAGCCAACTGGCTCTCCAGTCGGGTCACCTGGATGAGAGAAAGAGAGAGACAAATGTCACCTGCTCTATAGAAATCAGACAGGTAACACTATGAAGTATGAACACATGTTAAATCTACAATCTATCAATCTACTCAGATTGGTATTTTTCATAACGGTATGAACAGAAAATAATAATAAATTACAGGTCCATTTGTTGTGTTCTAGTTGTGTTTGTGTGTGTGTGCTACCTGTTCCTTTGTGTTGTCCAGACTGCAGCGTACGTCTAGGAGCTCTTTGCCTTTCTCTCTGTTGGTGTTGATAAGTTCCTCTGTTTTGGTCTTCAGCTCAGCGTTCAGCCACTCATTTTGTTTCTTGAGTAACTCCTTCTCCTGCTCCATGCGCTTCTCCCGGTGCTACAATACACAAAATAAGGGGGGGAGAAGGGAAAAAAAGACCAATGCATTTCTTAAAATCTTCTACTTTTAACAAAGGTGATCTAATAGTTTTGCTGTGTTACTGGCTGTTAAAGTAAAATTACACTTTGGTAGAGGTTTGGGTTGTGTAGTTACCTCTACATGATGTATCTCTAAATACACTGCAGACGCAGAGATATCTTCAATATTTGCTCCGTTGATTAGAAATTGATATTCCAAAATAGTCTCCTCACTGACTTACATTGCACAGTAAAACAGGTCTCAAAGTCACACTTTTAGCACACAAACTAACACAGAAAACTCTTAGAACTTAGAAGGCATTTGTAGAATCGGTCTCAATGGCTTAAGAAAAATGTATGAGTTTCATAATGTCATACATTGTCAGAATCCACTTAGTTTGCTTTAGTTTATGTGTTAAAATAGTTTCAATGTGCTATTTTCAAATCAACTGAGAAACTATTGAAGATATCTTTCCAATATTTGGAGTTACATCATGGCACGGTAGCTTACAACCGTTATCCAAACCTCAACCAAAGTGTAATTTGTAATAAAGTAAGTAAGTAAAATTGTATTAAATATGATGTAACAAAATACAGCCTATAATAATGCACAATGGTAATAACATTCAAGTGCTGGATATCTCATTAAAAGACTGAGAATTTAACAATGAATCATTATTGACAGTAACTCAGTCTAATTGCCTAAAAGCTATCTTTAAAACGAGTAGTCTATTATATCCAGTGTGTACCTGTATGGACACTTCAGATGACTGTATCTCATCCAGTTTTAACTGCAGCTCGATCTTGGCTTTGCTGGTCTCTGACAGCTTCTCATTCAGGCGCTTCACATCCTCTGCAAATAGAAACAAATCAGTTCAGAAGACACTCTACCCCCCCCCCCTCGCAATTTTACTTGTTATGCCAATTCCCCCATGTATTGTAGTCCCTGTAGGCTGCAATAAATTATATAAAAGACTTCTAAACTAGGTATTCTAGTGTGTAGGTAATATTTGGTCCATGAATCCAATACAGTACAATATTAATTTCAGCCATAAATTAATATTAAAAGGAACATATGTTTAAAAATAAAACATGTTTAGCCAACTGTCTAGAAGTTATATGCGGTATACTTTACTGCTGACAATTTCCAGTTTTCTTGACATTCCAAGGACTCAAGAGCCAATGGTTTCTTTCAGCATGGTACTGTACCGTACCGTATGCAGATTGAAGTCAATGGGAGAAACATGAAATAGCACCAGTACTTTAAATATCTTTAAATGACTTTAAAGTGACTTTAAATATCAATATTTATTTGACACTATCTAATGTTGTGGTAGTTATACTCTTAAAAGTAAACAGAATTGAAGCTTGACTAAAACAATTATTCATCACTATTAAAATCGCAATTCGATATTGACAAGTTGGTCAACATCTGACCAAGCATCAGATGTTTGACGCAATAGGCTTTCCTGTCGTGTCGCATGTTAATGAGGACAACATGATTTAAGCTTCCAAGCCTATCGGTATGCAACTGGAATGGCGTGGGACAGCACGATTCGTATTCTTTCAAAAAACTGAAGACATTTTTTTTTCTCATAAAACTCACAACTCACAAGAAGACAAGTAAGATCCAGCGTTACCACTAAACATATGTGCATGTAGGTCTTTGAACATCATAGGCCTTGTTTGTACTGTACTGTGTGCATGTATGTATAGTTGCTGTCGTTGTGGTGGAAGTCTCACCAATATAGTTTTCCACTTCTTGGTTTCTCTTCTCCAGGAGTCTGGCCAGCTCTCTCCTCTCTGCCTCAATTTCATACTTGGCTTTGGTCTGATACACATAATACACACACACCAAAAAAATCCAGATTTTACATGCGTTTGCATTTCAAAGTTTAGGTTGTGTAAAAATGGAGCATATTGAGTAATGTTAAAGCGTAGTGCAATTTCAAATGATACTCACTACGCATGTTACCGTGTGTGTGTGTGTGTGTGTGTGTGTGTGTGTGTGTGTGTGTGTGTGTGTGTGTGTGTGTGTGTGTGTGTGTGTGTGTGTGTGTGTGTGTGTGTGTGTGTGTGTGTGTGTGTGTGTGTGTGTGTGTGTGTGTGTCTCCACCTGCTGTACTGGTTTGTCATCAGAGCTCTCTCCCTCTATTCCCTTCAGAGTGCTCAGCTCCTCATCTTCATAGAGACAGTAGAATAGGTATAAGGACAAAATCTTTATTCAGTAAAACAAATCATGTGGCCCATCTGAGGACAAAGTTTCTTTTGCTCGAAAAACAGAGCTACTGTGGGAGCCCAGGCCGACTGAGCACTGTGGAAGTCTAAAACCAAACAACTGAAGCCTGCACACCTCATTAAAGATGACTTCAGACAGACCATAAACAGAAATGGCTCCGAGATAGCACACGTGCTATTCAGAATTCAGAGAATACTGTATAAAACAACACATATTTAACGTGAGGATAAACATTTTCAGGAAAAAATAAAATGTATGTTTTAGGGGGTTTTGCAAAGAATGCTGATGCTGTGCTGAATCTTTGACTTTCTTTAAATACAAAGGGAGCCAAGCCCACTATTGACCAATATTAGCATTATACATCTGCATGATTTCTGTCAATATTATGCAGCTGTACTGGATACAAATGACCACAGGTCAGTTACAATGAAGAGGGGCTTTGTTGTTTCCATGGGAACAAGGGAAATGTATGGCTTGTAGTTCTCGGATCTCACAGGAAGAATCCCTCTCACATTTAATACAACTATGTGTTTTAATTCTCTGTAGTCTACGAGACTATACTCACCAAGTCTCTTATTCTCTTCTTTGACCTTCTGTAGGTCTCTACTGATAGTCAAGGTCTGCTCCTGACTCTCCGTCAGTCTTTTCTCCACATCAAAATACTGTTGCTCTGTAGGGGCAAACAACATAAAAAGATACATTAGACACATTATGAAAAATCTGTCTCCATCCCTTCAGAAACCAACCATCACCTCATCAAAATAGAATTTCCTCACAACTATTTATGTACATATTACAAATTAGAAATGAAGGTGATCCTACTTACTATAGTAAATAACTTATTTTCAAGCAAACAATACTAATTTATAGAAGAGGACATCATGAACAATGTGTGTGGACCACACAGTGGTGTGATGACTGCCGCTTTAAGGGACAAGTTACTACTGTAGACTAGCCTGGGATCAATATAATTTTCGTTGTTTCTGAGCCGGTCGGAGCGGAAATAACTTTACGTCATCAGGTGGCTGGAACCCACGAACCGTAACCTTCGGTGCCGTGCACCTCCAAAATGATTCCCCTAGTTTAAAATGTGTTTGATTGGTATAATTGTTTTGTTTTTTTGTATAATAATGGTATGTTCATCTTTTATTCTAACTCGTGGCGTGACTAGCGAGAGATTATGTGGGGAACAAAAACAATGTGACGCCAAACAGAACCCAACACCGCAACACGATTTCCTTTTTTCTAAACCGGATCACACGGCTCAGTTTGGAACGAATACCAGGCTTTCCTCTGCCTGGTGACACGAGGTTAACTGTAGACATGGCGCTGGGGCAAGGGTATAGCCTTTGGCAGACTGGACAATTGAGGAAATAGTGTCAGGGCATAACCTATGGTAGACAGGAGTGGACATTGGGGAAAGTTGTGCCAAGATATAGCAGCTGATACCCGATACTGGACATGCCAGGCCATTGGAGAAAGGTTGTTGTGTGCCATGGCATAGCAGCCTATGGACACTGGGGGGAATACTGCCAGCCAGAGCATGGCTTATGGTAGACTGGAGGACACATTGTGGGAGAGTAGTGCCAAGGCATATCCTATGGACATTTGAAGAATATAGTGCCAGGGCATGGCCTATGGTAGACAGGACCATGTCCATGGGACCATGGGAAAGTAGTGCCAAGACAGTGGTACAATAGACAATGGGAGAAATTAGTGTCAGGGAACTGTCTTGTTAAATCTTCAGCATTTAAGCAATTTTCTTCTCCAGCAACATGATAGATATAAGTGGGATCACACAGCAACACTCAACTTTTATTATACAGATAGTTAACAACAGGCTAGCTTTCATCACAATTTTAAACAAATGTCACCTGCTAAATGATATAATTAATGCTGTCACGAATCATGATGTGCATTCAGCATCCCTTCACTCTCATTGGCTGTATATCGATCATGTATTCATGTTGTTGATTATGAATCATCAACATGATCTAGAAAGCGGGGTCGCGTTACTCGCCCGCTAAATAGTTAGCTAGATAAGTAGCCTTGACAAGACAGTCAGTCTTGGATGATTTTCAAAATAGTGTTTGCGGTTTCTCCCTTTTTGGTCTGCATATCTACATAAACGTTCAGATTTCAAATAAAAAGTGCTGACCCCATGGCCACGGATGTTACAATTATGTACGGGCTCTCAGAAGTAACCGTATATTCCGTATTGTTCAATAGAAAGCATTTTAATCCGATCGGTGACATTTTATCATAGTAATAATGTATGTATAATGCAATAAACCTCCCAACCGATAGGGTCGCATAATAGAAAGCATACGGAGAAGATCGGCCACCAATCGGTTTAAAATGCTTTTTATTGAACAATACAGAATATACGGGTCCCTTTGAGGGGCCGTACATAATTGTAATATCTGTGGCCATGGGGTATGCACTTTATATTTGAAATCTGAACGTTCATGTAGATGTGCGGACCAAAAAGGGAGAAAGTGCAAACACTATTTTGAAAATTATCGAAGACGGTCATGACAGATGGCGATTGTAATCCGAGGCTACCGGTGAAGAAGACCCCATAACCCCCCCGTTCAACAGTGGACAAACACACAACACTGTCACATCTTTAGTCCGTTTATGAAGTGTCTTGTTTGAGACCCAGGAGTTCTGTTGTTATCTCGGATGACAGTTTCACCCGGGTTATTATCACTCACCCAGGTCGGCTTTGAAGCGCTCATGTTCCGTCTTGAGCGCGTCGTTGGTGCTCTGCAGCTCGGTTATAAACTTCTCCAGCTTGTTCTGGACGCCTTTCGGCAGCTTGTTCAGCTCCGTCCGCTCCAGAGCCTGGAGCAGAACGGCCGACATGGCTCCTAAAGCTCCAAATCACCCCCAAAAAAAGCAAATGGAAACTCTTTAATCTGACCACTACTGGATGAGAATGTGTTAGCCGTAAAGATGAACCTGAACCACGCTATCACATCATAGATATGCGACGGAAACAGTTTTGCACCACAGTTGCCAGATTTTGCGAGAGAAATGAGTAACCAGGTCTAAGAAAACAAGCCCAAAAGAAGCAACTAGGCCACATGAGCGCTTTGAAAATAGCCGATCTACAAGCTCAACACGCGTTGTGAGCTATTTTCAAAAACTCTGGCAATATGTGGAATATTTGGTATATCTTTTTTTAAACATTCTAACAACACAAATGCTCCCTGGCACAAAACATTTTCATGAAAATATTTGAGAACCACTGGTTTAAATAATAATTAAAACATTTGTAAGCGAGGCTAAATAAGCAAGTACACTTTAGAAACAAGTCCCCCAAAAAAAACGGAACCCGCAACTACCAATATTTTTACAAGCAGCTTTACAGAAAAACAAGCCCAAAGTTGCTTATAATAAGCAGACATGGCAACCTTGCTTTTGCACTCTGTGGCTCTGCGCCTGCGCAAAACACATTGATTTTTTTCACAAATCCTAGTTTTGATTGTTTTTATCTTATTTTGACAATTAGCCCAAAATAAAACAAAATAAAAAAATGTGTATTAAGAGGCTATAATGTTTCTACAAGAGTAAATACCCCCAAAACGTTATCGCATGCAGCAAAGCATTGTGGTAGTTGTAGTGATCCGACTCTGCTGACGTGTAGTCTAGCGACAGCTGTCAACAAGAACACCGGTGTGGGCTGACTGGGCTCATGTGTGAGCTGTGGTTTCATTCTATATTCAGGTATTTAAACACTGATCATTTATGATGCATGTATCTTAGTTGAGCTTGTATGTGTGGTCAGTTGTGTAGATAAAGAGAGGGTGAAATAGATATGATTAGCAAAGTTAACTTACTTACTAGCCTACTCTGTAATAAAATGTAACACACAACAAAGGAAACATTAATGTTATGTTAACCATCACTGGTGTGTCACCTGCACGTAGACTGTAATTTGTAACATACTGTAGCTAAATGTGACATTGTTGTCCTTGTTGCTCATTCTCTCACTATCTCTCTCTCTCTCTCTCTCTCTCTCTCTCTCTCTCTCTCTCTCTCTCTCTCTCTCTCTCTCTCTCTCTCTCTCTCTCTCTCATATCCATCTCTCTAGTCAGCATGGGTCGTGGTTATATAGTAGAGGATGGAGTGGAACATTATCTGTCAGGCCTCTGTGCATCAGGAGCAGCGGGCGTGACAGGTCTGCTCATTGGCCAGGTAAGACTGTCATGTTGATGCAGAGGTATTTTTAAGGAACTGTTGAGGCTGTTTATTTGCAGAGAGTGTTCTGTTGTTCCGACCATCTTTGTTCACCACATCTTACACATAACAGTGGCATCTTGGATACCTGGAACACAAAATACACATTGTTGTAATACGCAATGCTGAATACCCACACTCTGACTTCCATCCTGGGTCTAAAATTGTGTTTAGGTCACGGTGTCACTTGTCTGTCACATGCATGGTCAGTCCACTATCCAGAGTATTTTACCTTCATTGAGACAGATTAAGCTGATGGGGATTGGGGACAGACCACACCAAGGCTCTGGCATGATTCGATCCCAGGCCAGCAGTGGCTCCAGTACATGTATTTCCATAGACTACTACACCGTTTCTGGACTCTGTACCATGTAAGATTAACGTGTATCATCTGCCCCCTTTCCAGAGCTCTGCACAGAGAGATTTTGTTGTCATGGCAACACTGACTCCCCAGAGGGAAGAATCTACTTCAGTAGCTGGGAGCTTATTGAGCAAACAAGACCTGGAGTGGACCACTGAGCATGCCCGACAGGTAACCTCAGAATCATCTTTATTGTTACATCACAGGTAACCTCAACCTGTTATGTACACAACTATATGCCAGTGGTTACCTTGGAAACATTACCTTTTTGTATTTTATTTGCATCAAAGAGAATCAAATGTATTTAAAAATAAACAGATAACACTCATCTTCATTAAGACAAGTTATGTGACAATTACACAGTCATAGAACAGGATTAAACACAGTTGCCACCAAAGTATTTATGGAGCTCCTGGCTGTTGAGGATCAATGAGCTGCTGTTATCTAGATCTCAGAAAGGATACCTTAAAGTCATACTGTGTAACTTTTTCAATTAAAGCTGCACTATCTGTAGCTTTCCTGTTCTACCCCAGATTTGAACCCTGTGCGAATCAATAGAATGTTTTTAACACTGATCTAATAGAGCCTGCCTGAATTTAAACCAGTTCAGGTCAAAAGTTGTGTCAAACAAGAAACAGGATGGTCTCAAAGGTCTCAATAAAAGAGAAGGGAGACCAAATACAACCACCCCAATTGTGTGTGTTAACTTGTAGGTGCTGCTGTTATCTTGTTGTTAATCTGTACTTGTATGTTTCTCGTTTGTACTTGTTGACAGTATTCTTACGTGTGTTTCCAGGTGTCCAGGATGCTGCCTGGAGGCCTGTCTGTACTGGGAATCTTCATGATTACTGATGTTGATGCCAAGGACACACTGAACACTCTGAGACAGGTCAGCTTTACACACACACACACACACACACACACACACACACACACACACACACACACACACACACACACACACACACACACACACACACACACACACACACACACACACACACTGCTGAAATGGGACAGGTACACATGTTATGTGTGGACTAAAAGTTTACCTAAATGTAAGCTAAAGTTTAAAGTATGTCACATGCATCTGTCATTGCCACTACCTACTATATGTATGTCCTCTGTTTATTGTGTCTGTGTGAAGCTGGTATTTGGAATAGAGAACCTGATCTCCAGAGGTCATCTGTGGAGCCTTGCAGATGATGACATCACAGACCGCATCACATTACACATCAACTCAAAAACCAGAAAGTATCCTTTGACACCGAGTTCTCATATTGTTCTGATAATGTTATGTCCACAATCAATGAATGGATAGGAGGGAGGAGGATAGGTTGAGGATGGAGAGATGGATGAATGGTCAGATCGAAGGACAGACGCACGGATGAAAGAGACAGTTTAGTTAATGGTTGGGTGATGACTAGGTGCCTGTGGATAGCAGTGTAAATAAGTGAATGAAATGAATAAATCAGTGGGGCATAAATAAATGCTAATAGTATTTTGTGAAGTTTGTGTGAAAGTTCTTTAACCCTCTATGTCAGAACTGTCTGCAGAACCTTTGATGTGAAAGACCCCAAGGTAGGTTCAGCATATACTTTCCTTTGATTCGGTATTGCAGCTGCCATCCGTAGCCATGTTAGCTGAACTGTTCAGATGGGTCATTTTGTCATCGTACCGCAAGTGAACTGTTTTGTGATTGGCTGTTTCAGAGCACAGCCAAGCCTGCTGATTGGAAGTACCAATCAGGTGTGTGTGCCTCATGGCCAATGGTGTCATGTTCTCTCAGAGTGGAGCTTCTGGTACCCATGCCAGAGAACAGAACAAGCCTAGAAGATGTGGAGAAATGTCTAAAGGTAGGGAGTGGGACACATACAGTCGTACTGTATAGACGAATCCACAGACGCGCTGCCTGTAGGCAATCATAACTGCGGTGTCGCAGTGCGGAGCGGCAGCCACTTGACACCGCAGTTATAATTGTCTTCTGTGGATTCGTCTATACTGATAACAGCAACAATATTGAGGAGGTGGAAGAATGCCTGAAGAGTAAAATAATATAAACACACACACACACACACACTCAGATTTTACATTTGTTTGTATTTCAAATAAAGTTCAGCACACAGCTTTAGAATAAAAACATGAAGCAAAAGTTCATATTTAATGTTATACTATGCAAAAATGAGTTAAAAGTCAAAGATGATTATGAGGTAAAGAATATTTTTCAGGCATTCAATGGACATCTTCTCTGGTCAATCTTTGTTTCAGGAGGGACTGAAAACATGGACACACCAGATTGAGAGTGGAGTTTGTCTCATCAATGGAAAGAGGCTCCCAGATGACACAGAGCTCTCAGCAGGACAGGTGATAATTGATCTACCTGACTTTTAAAGGCAGGATTTATAGCAGATTTATTAAATGTGTTTACCTACTGAATGGAAGGAAGCTCACCTGTCAACAATAGAAGACTGCATTTTTTACTATATTTACAGTAGCAGTGCTTAGAAGGAGCAGCAAACCCAACCTTAACAAACAAAGCCAAAACATTTCATGAAGAAAACAGTAAAGCCTCACACACTGCTAACGGCCGGCACACACCAGAGAATGTGCGCGAGACGCATGCGAGCCCCGCATACGCACATGCGCATAGATAGATCCAATCCTATTTTAAAGCTTGCGTATGCAGGGCTCGCGTTATGCGCATGCCTGGTGTAGCCGGTATCATTCATACTGCATCAATTGGATCTTTCCAAATGCGCTTTACACAAGCAGTAAATTCCATACGCATACGCACGCTTTGTGCCTGGTGTAGTCCGGGCGTAATATGCTCCCACTGTTTATTGCATGTCTGTATCAGTCTGGATCAGAAATAAACGTTCCAGATGTGAACAAAACGTTAACTTGTAATAAACAGTGGGAGGATATTAGACTTTGTTTTCTTTATTGTTTTCTTTATGAAAAAATAAACTTACCCACTGTCCATCTCTCCTCTTTAGAAGAAGAATGTGAAACAGATACTAAAAGCTCAGCTTCTCACCACACCGGTAAGACACACACACACACACACACACACACACACACACACACACACACACACACACACACACACACACACACACATTTTCTCCCCATTTAAGTCATTGTCAATTCCCCCCATGTGGACTGCAGTTCCTGTTACTGCCAATCTCCACTTTTGTTCTGTGGAGGGTGTAGACAAGCACATGCCTCCTTTGATACACATGGAGTCAACAGGCGCTTCTTTTTTACCGTACAGTGAGGTACTGGAGGCATGAACCTCCATGTGTGGAGGTTCATGATGCTATCTTCCTCAGTTCCCCTCACTGCTGATCTGGCACCAACCAGTGGGAGTCGCTAGTGCAATGACAAGAAACACAATCTCTTGCTGGCTACCAGGAAATGAAATTGGATCAAAAAATAAAACTACCATTTCCACAGTTATCATCCCTACTGAGCACCATTCCCACAATCATCATATCATAAGAGGGAGTAGTTTACAAAACATATCACATGATCATATACAAATTCAAGAGGGGGTGTAGTTTTATTTCCCTGGTTAAAAGAAATGTCTGCAATGTTTGGCAGGATTGAGACATTAGAAATCTGCACCGACAAAAAATGTTTACACTTTTTTCCAGAACCCCCTTCTGTTGTTGCATGAAGCTGGAAAGCCTCACATCTCGCTATGACTTTTATTTTACCATCATTCATTAAAAAAGATATATATATCTGCACAGCTCTTCACCGTTGTCTCCTGTAGAGTGAATGCAGCCTTTCATTTAGGTGAAATGACACCAGACATGTTTCAACTAAAACTAGATATTTTTTTCTATGTTACATAATATAATAGTTGTCATACTATTCTTCTGTCTACGCACAACCACCCATCTCTCTGTCTTCCTCTTCTCTGTTTTTCTGTTTCTCTCTCTCTCTCCTCCCATACTGTACTCTCTGTCAGTCATGTCAGCATGAGCAGCGGACTACAGCTGTGGTACAGCAGTGTGGAGGTAGTGTGTCAGTGACAGGAACGGTACACGTCAGAGCCTACCTACACAGCAACAAACCAAAAGCTAAACTAGCTGAGAAGGTAAACATTAGAATGCCTCAGACCAGTTTCTCCTCTCTGGAAGACCAGCTGTAGTCAAGGTCTGACCTGTGTTGAAAACATGCTGTCCTTCAGGTTTTGTGACCTTGATATTTACCAAATATGTATTTCAAATGTCTTAAAATACATAAATGTACAAAAAGTTTTTTAAAAAAGTACGAAAATAAATCAAAAACATATTCACAAGGTCCAAAAAATGGGTGATTTTCAAACTTCTAATTTGTTTTATCTGAACACAGCTGTTGAAACGGGATGCGGTGTCCACCGTCGCTGTGAGGGCCCAGATGCTTCTGGAAGAACTGCTGACAGCGGAGGAGGACAACAAGGCCAGCTCCAAAGATGGGCAACAAATTGGTATACAGACACACACATTCGCGCGCACATGCACACATATAGGCTTGTACTGGGACGCTAATTCAAACAGAACCAAGACTACATGATGGTCATGGTAGAATTCTTGTCGAGTGTCAGTCCTTAAATTGGATACTTCATAAAACCTAACTAATTCCGGTCATTTCTACTTGTCTGCACTGTCATTACCATCACAAGAGAGTTTTATCATACAGCTTAAACAAAAAATATAACCCTAAATAATGTTTCATGCAAATAACTTTCGTATCATCTGACTCTGTCTGTCTGTCTGTCTGTCTGCTCTCTGTGTCTCTCTTTCTATCTCAGACCGTTTTGCTCTCCCTCGCCGTGTATTCTGTCCGGTCGGCGGTGCAGGGCCTGTGTGTGTGTGCGACTACCAGTTCAGTGACGAAGGCCTTGCAGAGGTGACTGAGCGGCTGAAAGAAATCCTGGACATAGAGGCAGCTGAGAAGGACTTGGATGTCACACTGGAAACAGCTGGGGACATCACAGAGACAGAAGGTGGGGAATGGCTGTGTGGCTCTGCATTGGCAGAGTGTTGGTGTAATTATTATTACCAACATTAGCATCATTTGTGTTAAATTAGATTCCACGTTATTGATCCCTTGTGGGGAAATTCAAGTATTACACAGTAGCCAAGGTATGGTAATAAAAGCTGAAGTTATATATTGTATAAGGTTTATAGTATAATGTTTGCATGTTTTATGACATTAGTGTCCAATGTCTCTCAACAGTGTATCTAGAGCCCATTGTTGAGAAATCCCTGGTGCCCAGAAAGATCAACTACATTGGTAAATTAAACAAAATGCACCCTGCCTACACCAACATCTTTTGTTCTATGTTTATTGATTGTACATTTGGCCTTTGCGCTTGTTGACCCAAATGTTAACCATCTCTTCTGGGTGGCCTACTCATTGTTCTTCCCAAAATATATTTCTTAAATCTACCCATTCGATTTCAAGTTGTCTTGCTAACTAACAAACACACAAAAACATGAATTACAATACCCTCCCATGCATTGCTGCATACTAGAATGTGTGTGTGTGTGTGTGTGTGTGTGTGTGTGTGTGTGTGTGTGTGTGTGTGTGTGTGTGTGTGTGTGTGTGTGTGTGTGTGTGTGTGTGTGTGTGTGTGTGTGTGTGTGTGCGTGTGCGTGCGTGTGTTCCTTTTTAATTGACTGCTCTGTGTTTTTTAGGTTTTGCAGTTGCCTCTGCAGTCGCCTTGCTTGCCACAGCTGCCTCCCTGCTCTACCTGGACTACTAAAACACACACACACACACACACACACACACACACAACCAATGCTTCCTTTGATCATTTCAATCGACTTAAATGAATAAACTTATTTTTGTTGGTTGAGTTACTGTATATACGGGTATGTCTCTCTCCTACCATTCTCTTGTCAGGATGAGACAAACATCTTTGAGCTGCCATGACTTGTAATAAAATTTCCATTATGGTAAATGAACTGCATTTATAAAGCCCTTTTTCTAGTTTTTAGATCCTCAAAGTGCTTTACGTAGTCCTGAGCCTCATATTCAACCATTCGCATACACACACTGAGGCAGAGGCAGTCAGGCAGAGGCAGCCATGAAAGATGCCAACCTGCTCTTTGGGATTTGGGAGCGGTATGAGTGTCTTGATCAAGGACACAGCGCACAACACCAGGAAGAGCCATGATCAGATGAGCCTGATGTGATCCTGATTTAATCAGGAACCTAATTTATTAAACCGCTCTAACAGACACTGCCGCCCGGTGCCCCATGACTTCATTGAAGGTTTCCAGTTTTGTCTTGTAATGAACAACATGTCATTCAATTTAAAGCGCTCAATATATTGGTTCTGTGAGCAATATAGCTACCTACCTACCTGTCTTAGGTACAAAGGAAAGGATTAGATTTTTCTGGAAAAACGTATCACTGATTGATTGTCCTTAAAGGATGACTTCGTCTTCACCCATTCTCATCTTCATAAATTGGTCCTCACTTCACTAATGCTCATTATAATATGGTACCATTTATGTTTACCCCGTCTGTGTCTCAGAGGAGGGCTTAGTTTAGAAACCCGCCTACCAGTGACATCATCCAGGGGCGCTCTAGCAGGTGCCCAACAAGAGTGCATGTGTGCCCCCGTTCGCGCCCGCGCTGAAAAATTTTGCGGGTTTTGGTCGGATAATTGACTTTTTTGGGGGGGTTTTGTAACTTTATTTCGGTTAATTCGGTTGTTCAGTGGCGATCTGAACCAGGCGATCTGATTTTGAAAAATAATTTAAAAAAAATTGTCATTGTGTGCACTTTTTTTTTTTTTTTTTTGACCAGCACCCAGTGGGTGCTCCTCACCCATAGTGGGTGCTTGTGCCCCCGGGCACCCACGTTATCGGCGCCCTTGACATCATCGATGGGGAATCCAAGCTAATAGAAACTGCAGGCTTTCAATTCCTGGAAAGTTAGCATGCTATGATGGAAGCCATTGTTCTTGCGTTCATAAAAAAAATAAAAAAATAATTGGAACTCATGTTTGAAAAAGAAAAAAGCCTAACGATGATGTCACTGGTGGTAGGTGGGTTTCTGAAGTGTCCACAGAGACACAGACCTAGTAGGAAAAAAAAATACCATTATATCATGAGCATTAGTGAGGACCAATTATATGAAGATAGGTTGAAAATGGGTGAAGTCGTCCTTTAAGTGCCTTCGGGAGTCACAGTATCTGATAGGTCACCAATTTCGATGCAACACCTGTTTTGGATGTGAATCACGTGTCAGTGGCGCTGCTCCGTGGTTGTCATGGAGACGACGTTTTCATCACACTGTGGTCTAGCTGTAGTATGCTAGCCGCTATCCGAGGATACATAAGTTATCCATACCTCCATGACGTTATCTGGTTATTGGTGGTAAGTAGCAGCTCCTTCATGTCTGTGGTTATAATGTACATAACATGCAGGATGCGGTTAGACAACATTTTGTCGATAACGGGCTCCGACTTGATAGATGTGTGTGTGAAAACTCGTAGGCTACAGTAAATGCACTGATGTGCATTCTGTATGGGGGACATATCGATGTTTTGTCCTTTATATATTGGAGTCCTCAAGTCTGTATTTACCATTATGAAACGAGCCTATAGCCTGTCATGTCCCTCTCCCCCTCTGTAGGCGCAGGCGTGGACAAAGTACTTAAATGTTTTACTTAAGTAAAAGCATCAATACTGCAATATAGAAATACTCTGTTACAAGTAAAAGTCCGTAATGCAAAATGTGCTTGAGTGAAAGTACAAAAGTATTGGCATCAAAATGTACTTTAAGTACCAAAAGTACTCATTATGCAGAATGTCCCATTTCAACTTTTCAAATGTTTAAACATCTTTAGAAAATAGCAGATCTACAAGCTCACAATGTATCACATTTTGACACATTTCGAGCTTGTAGATCGGCTATTTATAGCTGAAATGTATATAGGGCTGAAGTGGTTAATGTATGTTTTTGTTTTTGTTTTGTAATTATAATCCAAATCTACAAAGTCACTAGTAACTAACGTTTTTAAATAATGTAGTTGAGTAAAAGTACAATATTTAGATCCGAGATGCAGTGCAGTAGAAGTAAAAGTATTGGAAATTGGAAATACTCAAGTAAAGTACAAATACCTCAAAATTGTACAGTACTTGAGTAAATGTACTTGGTTACTTTCCACCACTGTCTGTAGGCTATCTCTCACTGTGTGTGAATCTCATAGCAGCCAGAGTAGAATGAAACAGAGCTTGGAATTACATTATAATTGATAAAGTATAAGCTGTCATAATGTTTTCTCGCAGACTGGACCTTTTTAAATCATCATCATCATCATCATGCAAGAAATACGGAATGGGACGATCCACTTTCCACCACCTGTGAGCAAAGACAGAGTCATCTGTGAATTCCCAAAGGTATTATTGTTAGAGAAGAGTCTCATGTATCATCATTATTTAAACATGGTACAGTATACCAGTTGAAAACAAGAGGGAATATTTGTCACTCACTTAAACAGGTATAATTCAAGCATTACAATGGAATTATAATGGAAATGTTGGTGTGGCATGCTAACAAGTACAATTAATATAACAACAAGATAATGATAATAATTCTGGATGGCAGGGGTTAAAGCTCTTACGCAGCAATGGTGAGTGTGAGGAAGATGGGATAATTTATTAGCCTGATATATAGAATGTGCAATAAAAGGTACACACCTATGCATACATACACTTACAATGTACATTTGTGCAATTACACAGTATATGCACCTATACTGTACAATAAAGGGCTAGTTATAGATTGAATGCATTTTCTTTCCCTTTTTTTGTCCTTGTCCTTGTTCAGGGCTCTGGCAGCCTCAGGGAAAAACATGTGACATCAATCTAGCATTCGTATCAGTGGTTCTGGCAAATGACTAAATCAGTGTCAGATCAAAGCACTTTGTATAGATTAGCAGTCCAAAGAGGGCCAGTGTTCACCTATGATGGTTTTAGTTCATAAAACGTGTAAGTCTGGTGAGGCTTATATATTTGGGGTTCTCACTCAGGCCAACAACCTATCCCAAGCTAAGTTGTCTCAACTGAAGAACAGAGCCGGTTCACAATCAAAGGCTGCCTTTATATCTCCAAACATGTGTACTACAATCAAACCCAAACAAAAAGTAACCCCCCCCCAGCCCCCCCCCCACCCCCACCCCCCCCCCCCCCCACCCCCCCCCCCCCCCCCCCCCCCCCCCACACACACACACACACACACACACACACACACACACACACACACACACACACACACACACACACACACACACACACACACACGCTAATTATTTGGAGGTGAGTCGTAGAAAGTTCACTGGTTACACCAGTTAGATAAGTTTCCCTTGCCAGCAAGAATACTGGTGCAGCAATCTTACAAAAGCACTAATACATTTACTTATCGTGTGTAAAGATAAATCATGGTCTATTCACAGCTTCAACCATAATATCATACAAATAAACCATTTTCCTGGCTTTATTTTTTGATAATGTTACAAAATCTTTTCACTAGGAACTAATTCAAACAAACTATGGTATTTCTTTGTAAAATACCGTAGCAGCATACTGTGAGTCATCGCCAATAGGCTACATGTGCCAGACCACCGGTATGGTCCTTTGAGTTTAGCTTGTATATATTATTTTGTGTTGATGTTTTCATGAGAGATCCCCATGATATCCACTAACTCAAGTATGTGATTGTCATTGTGTGCAGTATTTCTTTTCATGCAGAATTTCATGTATTTTACCCCTCTTTCCAGTTTTACACACCACGCGCTTGTCTACAGCTAAAAGATGACTGGAACATTGAGACTCATGTTGCCTGCAAAGACAGAGCTTCCAGGCATCAACCGTGAGTTGCCCTAGTTTGGTATTTCCATGTCTTACACAGCTCTAATTAAAATTGCTCCTGACAGCTACATATAATATCAATATATCATTATATTATATATTAGTGTTATGCATACTACATAATGCATAATGCTACACAATAAAATGCTTACTGACATATCTCGTAAATACATAAATGACCAAAATGAGTGTTATGTTTTTAGGTGGGACAGACAGAAGATGTCTAAAGTGGTAGTTGTCGGAGACGTGAATGTGGGAAAGACTTGCCTTATTAACAGGTATTGTGCCAATCACTCATCATTCCATAAAGCTTTTAATTTTTCTCTTTTGCAAACGCTTGAGTTTTTCCTTTGGTTTGCTGCCTGTTTTTCCCATCAGATTCTGTAAAGATGTGTTTGACAGAGACTACAAGGCCACCATAGGGGTGGACTTTGAGATTGAGAGGTTTGAGATATCTGGAGTTCCGTTCTCACTTCAGATGTGAGTCATTTCATTTTCAAGAGAATGTGATCATTTATTGTATTCAGATTTGATTAGATTTTTGTTTTTGTTTTATTCATGCACTAATTGCTCCTTTACTCACTCCATGTAGCTGGGACACAGCGGGTCAGGAAAAATTCAAATGCATCGCCTCAGCATATTACAGAGGAGCTCAGAGTAAGATAATAATATGAAACAAGATATGACAAGTCATAATATCCCGCTTGCGGCAGGCTTTTTTTGCCCCAATCTGGAGCACAAAATGTAAAAGTGGTCTTTAAAATGAAATGTCAGCCATTCCAATGCAACCGAAAGGACTCCACAGAGAGGTTCATCGGTTGGCTACCAATATAAAGTGTGTGTGTGTGTGTGTGTGTGTGTGTGTGTGTGTGTGTGTGTGTGTGTGTGTGTGTGTGTGTGTGTGTTAACGAAAAGTGCAGTAGAACCTTTACCAGACCATAGTGAAGTCTGTGGGTTTCAGATACCACATAGCCTTTATAAAAGTGAAGCTCACAACGTGTCTTTTAATTTCATGCAAGTTTGCCCTTTCCACTACTGGCTTACATGAACAAAATACCCAAATGGGTCCATTTGGTTTCATTAATGTCTTTTCTAATTCAAGTATTCAATAAAAAATGAAAAAGAGCAGATCTACAAGCACACAAGGCGGCGACGCGTTGTGAGCTTGTAGATCTGCTATTTTAATGAAGCATGAAACACGCTGATTTTAGCGTCAGTTTTGATGCTAAAAGCATCATCAATCTTGGAATGGTTTGCATAATTTTAATCACAAGGCACGTACCTTTAAAATGGTATATAGATTGACAATGTAGGTGACACACACGCAAGTGTAAATGTGTTTGTTTGGGAAAAAAACGCTTGTTTCGGCGCTTGTTTTTCATTCACACACACACACACACACACACACACACACACACACACACACACACACACACACACACACACACACACACACACACACACACACACACACACACACACACACACACACACACACACACACAGTGTTGCCATGTGTACTAATTTTAAGCGACCTCGTGTTCTGTAAAGTTGCTTGTAAATATTGGTAGTTGCTTTTTATTTGTTATTATTTTGTTGTGAGCTTGTAGATCGGCTACTTCCAAATAGTCTATTTTCAAATAGCCGATGCATAAAGGTTTAAAGTGCTCATGTAGCCTAATAGTCACTTAAATATTTGGCTTGTTTTCATTGACCTGGTTGTTTATTTCTCTCTCATAAATCTGGCAACCGTGTCTTTGTTTAGACCAGCGAAGAAGAAAATGCGGAAGTGATGTTTTTTTCCCGTGTGAAAGACAGTATTATGTTGCGAAAATATAAAGACATTACAGCACCATAACATGGTTAATACATTTTATTGTGGGATGTACAATACATGAAAATTACGGGTGTAATAACGCGACTTGCGTCGAGAACTAATGGAGAGCGGACATGACCGCGTTTGGCTAAAAACTGTTAGTTAGTTGCTGTTACTATTAGCCAAAATCGGCTAGCGCTGGAAGGAATCCACTTCACATTAACACATTTATATCATATTTACATGCCGAGTTAAGCTCTGACATTTAAGTGATATGTAGCCTGATATTACCAGATTGCTATAGTGGGTTTAGAATATTTTAGACGTTTTTTTTTCATTTGCTCATTGCTCATTTCAGGTCTTCTGGAAAATCAGCCAGCCCTAGAAGACTGTCTTCATGGACAGTCAGAGGCGTGTCTAGTCCCATAGCTTGGGAGGACAAGGCCGGCCGTTCAGAGTATGGGAACGTATCCCATTGGCTTAAACGACAGCCAATCACGCAAAAAAAGTGTCCAATACATGTCGGAAATATGTCGGGTCAGAGTCAGAGTGAATATAGACCCGCCAGCTTTCAGCAAGCGGGTAATAATAGTCAATTAATTTGGTATATATCACCTCTTTCAAAACAAGTGGCAATTTTATTAGATTTATTTTAAAAGATAAAACACACACACACACACACACACACACACACACACACACACACACACACACACACACACACACACACACACACACGTAGAAGAGCTTTAAATCCATGTATTGTGTAAAAGTTGTCATATGATGCTATACAACATTTTACATTGTGATTATAGTGTAGTTGTAAGTAAATTAGTATAAATGCAGGTAAAAGCGCTTGTTTTGTCTTTTCCAGTGATCATTACAGTCTTTGACATGGCAGACATCAAGACACTTGAACATACACGGTAGGTCTAAGGTCAAAACATAAAACAATCCTGAAATCAAATGACAGGATGTCATTCAAATTCAGATCTTTCCACTATGGATTGAAACAATGTCTAGTTTCAGTGAATTTGACTCAGTGTGTGGGTTCTTCTTGTCTCTATCAATGCTTTGTACTTAATCCAGGACCCACTGTTGATGTGTGTATACTGTATGTAACTCTCCGCTCTTCACTTCTCTCCAGGCAGTGGCTGGAGGATGCCATGAAAGACAATGAGCCAGGTTCCTGCTTAATTTTCTTGGTTGGCACCAAGAGCGACTTGCTTGTGAGTGCAGTCATGTGTATGGATTCCACATAACTCCTTCTTTTCTAGCTTATGTAATTGTTTGTTTTCACAGGCTCATGGTGTTAAATTAAGGTATTTTCTCGGGCATTTATTTACTTTTTTTTTATATAAAAATGAGTGTAGAAAGACAGACAACAGGGGGAGAGAGTCAGGGAGTGACATGCAGCAAGGGTCTGCCGGAGCTCAAACCCAGGACTCGCTGACGGGCATCAGAGCCTATGTAGTACACACCTTAACCATCTTTACCATTTGCAGGCCCCAGAAGAACAGCGGAGGACAGAGAAAGATGCTATCCAGATGGCAATGGAAATGCAAGCTGAGTTTTGGGCTGTTTCAGCCAAATCAGGTATAACCAAGAATCTACAACTATTCTGTTTTAGCATTTTATAAATATGAGTACAAACTAGTATATTCTTTGTTCCAAGACACCATTGTTAAGGTTTCAAAGAGGAGATTGTGTGACTACTTACTGTACCTGTATTTAGGATAGGTGCTGTATAAAGAGGCAGAAATCAAAGAGGGGTAAAATATCCACACATTGAGTTTGCTCCCAAACAAATGTATTTTAAGGGCAATGCTTCGACCCTATATGATGAAGGCCTATAAGGTCGATAATGTTGTTTGGGAGCTATAATCAGTGTTCACATATTTTACCCCTCATTGACCATTGCTGAGGTACAATGTTTATTTGATCATTTTCCTGTTATAGGGGAGAATGTGCAGGAGTTCTTCTTAAGGGTGGCAGCCTTGGCCTTCGAGGATGCAACTCTAAAGGACTTGGAGAGAGGGGTCACTCCCACCAGCATTGGACGAGGAGGGAATATCCGTAAGAGACAAGTTTAATCTCATCCAAAGAGAGAGTTTTACGATTATTGTTTTATAGTTAACTATGTGTGCATCCAAACTATGTGCAGACTTGAGACTAAGAACCACAACTGGCACTATAGATCCTAATAGGCTGTGACAAAATGCAAATAAACAGCTTATATTCGGGTGTTAAGTTAAAAATCAGCTTCAATCAGTTTTAACCACTCAAACCCTATATACTTACTTGTACGGAGTCCCCCAGGGGTATGTACTATATGCACTCTTTTTTCCAGGTTTACATTAAATCTCTTTGCTGAAAATAACTAATGTACAAGATCACGTGAGCCTGTAGATTCCTTAGTCGGTACTTCTGGTACTTCAGGTAATATGTGCTTATTTATTACACTAGTTTATGTCATGTTGACTTTACTTCATATGACCAATATGATCATATGTAGCAAGTATAATGGTGTAATATATTCCTTCCCAACATACTTAATATGTAAAGATGGCCTTTATTTACATAATTTATATTATATTCATATGTATTATATTTCTCACCAGGATCTGACCGAGCCAACCTGGAGGAGGCCATGTCCAAAGATGTGAAGAGAAACTGTTGCTGAAGAAAAGAGTGGAACAAGGAAAAGAAAGAACAGGACAGGGGAACAAGAGGCATAGATTCTATATGTTAAAAGAAACTGTTATTATTTGACCACTTAAACCATATACTTCTCTGTACATGAAAAGGCAAAAATAGCCGAGGACGATCTGCTATTTTCCCAGACTTTTTGCAGAATATTCGCCTATTTTTGTACGTTCACCTGTTTCCGCCAAATGTTCGCCTATCAGGCATGACCAAAATATGGATGCTAGTGTTCATGTGTTCATGTGGTTAAACAAACTGGAATGTCATTTGCTTTTTGTACATGTCCCATCACTCTTTGAAATAGAGAACTGCCATGTGTTCTGGATTTGATGTATGTTACAAGATTTTAAACTTTTCGTTAATCGTTTTTTATTTTCCTGACATAGTATTTGTTTCTTTATGCAGTATTTCTTATTTCGTCGAATTTTGTATTATAACCAGATTATTGTATCATAGAGCAAAAAGAGAAACATTTCACGTTTGTTTCAAAATGTATAAAACCTGGCAAAAAGTTTATTTCAGAATATGCTTTGGACACTGGAAGAATAGTTTTACAAATGTATATTTAAAAAAAAAATGCCACTTACAATTCATTTTCTACCATAAATGAGGGACCAAACCTTTTATTGTCAAATAAATGTGTGTGTTTTTCTGCATGAGAACTCATTCATATCTATCATAAAAAGAGCGAGAATCCAAATGTTTATCGTAAAGGACGAGCTACATGCTCTACATTTATTAACTGGAAATAATTTGCTTCTATGAATAAATCAACATTATTTTACCATGAAACTATTGCCACAATTCTTGCAAACCAAATTATGTTCAGTATTTTTAAATGAATAAAGCGTTGTCAATTCTATCAAGTTTAATGTTATGGGAATAAATGGTTACATTTTGAAATATGGTGACTCTGAAACACAACCAACCATAGATGTATTGATACTACCAGTGGTTTAAAGTAACTAAGTACATTTACTCAAGTACTGTACTTAAGTGCAATTTTGAGGTATTTTTACCACTTCAGCAATCAGCCCTATACATTTCGGCCATTTGAAAATAGCCGATCTACAAGCTCACAATGCGTCGCGATGTGACACATTGGGAACTTGTAGATCTGCTATTTTCTTTTTTGAAAACTTTTGAAATGGGACATTCTCCATAGTGAGTACTTTCTACTTTTGGTACTACACCAATACTTTTTTACTTTTACTCAAGTCAATTTTGAATGTCAAAAATATTTCTACATTTCAGTATTTATACTTTTACTCAAGTAAAACAATTTGAGGACTTTTTCCACCACCACTGGATACTACCATAGACTGTACAAAAGAAAGGATACTATCCACATTAAAGAAAGAGGAGAGAGGGGGAGAGTTGTCCAATCAGTATCGCTTATCCAAATGCACCTAACCAATCACCGACTGGTGACATCATCATGTGGGCGGGATTCCCATGTTTTTGAGGAAGTAGCTAGATTCTTCTGTTAGTTGACTTGACATGATTGTCTGTATCTTTTCAGTGCAACTTTCAGTGAAAACTCACGCTTGTTTCATGTGATTGAGAAGGCATTGGGAAGGAAAGTGGTGGTAAAACCTAAATACTGGAGTTGCGTGTCATTGTTGTTGTGAAGTCTTGGCTGCCTGTCCCTCCTATAGTCTTAGCAGGATGCTAGTGCAGCAGCTAAGCTAAATGTCAACATCACGGGACAGCTTGTCTTCCATGTGCAGCTGAAGGAGAGGCTGTGTTTGTGCAGGTATGTCGTGTTTATGTGTCATGTGTCGTCCTACCAGTGGTGAAAGAAGTACTCACATTGTGTGCTTCTGTGTATCAATACCACAATCTAGAAATACTCAGTTACAAGTAAAAGTCTGGTATTCAAAATGTATTTGATTAAAAGTAGAAAAGTATTGGCATCACAATATACTTAAAGTACCAAAAGTAAAAGTACTCATTATGCAGACTGTCACAAGTTTTTCACAAGTTCAATATGTATACACATCTTTTGAAAATAGCTCGTGACTTTGTAGATCTGCTATTTTCATTGGCCAAGTATAAATAAGTAAAATATAATAAGTGGTTAATGTATGTTTTTAAATAATAATCAAAATCTACAAAGCATCTCAAGTTTTCAAATAATCATAGTGGAGTAAAAGTACAATATTTGCCTCTGAGATGTAGTGGCGTAGAAGTAAAGTTATAGAAAATTGGTACTCCATTAAAGTAAAGATACCTCAAAATTGTACCTAAGTACAATACTTGAACTTAGTTACTTTACACCACTGCGTGTATTGGTACTTTGGAAAGACTTTGCGTAAATACTCTGCATAAAACTGTGAGTAGCCTATTGATTATCATGTCCAAATTACTGATTTCTCCTCAGCTGATTCGTCATGAAGACCAATAAATCGTATAAGCTTGTATTGCATAAGAAAGGCTTTGGTGGAAGTGGTAAGTAATATTATGTTGATGTGTTGTTTATACTAAGACACTTTGTGTAGTTTTTCTTCTTTTTTTTTTTTACATCGTTGTGGTGTTTTTCCAATATTGAGAATATGCAATATGAAAATTAGGCAACGTTTTACAAATAAATGTGTAGTATTGGGCAGCTGTTTTGCCTTAGCTATTCAATCCTATTTAAATATTTGAGGTGAATCATCAATTACCTTTATCCTGGAACAGATGATGAGTTGGTTGTCAACCCAAAAGTGTTCCCTCAAGTCAGTGTGGGGGACATCATTGAGATCGCACAACCTACAGATGAATACAGGTGACATGCATATCAACTTATTTGATTCTTGAGCTGTATAAAATACTCTACATCAGTAGTTGTCAAGGTAGGGTTAGAGGGGGGGGGGGTGATCCTGTCTGATACAGGATCACCAGGGGTTCCCCAACTAAGTGGTTGTAGTTTATCTTCACCATTATTACATGTACTGTACAAGTAAATACAACTAGAGAATGCAAGAATGTCTATTTTTTTTATCAGAGTTTCACTGCTATCTCTATACCTAGACATCAACTTCAAGACATGAAAGGAATTGTGGACTAAATGACAGACCGTATCAGACCAAATCATGTCCAACAATAAAAATGTTCATAAATTGGGGTCCCAGAGATAAATAGTATCAAATGGGTTCGTGGTCCAATCTGCATATCAAATTGGGGGGCCTTTGAAGAAAAGTGTTGAGAATCAACTGCACACATATCATTCTCTCCTCTTCATCCCAGCCCTCTCCTGCTGCAGGTGAAGAGCCTGAAAGAAGACCTTCAGAAAGGTAAATCTGAATCATCTATTCAGCTACAATATCAAGATTGCAATATTTCAGAAACACCCCTCATTAGTCAAAACCATAATTGCATTGCTTGTTGACAATCTTGAGTAAAAAAAAAACATTATTATCTAGACAACATAATAGGGCATTTATGCGTCTCCACTAACCAGTATGTTCTTTGTCCTTTTGTGATCTTTATCAATGTCCTTTGAGGGCTCTAATAAAAAACAAATATAGTTAAAAGAAATATCTTAAAATATAACTTAACTGTGTTGAATGCATTGTTCTTTTCCAGAGACAATCAGTGTGGACCAGACCGTAGCACAAGCCTTCAAACTGCGGGCCTACCAGGATGTCATTGTAAACATTGTAGATCCTAAGGTACATTGTGTGTCTGGCTGTGCTTCTTAGTTCCACCCCTGGAGCCCGTTTAATCTGAACAGGAACACTCACAAGCTTTGTTCTTGTAGGATGTTACACTTGACCTTGTGGAGCTCACTTTCAAAGACCAGTATATCGGCAGAGGAGACATGTGGAGACTCAAGAAGAGTTTGGTGAGGCGTGTGTGTGTGTGTGTGTGTGTGTGTGTGTGTGTGTGTGTGTGTGTGTGTGTGTGTGTGTGTGTGTGTGTGTGTGTGTGTGTGTGTGTGTGTGTGTGTGCGTGTGCGTGCATTTACATGCCTGCATATACATAGTGGCTTATGTATACCTGAGCATTTATATTATACCATGCACATTACAGGTCAGCACCTGTGCCTATGTGACACAGAAAGTGGAATTTGCTGGAATCAGGTAGGCATTGAGTATTGATTATGACTATTACATTTAAGCCATTTTAGCTGATGGTGTTATCCAGAAGGAAGTAGCCTACTGTAATGAAGGTGTTTTTATAGAACAATTCTGTGCTGAGAGGATCAATAAAGATACTTACTGTGTGTTCCTCTCTCCAGAGCACAGGCCAGTGAATTATGGGTGAAGGGAGAGAAAGTAACCTGTGGTTACATCAGTGAAGACACAAGGGTAAGACTTAAACCACATACTGTATGGATTGTGTCACAGTAATGTACATACTGTGCAGTATGTTACATGTCTAGTATGTATGTACAACTCACTAACCAGTATCTAGTGGTGGTATTGTTCTTCAGTGTTTGGATATTTTGTATTCACCACATTGAGTATCAATATTAGGGCAGGCATATTCACACAGCATTTAATCATTGCTAGAGTAACTCGCTGTGTATTTTTATTTCACGTGTTTGTGTTTTATAACTTTGGAGGGTGTAATAAAGGGGGATAAAAATAGGTCTTGTAGTCACATGCACATCTTGAAAAGGTGCTGGGTAGAAAAACATCAAGGGTAAAAAGTTAAGAAACCGACACATTCTTATCAGGAGCAAAATGATAAAGACTAGGGCTCGGCAATATATCAAATATTATATTGATATTGTGACATGATATGAATGAGACCAAATATTTTCTGGTGATGTATGAATGATGTATTTCCCGGGCCCATATCGCCGAGCCCTAATAGAGATAGTTGCTCTTAAGAAAATTCTGCATCCTCCCCAGGCAACTGTGGGGGTTATCAGTGAGAGGGACCGTGTGGTGTAGCTCAAAGACCAAGGGGGATTGACATACTGTATGTTCAACTGTATAACTGTGACACTGTCTTGTTATGCAGGTGGTGTTCAGATCAACATCTGCAATGGTGTACATCTTCATCCAAATGAGCTGTGAAATGTGGGACTTTGATATTTATGGTTAGTTGATCCTCACCTTATTTATGAGTTTAAACATTGCAAGATTGCTTTGTCTGAGACTGTGATTCTATTCAATAGCAAAAGGGTGAATGAGAATTGAAGTAGGCAAAGCTATGGTCTGATCTGAATATTTTGTTTTCAGGTGACCTGTACTTTGAAAAGGCAGTAAATGGTTTCCTGTCTGACCTTTTTGCCAAATGGAAGGTTTGCGATTTTCACTGTTTCATGTCATTGTTTGTAATTCTCAAGCAAGCCTTGCAATCATTACTGTACATCCAAGAGATCGTTCTTATGATGGATAATCGACTTGTTTCAGGAGAAGAATTGCAGTCATGAAGTGACAGTCGTACTCTTCTCGCGTACGTTTTACAACGCTAAAACGATGGGTGAGCTTATGATTTATAAATACAGTGCATTATATATCACTGAATTTGCAAGACAGCTGCATATATGACTTATTATTTTCCTTTGTTATCAGAGGAATTTCCAGAGATCCTGAGAGGTTCCATCAGACAGGATCACGAGGGACGCTTTTATGAAGACTTCTACAGGTGAACTCCATTCTGCATTTCATGTGCTCTGTGTCCTCAATGCATTATCACCTGCCTGGAAACGTTTTCATGACTGCTATCACACCCAGTTAAGCATTTTAAAAGTGTGTGTGATGCACAACACTGAATCCTTCTTTAATACAACATTATTTGCTTTTCTCACATCCTGAGTTGATGCTGAGCTTGGCCAGGCATTAACTCAAAGCAAGCAAGCAATCACTGACTACGTCAAATTAACTGTGGAAGGAGTTTGGTAAATGTTTGGAGCATCATGTCCTGTTGTGTGCAGGGTAGTGGCTCAGAATGAGAGACGTGAAGAGTGGACCACGTTACTGGTCACCATCAAGAAGCTTTTCATCCAGTACCCTGTCTTGGTGCGGCTGAAGGAAGCAGGTACTGAATGAATGAGGCCCGGGACGTTCTGTCATTGATTGATGGATGGATGCCTTCCTTGTTATTTTGGCCTTTGAGTCCATGTGTTGTTTCTTCCCAACAGATGGTTTCCCTTCTGGTCAAAACTCAACTGCTGCTCAGGGGAATTACCTGGAGGCCATTAACCTCTCCTTCAATGGTTGGTACTCTAATTATGCACTAAATAGAGAGATGATTTACAACTTGCAGTTATTTCTTTCCCCATAGAGCATTTTGTTGATCCCTCATGTGTCGAAGCAATCACCATAGACATCAGTATCTAGCAGCTAACTCCTGATCAGTACTAAAAAAATATTCACCTGACATTGGACCCCTTGAAGCTTGGGAATGTCCATATTCAATTATCGGGTCTATCTTCAGACATGCAAACTTGTAGCTTTTCAGCTACAATAGCCGTTTTGAATCCAAATAGGGGAATTTTGTGACACCTGACTCAAAAAACAACAACCTGTTGTCACCTTTTTCACCTTGGGGCTGTTTGCATGCCTGAATCTTATTTAGGAAATAAGCAAAAACACAAACCTACTTAAACATACAATAACATCAACATGTTGAGTGGTAGGAATGGGTTCATTGATACATTAGATTAACACAATTGAAAATTCTCCTCCCACAGTTTTTGACAAGCATTACATCAACCGTAACTTTGACCGGACGGGCCAGATGTCAGTGGTCATCACTCCAGGGGTGGGGGTGTTTGAAGTGGACCGTCTCCTAATGATTCTCACCAAGCAGCGCATGATTGACAATGGTGATCTACACTTGGAACTGTGGTTATAATTAATACAGTGATTATCATAATTATGAGACTTCACGTTATTGATGAAACCTGTTTTCCTGTGTCAGGTATTGGTGTGGACTTGGTGTGCATGGGGGAGCAGCCGCTGCACGCAGTACCGCTGTTCAAGGTAAGACATCCGAGATAATGCAGATCATAAATAAGAGCACTATAAGATAGGGATTTTCTATCTGAGATGGCTGAGATTACTTATTTTTGGAAGGAAAATTCTACATATATTTCCAAGAGGAAAGATTGCTTCAACAGGTGCGTAGGACAACAGGATACTCCAAACATAAAAAAATAAGATCCTGCACACTGACTTTTTTTAAATTAACAATCAACGTTTCGGTCCTTAGAGCTATTCTTGATGAAACAGTGATTAGTATTTTTTTACAAGTTCAAGACGGGGTAGGTTTTTTTTCCTCTATTTAAACCAGATGTTCAGTAAGGGTAGAACATATAGGGCAGCTGTGTAACTTGAACCAGTTTATTCACCTGTTTCCTAGGCTGTGTGTGCATCACTTCCTGTCGATTTGATCCAATGAAATCCAATGAAACTGGTCAGATGACCAATGATATCCAATGAGATCGACAGGAAGTGATCTACACACAGCCTAGGAAACATGTGAATGCACACCCTCTCAAATTGAATGGACACTATGTCCCTCATCTCCGCGGTTGTGGAATGGATTACATTGCTCACTGATGTTCATTGGTCTCCTACTATGTAGCTGCACAACAGGACAGTGCCCGGAGACTCCCGTCTGGGAGACGACTACAACCTGCCGCACTGGATCAACCACAGGCAAGACAGTATAACATGTCAACACATTGGATGGGCAAAACATTTATTTACAGAACGAAGTGTATTGTAGAATTAATTCAAACTAGTGGTTCAGCCAGTTAGAACAAGTACCATATTTAACAGAGGTAATCGTGATGTCATTTGAATTCTGCCCATGAACTGTGACATATCTGTTTTCTCTACTCTCTCCTTCTCGTTTCTCTCTGCTTTTCTGTCTTAATAAGTATATTTTAAAAGTCAAATGATGGAATTAATTGACACCTTTAATAGTCTTAAGTAAACTGTGCACTGCATTCATGGTGTCACCCTTTCACAGCTTCTACACCTCCAAAAGCCAGAACGCCTGCAGCTCTTTCACACCTCGAATTAAACTAGCGGGCCGCAAGGTACAGAATGCCGCTACAGCTTTTGCAGTAATGTGGATAAATTGCCATACATTTATTTTTATTATCAACAGAAGTCATAACTTGATTCTTTTTTCTTTTTTTTTATAGCTCCATGCAGAAAAATTCAAGAGCAGCAGAGATCACAGTAAGAAAGCACTGCTTGCCTTTTAATGCAATAATCTAATAATAATAATAATAATTATAAATACAATTTGCATTTGTCACATGTGTGGGTTGTGGGTGGGTTTGCAATGCATAAAATGATAATGACTATAAAATTATAATGTAACAAACTCTTGCATAACATACTGACCCTGTGACTTCCTCCAGCTCTCTGTGCCCCAAAGGAATCCGACAACAGCCTTCCCATACAGGTGGACTACGATGCCCATGATGCTCTGGTGTTCAGACTTCCTGGTCCGTCACGAACTCAGAGGAGCACCAACTTCAGGTTCTGACCACCCATGCACATTCATTGGACAGGGTTACAGTATGTGTGTGATCTGTTGTTTTGTCTGTCTGGCATAAGACCATTTCTCTAATGCAATGAGTGGTTGTCAAACCTTTTTAATTAAAAGGAATCCCCACAACTCGGAGAGTGTATGAATGGAACCAAATGGACCTGTAAGGGTCCATTTGGTTCCATTCGTACACTCTCAAAGTTACAGACCAGGAAGGGTCCATTTGGAATCCCTTTAAGGAACCCTGAGGGTCCCTGGAACCCACTTTGAAAAACACTGCCCTTATGGACCAACAAAACAAATCAAGCAGTCAGTCTATAACTTAATGTAGTCTATTAGACCTTATAGTCTTAAATAAATAACAGTGATTAATTTCCTAGGATTGGCCGAGATAAAGAATCGAGCGGAAGGAAGAGTTGGGGTTCAGTTGATGTTAGCGGCGGTATGGGGGCGTCCCCTCCATGTCGCTCTGTGGCCCCTGATGAGCAGCGGAGCCTGGCCTCAGATGACAGCCTGGGGCCTGTCTCCAATATCCTGCTGATCCCCCGCCTGCCCCCAGCCCAGTACGAGGTCAGCAGCTCCCTGGGATACACCAGCACCAGAGGTAACTCTTCCTTGGTCTCTGCATAGTCAAATCCTCAGTGTTAATTTTCTCCGCCAGGCCGAAGGCGTGGCAGAGATGTTATGCACCCTGTCTGTCCGTCCGTCCATGAGTGTGTGTGCGTGTGTCTGTGTGTATGTCTGTGACCAGCTAATCTCTGGCACCATTGTGCCACTCACAGCGAAACAGTGCACGCACCCTGGATGCCAGAGCAGCAGAAGGCCGACTTATGTAAAAAAAAGAAATGATATATATTACTCCTTCAGATTTGAGCAGAATTTCACGCAAATCGGTACACATGATCTCTATAGTCATGTGATCAAGATGTCATGTGATCAAGAAGATCTGTTTGATTTTTCATAATCCATCCTGATTGGCTAAGATTGACATCTGAAGTTTACAGGAGTGGCCCGTTTTGAACAAAATTCCTCAAATCATGACACATTATCTCTATAGTCATGTGATCAAGATGAATCTGTTCGATTCTTCATATTCCATCATCATTGCTGGCCCACAATAACCTACCTGAGCTGGTGGAGACGCACTTTTTCTTGTTTAACTCTGAGATTGTATTGGTTACAAATAGATAAATAACACTTTATCCCCAATTCCTTTTCTAATCTCTCTCGCTTACATTTTTTTCCCAGAGTTGCTGGAGAAGATGATGGAGTCTCAACGGGACTCGAGCGCTCCTGGCAGGTTCACGGTCGGCAGCGCTGAATCAACGCTGCACATCCGTCCAGGAGGCTACACCCCTCAGAGGGCACTCATCAACCCCTTCGCCCCCTCACGGATGCCCATGAAGCTCACATCCAACCGCAGGCGCTGGATGCACACCTTCCCAGTTGGTGAGCGCACACCGCACACACACACGCACACCGTTAAATAGATATTTAGGAACAGTTTTTAATCCCTATCTTATACATTTACTAAACACACCGTTGAATATTAGTAAGATGTTTATTGATTTTTATTGTCCTTACATTAGAGTTATAATTGTACTGTTTATCTGTCCATGTATTTATTTGTCTTTGCTTAATGGGTCACTTTTGTAAGTGCAATTTGCAAAGTACGTTCCTTTGTAGAAATGGTCTGTCTGTATGTGACCTGACACATACAGACAGAAAATACACTGAATCTGTACAGCTCGGCATCGTTAATTAACCATAATCACATTTGAATAATGGCCAGCGTGTGATCAGTGGTTAACTGTTCCTGCACCTCAGGTCCGTCTGGAGAGGCCATTCAGATCCACCATCAGACCAGACAGAACATGGCTGAGCTACAGGGCAGCCAGCAGAGAGACCCTGCCCACACCTCAGCTGAGCTCCTGGAACTGGCCTATCATGAAGCCACTGGAAGGTTAGACACACCCACCTACAGTTTCACACGTGGCTTGGTCTTATTTGCAAGGACGCTTCCTATTTACAAGACTTACTGCATATAGCATTATTTCTGAAAACGCCTGCTTCAGTAGTTTCAGCAGCTTGATTTGGTGAGATTTAAAAAAAAACATCAAGTGGTACGTTGGTGCAGTGGCATAAGATATCCCATGCGGCGAGGCCCATGATCAGGGGTGCACATAACTGGTGCGCAGGTGCGCATGCGTCGTCAAAATGCCTGCTGCGCGGCACATCAGACGAAGGGAAGCGCATTTGCGTACCAACAGCTGGGACTGCTGGGACAGGAATTTACTTCCTGAAGCCACACTCACACAATCACGGTAAAGCAAGCGTCGGCCCCATACACAGCCATTAGGCGGAGGCGGAGGGGACGCATGCTGCATGTGATTGTGGCCTCGAATCCTGACACACAGACAGTCGCGCGACTCGCCATCTCAAACAGCCCTACTCTTAGTAAAGAGCGGGTTTTGGGTGGGACGATGGCATTGGCTGGGATAAAAACACATTGGCGTGTAATTGCCGTGGTGCAAGATGTGCTACGCTACAGCACCAAGGTGTAGCTATTAGCCATCTGTACCACCCTTGAACCACCCATGGCAACTGGAGGCAAAGCTTTGTCAAACGGCTTTCTTCTTGGTTGTCAATTCATATAAGGAACTAAATAAGGAACATTCCTAACTAGTAATCAGAAACTTCCTTGCAAATGAGACATAGCCGAGGTAGGTTGACGAGGCATGGCACTATGACTGCAGCCACTGATTTCTTTTAACAATTCTGTTCAGGCGGACAGGATCTCGGCACATGGGGGACAACGGGCTATACGTCAGTGGAGGGATAGAGGAGTTCACTGGAAGCACAGGAAGCAACAACACTGGTACACATTCACAACAATAGTGACCTTGCTTTAGGGCTGCACCTATGGATTACCTTTTTGATTCATTGAATAATTGAGAAGTATTTGATAGTTTGTTTTATTTTGTACGTATCAACGTGAAATAATTCGAATAGTTTAAAAAAAATAATTGACAATCGATTTCATTTGTACAACGGTGTCGCACAAAAATAATGCTTAACAGAACAGACTTTAAAATTGTAAAACATTTTCCACGATTGCTGGCTTAACACTATTCAGGCTCATGGTTTGTATTTGACCGTTAATTACATGGGTGTAAATTATTGTGTCCGTACAGGAGCTCCTGTCAATCGTGGCGCCTCGTTTGACGACTCCTTTGGTGGTTCCGATCCAAGTGAGTCAGCCTCGTGCACCCTTGAGAAAACTGAAAGACACAATCCTTGCACGTCAAAGAGCTGTGTCATATAGTTTATTTCTCCACGTGGTGTGTGTGTGTGCTTGTGCGTGCCTCCATGGTTCTCAACTATGAAAGGTAAAAGAAGGTTAGAGGTCATACTGAAGTAGTTTCGGAGTCACCTTCAACCCCTACCCCAACCCCTCTAATATCTTTACCTGTCTCTTGCTGTATTTCAATCTTTCTCCCTCTTTCTGTCTGGTTACCTCCTCCTGTTATTCTCTACACCTTCTAATTTGTTTTTGTGAAGCTACCTTTTATAAAATCTATTCCAGGATTATTTTCCTTTCCTGGTTTTATTTAACAAGACTTGCATACTGTACATACAGTATATGCATGAAACCTGCATGTTAAATTATATTTAATCATACATTTTAATTCACGGTTTATTGGTGCTGCTAGGCTGTCGTGTGCACACACACAAACGCACACATGCTGTAGATTCCTTTTTAATTTATAGTATGTTTCCTAACACTATGTATATGTTTGCATGATGTTTTGATGGTACTTATTCACCGTTCAGTCACACTTAGTGCAAATCGTAAGACATGCTTATCGTGTGTGCGTGCGTGCATGAGTGAGTGACATGTCTGATACAGAGCTGTGCACTGATTGATGCAGGGCCATAAATCTCCACTCTGCATGTGTTGATTTGATCACATAGCTGCCTGAACCACTGGAATAATCATCAGCAGAGATGCAATGAAACCAATAAAAGTAACTTTTTTCCTGTTTTTGTTCTCCTTTCCCCCTTTTCACTCTTGTTCTTCTCTTTCTCTTCTTTTTTTTGTGTTCGTCCGTCTCCGTTCGATTGCCTGTCTGTGTTTCTGTTCCTTTGATCGTCTCTATTTTCCATCTATATGTCGTCTCTACCCTGTTATGTCTTTCTCTGTCGTTTCATGTTCAAACGCTACCCTTCTATGTATCTTTCTCCCATGTTTCCCTCCCCTCACCTTCACCTCTCTCATGTACCCTCCACCCTTTGGAGTGCATGTATTGTTATTTTTTTTGCCATGGGGGTTTTGGTTTGTGTCTTTTTTTTTTTTTTTGTCCTGTTGCGTGTGTGTCTATTTGTGTGTGTGTGTTGGGGGTACTCCTGAAGCCCTGCTGCTGTCTACCCCTCCGACAGTGCCCAGTTTCTGCTGCACGGTGGGGGTAGACTGGAAGTCTCTCACCACACCGGCTTGCCTGCCTCTCACCACCGACTATTTCCCTGACCGCCAGGCCCTGCAGAATGATTATACAGAGGGCTGCTATGACCTGCTGCCACACACTGACCTGGAGAGGTCAGACACATGCACTCACACACGCGCACACACACATCTATGCCTGATTTATACTTTGTCATATGATTAAATAGCTGATCTACAAGCTCACAACAAACACATTGCGGATGCATCGCGTTGTGAGCTTGTAGGAAAGCAGATGCATGTACAGTACTCACACATGCAAATACACGCAATTAAGTTTATAAATTGTAACTTTGTAATCAATTGTAGTATACATTGTAGTATACATTGTAGTATACATGTGTCTTGGAAAGTATTAATGGATTTTGTTGTATTATATTAATAATGATGGAGTACAGTGTCTGGATTGAAGGTAATAAAAGAAAAAAAAATCAAATCTTTAACACAATAAAATATTGTAAGCGATGAAATATGTTGTGAACAAGTGAAACGCTAAACATACGCCTATGTGCCATCACCTTCTCAACAAGCTGTGAATTTTGATCAACAAGCAGAATAATTTCCATTAAAAAATGTCACAACACAAAGTACATACCTGTATACACCTGTACATATCATATTTCCCTATAATAATCACTGAGATGTCTCCTTTCTGTTCATTTAACAACCACTGATGTGTCTCCTATCTGTACATGGACCTCCTGCTCCCTCTCCTCCTTGCCAAGGCGTGAAGATGAGGCTCCAGTGATGAGTGCTCCTCATGTCTTTGAGGAGTTCATCTGTCAGCGACTGATGCAGGGTTATCAGATTATTGTCCAGCCAAACAGGAAACCCCAGCCAGCGGTTGCCACACCTCTCGGCAGTAGTCCGTTGTACTCCAGAGGTGAAGGCTTCATGTTTTATCATGTTATGTGTATTTATGTCATGCTCTCTTTGCTGTCTCTGCTAGTGTAATATTAATGTAGAGCAAATTATTGCTTTAATTGTTCTGCAAAGTGCTTTATAAATTAGAATGGTTCTTCTCATAATTGATTAATCTGTCATGTTTCTGATTCTAGGTTCTAGCTACCTACCTAATTTTGTTGTTCTTTCAGGTCTGGTGTCTAGTATGCGTCGACCAGAAGAGGAGGAGAGTGTATACTGGCTCAGTATGGGTCGCACCTTCCATAAAGTGTGCCTCAAAGACAAGATTATCACTGTCACTCGTTACCTGCCCAAGTGAGTGGGAAAGGTCTTCTACAGACAGCAGTGTTGTTATTTAATTGCAATACTATGAATGTATGCGTGTGTGTGTGTTTTGTAGGTACCCGTACGAGTCGGCTCAGATCCAGTACAGCTACAGCCTGTGCCCTCCCCATTCTGAAGCCCACTTCCTGTCCTGCTGGGTTGAGTTTGGTCACGAGAGACTGGAGGAGTACAAGTGGAACTACCTGGACCAGTACATCTGCTCTGCGGGCTCCGAGGACTTCAGGTGGCCACAGGTCAAACACACAGTAGTAGTAAAATCCTGAGGGCTAATTTAACTTGGTCCATTTGGATACATTTAGCAATTTCTTTGAGTTGCAAATCAATAAATAAACTTCATGTGCTCTCACACACAAACACACAGTCATATATCCTTGTAAACAGTACTCGGTCATTATTGTGCACAGTTAATTTGTTTTCTGTTGCTACAGAGTTCAGAGCTTGCAGAACATTGCTTTGCTTATCGGATTATAAGTTTTGTGTTTGTAGTCAAATCGAAACCTAACATGTTTTCTTTATCCCAATATCATTGGGTTACAATTTGTCTGTGACAGGTGAAACGCTTAAACAGATGTACCGTGTATCATAAATATAATTGTAATTGGGAATCATGTATTGTGCTGCTCATGAGATTATAACATCCTGGGTGTGAAATCCAAAGCTCCTGATCCTGTGTTTGATTGTATTTCCTTTGTCTACTATCCAACGAAATCTGATGTAATTTCCTGTATCCACCACACAAATCCGACACTTCCCAGTTGCTCGTCTCTTCTCATCTACCTTTCCTTTCTCTTAGTTTGATCGACTCTTTGAAGTTCTGGAGGACCCGTTTCCTGTTGTTGCCGGCCGGCGGTGCCAGGCGTGTGGCGGACGGGGAGGGTCACTGGGACGTTTATGGAGACGGAGCCGGCAGTGGGGCCGCCATGAGTGGAACGGGGGACTGGATGCTATTGGACGGTTTCATCCGCTTCCTGGAGGGTCTAAACCGCATCCGCAGACGCCACCGCTCCGACAGGATCATCAGAGTAATAATAATAAATAATACTGATACTACTTAGATAGCGTAACATAAATATTTTTTTATCAACAGAGTAAGGCTCTTTCTTATCTGCTAAACTTTTCATGTCACATTTTGGAGCATTTATAGCAAATAATAGCAAATAATTCAACTTAAATTCAAGCAAATTAGAGTAGATTGTCACAATGATGCAGTACAGTAATGATATCTACAGATGAAAATCTTTGATATTTTCTTTTATATTACCAGCTACTATAGAATGATCAATAACTCAATCCATATTGTTTTAAAGCATTGAAAATAAACGTATTTCACCACAGGCATCTCTCTAACTCTTCCCCTCTTTCTTTTTTGATGATCTAGAAAGGCACACCGATGAAAGGGCTGCAGGTGACTGGACCCCTCCCCTCATATCCACCAGAGCCTGTAGCGCCCCCTCCTGGAAAGAAAGGCACCTCAGCCTTATCAGCCCTTTTGGAACTAGAGCAAAACCAGAAGTAAGCATATTGTGCAACAGTTAATCGAACTAATCGATTTAATCAATTATAAAACAAGAAAGAATCTATTAATAATGTATCTCTGTTTTGGGCATGTCAAATTGGTGCACATTTTCGAAAACGTTCACAAATAGTAATGTGACGCGTTGAGAGCTTGTAGATAGGTAATCTTTTTTAAGTAAAAAATAAATATATTTTAAAACGTCCTCGATTATTTAATCAATCAAAAAGTAATCGACAGATTAATCGCTAAGAAAATAATCGATAGTTGCAGCCCTAGAGCACATGAATACTTAAAATATAATCTCTGATAACTCAAAATACCAGCACATGTATTCAGTGACTTCAAAGCATCAGTGAGAAATTGAATCAAAATTGAAACAACTTGAATTTTAGTAATCAACCAATTTGTTTAGAGATATCTCACGTTTTCCAATAAATTCTATTCTTTCTGTCTGCAGGACTCTAGAGGAACAACAACAACAACAACAACAGGGGAAGTCTTTGGCATCTGCCAGTGAGCCCTCAAATGTCACCACGACTGGCATGTATGTGGATAGTCCCCGCAAGGTCAGTGTCTTTGTGTGTGTGTGTGTGTGTGTGTGTGTGCGGCGTGCGCGCGTGTGTACTATGTGTGCGCGTGTGCGTGTGTCCGTCTCAGTGCGCGTGCGTGTTTAATCAAACACATCTGAACTGATATGAAGACGATTTAAAGCATTTTGGGCAAAGTTTAGAATCTACAAGCAATAGTAATTTGTAACATTGGTAATTTCATTGATTTCTGCTATTTGATTATGGGGCTTTGCTATCAGTTCCTTGCTTCCATCTTTCCATTCCTCTGGTGTTTGTGGGAGTTGGGTGTTTCATCTTGGGGTTCATTCCTCCTCCCATGCTGACAGGACACTGCCTTCATATTGGACTTTATACGTAGCCCTCGTTCCTCCTACATCTATCACGCTCAGGTCAGTAACAGGGGCTCTGGACATACAATAACTCACTCTGTTAGACTAGTGGACTGTCTATGTGTGTGTATGTGCTGCATGTTGTTGGTCTGTCACACTTGCTATGATTCCTCTAACATTCTGTCTGCATGCATAAACATGCATGTGCCAATTGCACCACAAAACGATGAACCAACATGACTGTAGGTGTGCGGTGCTGTTCTCTGGTAGTCACTGTTATGCTTGGTTTACAATATAAAAATGTATAGTTGTCTCGTGGCACACCGTTTGGGAACCACTGAAGTAACTTATTTTTGGTTCTTGTGCATGAAATAGTGACTGACTGTGATAGTCATAGTCAAGGTAAACACCCCTCTTTGTTACGTGTTTGTGTGGTGCTTCAACCTTGTAGCTGCCTGCTGAACCTGCTGAAGGCGGCTCCACGGATAGAGGAGGTCAGACACAGGGGGCTACAGCAGCACCTCCTGCTGCTCAGACTGCAGGAGACACAGGAGTCAGTGGAAACACAGACACCAGGTGGGTCACTCACTGAATAAAGCAGTGGCTCTGAAACATTTGCATTACAAGGACCCTCAAATTGCAAAACATCACAGGGGGCATAAGGCCTTGTCTGTTTGGAGGTAGCGCAAAACCTAAAAAACATGTTTATGCACAAAATCACTCTCATACAACTTCATTGTGAAGCACACTAATAATGTTGTAAAAAAAAAGAAATAATCGAAAATAGCAGATTGACAAGCTCACAACGCATCGTTTCATGGTGCGCTACGTTGTGGAGATTGGCCGTTTTCTGTGTTTTTGTTGGCTGGTAAACTGTGGGTCCTTTTTACTGTGTGTGTGTGTGTGTGTGTGCGTGTGTGTGTGTGTGTGTGCGTGTGCGTGTGCGTGTGCGTGTGCGTGTGTGTGTGTGTGTGTGTGTGTGTGTGTGTGTGTGTGTGTGTGTGTGTGTTTTGGTTTACAGTGGACAGTCTGGTACAGGAGCGTTGTCTCTATCCTCATCCTCAACGCTGTTGGAGATTCTGGAGGCCATTAAACACCCCACGTGAGGCTCCCACTTTGTGCATAATGCAAATACAACATTCCTGTATGGTCTAATATGCTGTAGATGTTTTCTGGTTATTTACATTGATATATAATTGCAGAACTGGAGCAGATGCAGTGGATGGTCACACAGATGTATGCTGTTGTATTGATATAGGCTTCAACTTTATGCAAATAAGCCATAGTGGCCAGTGTGCCAGGAGGGAAAGCCATCAGTTTGTTGGTTTTGTTATCCATATAGAGGAAACATGGGGACACAGAACTTTTCCTATCATATTTGACATGTTAATTTACAGGGAAATAAATTAAAAGAACGAGGAGTGTAGGCAAATTTAGGGGGTTGTCATGATCCCTGCTAAGTTAAATTACGTTCATTAATTTAGATTAGAACACCTGAATAACTATTTGAGTGGTAATGGACTAACAGCCATAACGCCCACAGGTGTCAGCTAAATGTTAGTCCATACAGCACACCCATCAGAGAGCTATGCAGCGACTGTATCATGCAACTGCAAAGTCCCTGCTGGTGTTGCATGTAAGGTGAGCGAGTCTTTTGTGCTGTGTGATGTGTACAGGACAGGTGTGCAGCTGCTACCTGAACAGAAGGGCCTGCCCCTCAACTGCTTCATCAGCGCTGAGATCGTCCATTGGTTGGTTAACAACGTGGAGGGCGTGGCCACACAGGGCATGGCTGTAGAAATCTTGCAGGTACTGTAAGACCTCTGTATTGACAACACTTTGACTTTGATTTTGGAGGGTGGGATATTGCCATTGATTTTCTTTGAAAATAAGTGTTAAATAGCTCTATATTCTGATAGTACTCATTGCTTTATTCAGTAACAAGAGTCTCCATGTCTCTCCAGCTCTTTATTAAACAGAAGATGCATTTTCAGGTCGGGATAACAATTTTATACAATCAGCATAGAGAACTCAGTCGGGATACAGATTAAACAAGTGGAATTGGAAGTGATGACACAAAGAAATGAGCAGACACAATTGGTAACACTAATAAACTAAATAAACACAAAAATAAATCTGATAAATGGGTATCCTCTCCTGATTGGCTGAAATGTTGGCTTGCGAGACAGGAAGACCCCTGTTACTGAACAAACACTCTAGTCTATAGCAATGATTACTACCAGAATATCGTGCTTTAACCTTTTAACACATTTTTTTTTTCTTTTTGAACCACAAAATATCACTCACCCTACCGTTTTAAAAATAATGGTTTTCACTACATGAAGTTCTAAAGCAAACTTCTTCATTGAACTCCCTCACTTAAAGTGAAGTACAGTAAAGTCATTTTGATTCAGATGAACAGAGTTAATTGTTTAACTGCTGTGGGACGTGATGACAGACATGATGTACAGTATTATAGAATTGTTTGTGTTTTGAGTAAATATTTGTCCTTATTTCCATGTTGCATGTGTAGAAGATGCTGGAGGAAGGCCTGGTGGCCCATGCATCTGGGGATGCCATGCGAACCTTTGTCTACGGCTTCTACTTCTACAGGATAGTAGGAGAGAGAGACGGTGGGTTTCATCTAAAAGTGGACATACTGTAGGGGGCATAATGTTAAGGTTGTACTCAAAGACAGACTAAATAATTTCCGTAGCACACCTGTGGTGCAGCTGAGATACCTGTGGTATCAGATTCAGATAGTCTTGATATATCCCTCAAATGCTTTATAGCATAGACTAAAAACACAGTTAGGAAATATCAAGTAGTAAAAAAATAAATCTTCCAAATGTCCCAATTAAAAATTACACACAATGTGACAAATCTTCATCATAGTAACTTCAAGATGAAGGGAAATATTAGTCGTTTCCACCAGCTTTTAGCAAGGAGTTAACCATCTCTCTATCTCAACTCCATCCCAGTCCCCTCATCCCCACTCCCCCCAACATCGGCCGGGGTCTGGTCAGCAGCAGCCATGGAGGACTTTGCCCTTTTCCAGAGGAAGTGGTTTGAAGTGGCCTTCGTGCTGGAGGAGCGTCGGCCCTGTGACCTGCCGGCCTTCCTGCTTCCGTGGCTCCCCAGCCGGCCTGCCTCCTACGCAAGTAGGCACAGCTCCTTCAGCCGCAGCTTTGGAGGACGCAGTCAGGCCGCAGCACTGCTAGGTACACCCAGCACTACACCTCCCAACAACCATGCCAAAACAGAGTCATTCACCCAATCACATGCATTCCCTGGAAGTCGCCACCATTAGGATTGACTGCATCCAGTCAGAAAGTGTCACACACAATTATCATGCCTCCATCTCTAGATCGCTGCTCACCATCAGAGCCTTTTTGTTGAGTCTTCCTCAAACAGAATGTCATTGTTCCTGCTCTCTTCATCGCTGCTGAATTGATTTCATTAATTTAAAAAATTAAAAAAAGCCTCTTTTATGATCTAACGGTGACTCTACAATCTAAATAACTGTACTCATGTCATTCGTGTGTGACACTGAATGCCTGGACTCTTATTCTCTTGATGGCTGACTGAAGGGCTGCACGTCAGTTCTCTGGTATTTATGTACTCCAAATTGTAATGCATGTGGAGCCCCTCACCCAGATCTCTTCTAATTGTAGTTAGAATTGAATGTGTTCACAACCAATGGCAGTGGCTCTGTCCAATCATATGACTGATTAATCATTAATCATGAATTAATCAGATCCAGATCAGATGATTGATTGTTTTCCAGTCGAAGCATGGTGTGTGGTGGTTTGCAACCTGTCCAATCAGTGCACTAGTTGGTGTGTTAAGAGCATGCTGTGGTAGTACTGGCTGTGGTACGGTAGTGCCGTGGTGTGCAATGTCCTCTCCTATTGCTCTGCCCTTGCATTCCAATGTCTATATACATCTAGAATATTGCTGCACTGGCTTGATTCTAACCACTGCTAATGCGTACCGTTTTATGTGCCCATTTCCTTGCACATAAAACGGTGATCCGAACTCAATCCGCCAACCCTCAAATAAGTTAAGAATTTACATAAATTCCTCTTTTCTTGAGAAATATGAGTCACAAAATCAGCATAGTGCTATTTCCTTTTTAAAACTGACATGCGTATAACATTTCCAGCACACCCAACGTATTACAGTACACTGTAACTGACGCTCAACTAAAACACAGGGGCAGCTTATTAACTGAAGTTGACCAACAACCTGAAAACCGAAACTAAAGATTAAACATGCCTTTATACTAGAAGCGGACTGTAATTTGGGATCAGTGAACGATGCAGTATGATGACTGAATACTGGGGTTGGGGGGAGTGAGATGTGAGTTCAATAACAGTTTCTATGTTCAAAAGTCCTCTTATGGCCCGAGGAGGCGAGGATAGAAACTGTTCCTGAGCTTGCAGGATCAGAACACAATGCCATTTGCCAGACGGTAAGCAGAGTGAACAGATCATACTGAATATATGCATGTACCAAAAAAACCAAAAAACTACTGCCTGCTGAAACCGAAATTACATGATAACTTTCAAGGAGTCGAATCAAAATGAATAAGGAACCTCTCTGTGCAAATGGGCGGAATAAGCCTGAGGAAGTTTATTACGTTGTCTATATTACGACATTGTGTGTAGTCTATTTGACCTGCGCGGCCCAATCTCAATACATTCATTTGGGACTGACTTGCGCATTACTACTAATCGCTGACTTAACTCGTTCACCAAAGCCTTTGTGTGTCACTGCTGACAGTGATTTATTTTGAGGTTTTGGATTCTCTGTACTGCTGACTTGGCAAGACATGTCACAGGAAACCAGTCCAGCATTTTGGACTCTGTTCCTGGAATAAACCTAAACTGAAAGTATATTCGCTGGGCAGTCTGAATAGGAGCTGACTAAAGTGAATGATGTTACAAGCTGACTAAATGAATGATGTTATGAATGATGTAAAACTTCATAATAGGATCATTTGACTGTCTCTGCTACTATTTTCAGAGTTCTGATAAAAGAGAAAGCTTGTATATCTTACCTAAACTGCTTAACTAAAATGGCTCTTACTTACACATTTCTAACCATCGTTGCAAACCTTTAATTTCCTCTCATCCTAACCCTTCACAAACCTCCACCGCCTCCTCTCACTCTTTCATCTCATTCAACTTCCTTTCTCTCCGCCCATCTTCCCATCCATCTTTCCTCCTATTTTGTCCCTTGGTTCCTTCCTCTGTGTCCTTCTCTGTCTGTCTGTCTCCCTCCACCCCCCATCTCTCTCTCTCTATCCCTCCTTCTCCCCCCCCCCCCCCCCCCCCCCCCCCCCCAGCTGCGACCGTCCCAGAGCAGAAGACGGTGACCTTGGACGTGGATGTTAACAACCGCAGCGATCGCACAGAGTGGTGCAGCTGCTACTACCATGGCAACTTCAACCTCAACGCAGCCTTTGAGATCAAGCTGCACTGGATGGCCGTCACTGCAGCTGTGCTCTTTGAGATGGTAGTCACAACGAGTATACAGCAGTGCTGCTGTTTAATTATGACCTGGGTTGGTGTTGGGACGGATGGAATTAGTCTCTCGAGCCGGACTGTTGAATCACAACATTTTCAAACGCTTCCGTCATACTGTCGGAAGCGCTGAAAATAAATCAGGAGTAAAGCGGATGCCCTGCCTCCCCCCGCTTCGGTTTGGTCTTAAACAGTCATGCAAATTTGTCCTAATGAAAATCTAATTAATCAGAAAAATGTATAGCTTGCTGCAATAGCCGAAATGAAAATTCTAAAATATATTTAAAGATATTTTTTGAACGATAATGACAAACATGACACCTATCTGTTATCAGCTTAATAATACCACTGGCATAATGTCTGTCAGCATTTTACAGTGTGTCTCTCCTCAAACTCTGACCTAATGTGCTATTAATGTTCTGATCAAACGTATGGACGATGTCATTTTCAAACGTATGATCAATAAATGTTTTCCATAATAGATTACGCACCTCACAATAGACTGTTATAGACATATATGTTTGCTATAATTACGTTATTGTAAATGTATGCTATGTGCGTAATGATTTGTTATTTTTGTAATACTCAGGTTCAAGGATGGCACAGGAAAGCTGCGTCCTGTGGTTTCTTACTGGTGCCGGTTCTAGAAGTACCATTTGCTTTAACATCGTATCTGTACGGTGATCCACTGAGGGCCCAACTCTTCATCCCCCTTCATATCCAGTGTATGCTAAAGAACGGCAGTGAGAACCTGTTTGAAGGTGAGCTGCTCCATTGAATTGTATTGTGCATTGTTCTTCACCGTAGTGCAAGTTGGAATTTCTTCATTTATTTCTGTTTAGTAATGATCAGCACTGTCTGTGTCTATTAAATCACCATATTTGCAGCACACACTAGAAGGCACATTGAGCAGCATTTTCTGTAGTAAAGGTGTGACACAAATGATTAAAATGATGAATAAGATGATTTCCCATCATATTTGTGAAGGTTTTGAACCAGAGACTTACTGGGATAGGATGCAGCTGTTTCAGGAGTCCATTCTTTACAGGTGGGTTATTTCTACGTGAGTCTTCAACACTGTCACTCACACTCTTTGTAAGTGTGGCAAATAATTTATTATGAATACATTTTAATTCATAAATGATCATTTACAAGGTATATGTGTATATATGAGTCTTAGAATAAATGATTTAAGTTAATGAAAAGGTGTCTGAAGACACCAAATTTTCATCTGTCATTAAAGCAGTGTTTTTCTTTTGATCAGATTTGGCTTCGTTCAGGACAAGTTCTCCGCTTCTGCTTTCAATTTCCCAGCAGAGAACAAGCCTCAGTACATCCATGTCACAGGTATGTCACCGTATGTAAAAGACGTTTCACTCTGTGTCGCGATCACTCGGCCAGATAGTTTGTATACCATGTAGAGTAGACACGCCTGACAATAATGCTGCGGATTCAAAGCCAGCCCATGACTTGGGTCAAATATCTCTTCACTCTGTACTCCCATGATCTTCCCTGTCATTGGCCAAGTGCAAACAATTGTCCCTACTAGTATCTTCAACAGCATTGTTTTTTCGTTTCCTGATCAGTTTGCCCATCATCCCTGTGGTGACCTCTGGTCTTCTCTCTCTCAGGCACCGTGTTCCTACAGCTGCCTTATTCCAAGAGGAAGTACTCCAGCGGACAGCAGCGTCGTCGCAGAAACTCAACCACATCCAACAGCCAGGGGGCGTTCGGAGGCGAGGAGCGGGCGGGTTACTACTGGGCCTACAACACCATGCTGACGAAGGCCTGGCGGACCGGGGTATTGGGAGACGAGAGGCTGGCCGACCGCCTACTCAGAGACTTTACCGACTTCTGTGCCAATAAAGACAACAGGTTGCAAACTTTCTGGGACAGCTGCCAGGAGAAGATGAATGCCAGCGCTCCGTGATGAAGAGGAGAAGGCTGGGGGTGAGGCTGTTGTGAGGCTGGGGGGGGGGGGGGGGGGGGGTTGTCAGTATTTGGAGACTTTTGCGATGGTCTCCATACATGTTTACACGTGTGTCAATATTTGATATTTGGACTTGCAGTTTGGACGTAGTGAATGTTCATGATTAAACTAAGACCTAAGAAGGATGAAGGACTTAAGGGCTGATATTCTGCTGCTTCTCATTAAATGCAAAATGTGAATATTGTAATAACCCATGTATTATTTTAAAGCATTCTTTTAATACAAGATAATCTACTGGAATTGCCATGCTGCAATGTCATATTTTGAGTGTTGGTTACAGAAATACTATTGTGAGGTCTTGCAACCCTCAGAAGCATAGAAGTCAAACTCAGACTTTGACTTACGATGTAGTCCATTCAAGTATTTTTCTACTGTAATAACTCCACATGATATATCTAGTACTAATTTTATTTATCTATTTTTCTAACATAATTTACATGGCTTTTTCAAAATATACAGAAATTGGTCATAAATGCATGTATATACATCACATTTTGTGTGCATGTATTGTACATTTTGATCAAGACCAGGGGCCTATTACACGAAAGGAGAATTAAATAAGCCTGGATATAAGTCAAATCCAGGTTTGACAAAGTCTGGTCCGTACAGCCTGGTTTATTCCGTTCCATGAACGCCAAGCCAGGCTGAAAAGGAGCGACTTTGTTGAGCTAGACCTTGACAAGCCAGGCTGTGTCGAGCCAGGATGGTAAAGCCAGGCTTCGTGTATTCCTATAAAAGACCATGAAAGTTGATAGCAGAATCCTTGAACTTGACCAATCATGGAGCCCAAAACCAGAGCGGCGTTCTTCTCTGTGGCTGAACAGCAACACTGCAGCAGCTCATGGAACAGTGGCGTTCCCAGTAATTACATTTAGGGCAGGCGAGATCCCGGGGGGTGGGGGGGATTACATTTTCTTTCGTGAAATCGAGTCATGGATACATTTATCCAGGGTGCTCTGGCTAAGCTAATCTGGCAAGATAATTCAGCTTTCATGAAACCGATTCATCGCTAATCCTGGCTAAATTAAGCCAGGATAGGTGTTAAATCCAGGCTTAACCCCTAATTCTGCTTTCGTGAAATAGGCCCCAGGTCCAAGTAAATGATTAGCAGCTCATGTGATTGCAACAGTTCAAGAGTCAATTATCACAATTTGTTTCAGTTAATCAGTTTCAGTTTCTCCTTTAAAACCATGTTTAATAATTGTCCCTTTACACAATCAATATCATACACACAACACATATGTACACCACAGCTAAACCAAAAGTATACAGATATACATATACTGTATAACGCTCTGAGGGATTATGGCTGCAATTTAACAGAATAGAACACAATTTTAACAGCAGCCTCTGTTGCAAGGTAAGTCAATCTTTTTCCACATATCCGTCGGATTATGAAGGATCTTGTTGTGTGAAACATTTTCACTAAGTGAATAGAATCCAAGGTCTACGTCTTGCCTACGATATATGAGACTATTTGCAGTTCACAATTTGTCCAGTGTTAAATCTCTTCTCCTGCCTCGCCTACCTGAGGTCAATCAGAGCCATAGGGAGAGTGGCCAGGTTGTGGTATGAGGTCCTTCTGAAGGGTATTCAAGATCAAAATCATAGTTGATAAGGCACTTAAAGCTAATTTATACTTTGTCAAACAACCCTTTCACAAGTTAGTCTACATAAATTACATATTTTCAAATGACAGATTGGCACTTCACACTTTTCCAGTTAGAATACTTTAAGTTTAAGAGTTACAATTCAGTGTTGTTCCTCAGCCTGGCTTGAGCAAGACAACCCTCCCATCAGCTGCATTTCAAGACGTTCTAGCGATTTGTGTTAACGTGATTGCCGAAAACTCTGGCTTCATAGTCAAGCCACATAATGCATCTAATTCATCCTATACAGTTCCCATAGGATATAGTACTATGATTCCCTTAAATCATTCACATTATTGTGTTAAATAGCAACTTATTGTTCTCTTAGTTCATTCATAAATGTTCAGGTATTGCGAGTAGAGTTGGGGTGATATCCTGTCGATATCCTGTAATCCTCATATTGAAACTTTTCATATGAAAGCCGACATCACTTTGCTGAGGATTTTTCAAGCATTCCTTGTTGCTTCAAGTATGGCATACATAAGAGTTTACCTTAAATTAATTTGCTTATCCAGAATATTGTGAGCAAATCAACACACTCAATTCCATAGTGAACCAACTGAACGTGTTCTCAGGTTGCGTCTGTTGGAGTTGTCAGGCTACATCTACTGTAGACAGTATGACTATACTGTACGTATTCCATTTGTTTGTACGCTTAAGGTACAGAGGTGAGATGAATGAATGCATATCCTGATGCTTCTTGTGCATTGTCATGAAGCCTTAATCATTGTCATCATCTGTAGATTTCAGAGTCTGTTCTCAGCTGTTTGTCCATCTATCTAATAATCTACCCAGCAACATCCTGAGAGTTTACACTTTTCCCAGTTAAACAAACACTGAGGATTTTACTGTGTACCTTACTCTCTGTTCACCACAAGCTTTGGCACATTACACACACCAGTTTGTGATTCACTTTCAGTGTGTGGATTGCAGATCTAAATTGGTTAGAAAAGCCACTTCCTTGTGCACCTGGAGCACTTCCTTGTTCCAGTTGTGATACTTGTAGCTCTCATTTCCACATAAATAAATCACATCCATCTGAAATTGTGGCAGTCAAGTGTTACAAATGCCTAAATGCCATTCAGGCATTAACATTTGTAACGGGAATGTCTATACTAGTGTGTCCTGCTAGAACAGTGGTCTATACACCATGTAAACTTTCTTCGTCTACCAAGAGCAAACTCTAGCAGTGAAAGCATGCAGTACAATCAAAACCACATGACTTCAAGGGTGTTATGCTACAGAGGCACAGGAGTGGCTAAGTTTCAGCACCAAAGTTGTTCCCTGAATTAACCCTACTTTAGTTTTGAGTGTGTTAGAATCAAGCTCAACAACTACAGTATGTCACTTAGTGTCAGTCCAAATTCCAGTTTTCCTGTCACTCTATGCTCATATCCATATTATATCCACAACATTATCAAAAGTGCTGTAACGGCAGCCATATTTAGTGTGCCAGCCAAACAAAAGATTCAGGATCCCTCACTGTCTACTCTCACTCTCAACCCCCCCCCCCCCCCCCCCCCCCAACAATAAAAAGGAAACAAGAGGAATGCAGTGTTAAGTTCTGTTAGTGTAGAATGAATTTTTCTGAGTGAAGGCTTGTGTTGTCAGTCTGTGATAGGGTGATGGTGGGGAGGCTTTAGTTGATTCTGCCTCCTTCATCAGACGAGCTCGACCCTGAATCCTCCTCACTCCCAGTACGTCCTGAAACCTTGGGCAGACCACCTGGACACAAACACACACAAACATAAAATAATAAGAAAGGTATGATGATATCAAAACACATGCACACAATCCAGAGAGCTGGAACACGTTAGGCGTGGTAATGAAGAACGAGGAAGCTTGAGATATTAATAACATGTGTACACACAGTCAAACACCAACATTGTGACTACTGAACTCACGTAGTCTGATTTTGATTGGCCAGATGAAGATGGTGCAGAGAGAAAATGCCGCGGCGATGGCCACGCCCCCTGTCACTCCTACCATGACATAATGATAGTACCACACACAGTCTGGACAGCACACCTGTGTACTAGACAACAGAAGGTTATTGTAATCATTGTACCACTTGTCAAATCATACAGTTTGTACTAACTGGTACAATTCCCTCTGTTTTGGTATTGTATTGTATTTGTGTGTGTGTGCGTGCGTGCGTGCGTGCGTGTGTAGATACTAACTGGCAGGGATGTAAGAGCTGGATGATCATCACAGCCGCTCCATTAGCGACCTTATCTGTGAAACTCATCGCTCCGTAGACAAAGGCCCCACTTTGCTGGATGGCAAGACAGAAACCAAAGCAAAAAGAAACAGAGGGAGGGAGGGAGGGAGGGAGGGAGAAAGCAGGGAACGATGGACGGAGGGTTAACGTTGATATAAAGTAATGCTCTCATGTTGTGACAACTAATTACTCTAATAGGATTTCTAGATGCAAAGTGAAGATGATCCAAAAGGTGGATTTGTACCAGGGACCTTGTGTTTCTAGGATACAGCCTTATCTCCAGCACCACAGACTTGGAAAACTACTTCAGTCAGGAACACTCACGTCAAAGTAGATTTAACCATTTATTGCAACAAATGGAATACAGTTAAGGTTGGCGTTAAAGACTCCGCACTTGGAGATATTCCCTGAATTTTGTCGAAGCAACATTCATTCTAAGCGAAATCAGGGAATGCTAAGCAAAACCCCCATAGGGATACAATATCAAACAATAAGCAATACACTGACATATTAGTTTGAATTAGCAGATATAAATGATAATCACAAGTATTTTCAGCCTATGCCAGACAAAAGGTGGAGGTGGCAGCTAGCAGAAATGAATCAGTCAGCAAGATCAGGAGAGACCTAGTGAATACGAAGCCGTATTTAAAGGAACCTCTTTGCTAACGCGTGAGCTGTGATTTGAGTATGAATGTGTGACGTAATGACCAGCAGCGCTGTGAATGGGGAATAGAAAGCTGATGTTCACATCAACTGACTGACAGCTGATTACAGCTGAGACGTGCAAGACTTCCGTGTCCTGCATGAACTAACGCTATGCTTCATTTACTTAGCCTGGTTAGGATTTAGATGTGAAAATGTGAATATTGTGAATAGTGAATTCAAACCAGGGACCTCTTGTGTCGCTGACATATCTCATATTTAGTCAATTTCAGACCAACCCTCCATCATGCCCCAGGACAGTACTGTACATTAAACAGGTATGTAAGTAGTATTACAGACAAAGCTCAGAGATTGCATTATAGAATGTCAACTTTTCAAGGCCTTGCATTGATCAGCAGAGATATCAAAGATCAAACAAAAACTTGAGCGCAACAACTTTCATTACATTTCATAGAATCAAGAGATTATTTTCTGGTAATCACTGGACTTCTAACATACATTAGTATGCAGAACCAATGTTAGTTAATGTGCTTAACATGGTGCAATTGAATTCCTTCTAATGTGCAAGGGATATTAGAAGTCCTCTGATGCCTTGTAACAGTAACACTACTGTATAGAACCAATGGTAAGATTACCAAATGATCTCTTCATGTTCAGAGAGCATGATGTAGCTGTATAATGCACTTGAACAATTTTGTTATGACATCAAATGATCATCTAGTTAACACAAGATGATATGGAGAAATAAATACAAACATGCATATACCATACAGAGGCTCTTTAAAAAGAATATGCTACACCCTCCTACACATCTACATATCGACCATTATAGCTACAGAGCTACATTTATCCTTCAAGTTGTTGTTTGGCCCATATACCTGTGTGTGTGTGTGTGTGTGTGTGTGTGTGTGTGTGTGTGTGTGTGTGTGTGTGTGTGTGTGTGTGTGTGTGTGTGTGTGTGTGTATATATATATATATATTCCCCTCCCTTCTTACACAGAGACACACACAACATACCGTCTGATCAGCGATGAGGTCAGCTGTCATGGCCAGTGACATAACTAAGATGGTGGCTGAACCCGTCCCCAGTAAGACAGCGGCCCCATATACCTGCGGGCCCATCTGGTCCTCTACCAACACCCAGTAGGAGAAGGCTAGGATCAACACCAAACCCACAAAGTAGGTCCACTAACCAGACAAAACACCACAAACAACAGCATTAATAGCATTTTATTTTCTTATTTGGACATTCTGAGATTTAGTCATTTTGAACTCTTACACAGGAGCATGCCCATAAACACTTAAGCACATTTCCAAAATACTGTATTTCCTCTTATTTATTATTCATATTTATTATTAATACTCACACATTTTCCAATGAGCTTACTGACAGGTTTCATGATGAAGGAGGAAACAAAGCCACTGAGGTACATCACTAATGGTATAGTTGCTATGAACTTCTGTTGGAAGAAAGCAAGATGCAAACAGGGAGAGAGACATTTAGGGAAGTTAAAAGTGTCATGTTAAGTTTCACAATTTTAGACAGAAGATACACATGTAACATGTTGAACAGCATGTAAATCATGTATGTACTTTTCAATGGTACTATATCACTATCTCAAAATCTTTGTGTGTAGGTTACCTTGGGTAGTCCCAGTGTGTTGATGAGATACATTGCGATATAGGTCTGAGACAGGTTGACTATTAGTCTAGTAGACATGTAGAGACACGCCACCTACGGAGACAGAGTTTCATGGATTTATCTGTCAAAACATTTTGTTTTATTGACTGAGAAACACTTAAACGCTTTCAAAATGTGCCATAAAGATTATTTGTTTTTTGTGAAAGACAGAAGATTAATTAGAGTATTATTTTACGTAAGTCCACCACAAGTTCTTTAGTTTTGTTGATGTTCATTTCATGCTACACTAGTCAACTAGAGAGGAGACCGGGTTCCTATAAGAAATCATTCTCACCAGAGTCTCTCTCACTTTATATGCCTCTCTCTCTCTGGTGTGTGCTGTGACTGTCCAGAGGCAATTCATAATAACTACCAAACTGATGACAAGAATAAGCCACTTTGAGTATTTAGAAAAGCGCTACATAAATAAAATATATTACATTAAATTATATATAAATAATAATAATAATTATTATTATTACTAGTCCATACCCGGAGAAGTGCGCAGGCGAATTAGTAAGTATTTTCAAACATGGGGTTATCCCACGTCCCGTTGCGCCAGCTGAAGAAACAGCTGATCGTTGGGGAAATCGAAAAACGGGCTTCACTGTTCCCTGCACATGGTAATAGTCAATGGCTGTGTGCAAATTCAGATCAATTGCTCCAACCACTGAGGAGAACCGGGCAGAAGAGATTTTGGGCTTACCACCTCACCACCTCACCACCCTCACAGAGCTTTGTAGAATTATAGGAGGATTATTAAGAATTGTTTTGGGATTGCTTGCGATTATGAAAAGGCATGGGCATGGGCTATACTGTACATGGGCTGACTCTGGAGCTAATCTACTCTGCGGGTCCAATAAAGTAGTACAATGCTTCATTCACACCAAACAAAGCTGAACAATTAATCAGCTTTTATTTTCAATGTTATCTCTATGCAAATCAGCTTTTACATTTTTTAATGATCTTTTAAAAGCTCAAATAGAAAAGCTTGCTTTTTTTCTCCCGAGACCTCATTCTTGAAGCTGCTTTTTTTTTGCCTTTCGAACAGACAGCTTTTTAAAGCTGAATTCTAGCCAATCAGAGCACAGCATGATCCGAGTAGGCGGGGACTAGCTCATTCAGCCCAAAAAAATGTCAACCCTTGTCTCGCAGCAGACACGGAGATGGGGTTTCACAAAGAAAAAACTTTTTTTTTAAATAACGTCTGTATAGGTAATATTAATGGTGATTTGGCAAGAACATGGCATATTTATGGTCTGAAATTAAAGGATATACAACCAACAAGTCGTGGAAGCGGTGAAAACTGGTTGTGTTCTGTGGCGGCCTCTCACCCCAGCTCTCTCGAGGAGACGCCTTGTTGCGGTTGTGAGTGTGTGTGTGTGTGTGTGTGTGTGTGTGTGTGTGTGTGTGTGTGTGTGTGTGTGTGTGTGTGTGTGTGTGTGTGTGTGTGTGTGTGTGTGTGTGTGTGTGTGTGCACGCAATGCACATTGTGTGACCACCCGCCCACCTCTCCCACCCCGAGGACAGCCGCGGTGGTCTGAACTCTTCTCCCCGGGGGAACGGTGGGGCCTTGGGGGAGAGACAGTGGTGCTTGGCGGTGAGAGTCTCCCATGACGGACTCCCTGGACAGCAGGCAGCGGTACCCGGTGGACGGCTCGTTCCGTTATTTAGCAGCTTGATTATAAACGTTCTATACATTTTTTTTATCCATAAATAGGTTATGTACTAACTAAATATAGACTTATTTCTCATCTACAGCTGCTATTTTACATTTTTGACTTCCAAATGCGCACTTGAGTGACAGGTACCTTAGACACACCCAGTTTGATTAAAAAAAGCTTATCCAAATGGATTTTTGCTTTTTTTGTGTTCAGCTGGTCTGAACGCAGCTTTAGAGGCAAATTATAGCTAGGTCTAAAATCGCCAGAATTACCCTTTGGTGCTCCTCGACCCTACCTGGTAGAATGCAGGCTGTTTGAGCCAACATTTCCACTGAAGAAGAGGTGACTGCATTGGAGAAGGCTGGGAGCGAGGAAGGAGAGGCTTCCGCTCTCCCTCTCCCTCCTCCTCCACCTCTGTTCTCCTCCCCTCCTCTCCTCCAGCTGCTGTGAGAGCCTTTTCTTTTGTTCCCAGGTGGAAGAGGAGAGAAAAGAGAGATCCAATACCCAACACAATCAGCGCCAGGTTCTACAGAACAGAAAGTCTAGTTAGTTTATATTTATACGTAAATAATTGAGAGTGAATATGCAATAGAGGTGGACAATAGAGGTGGACTGATACAGTTGGTTGTGTGTGTGTGTGTGTGTGTGTGTGTGTGTGTGTGTGTGTGTGTGAACAATAACATAGCATAGCTGAACATTGCAACCTGTATGAACTTGTTTGTAACTGGGATGACAAACTATCAGAGAAACAGCTGTTAGTTATCTAGCTAGTCTACAAAAAAGATATCTGTAAGATTTTTGTATTCATTATTATTCTTAGTGTTATTATTGTTTCAATTTGGATAGTGGTGTAAACAGCTGATGGGATGTTGGTATGGGTGCCACACGTCTCCTAGCAACAACAGCATGTTAAAACTAAGGTCCACAGTGACAACGATCTTGTTAATTAACTAACAAAAGCAGGTTCACCTGATTCGGATGCTATCAATGCATTGAATGGGACATTATCACCTTTTATTAGACCATTGAATGGGCGAAGTAGGCGACCTACTTACCTACCCGCGATTTATCAGACCATTCATTGGGTGTTATCAAGACATACTGACCTACCAACGGAGATGACTTAAATAGTTCAGTTTCGGTTTTGGGTTTGGTTGTTTTGGTTTCGGACCATGACGGAGGCGCGCAGTCTCAGGCGAGCTGGAGCCCACTCAGCGCCGTTGGAGTTATGTACCGATAGGCACAGAATCGTAAATATTGTTGTGGGGACTGCTCCGCCTCCAAAGTAGGTCAGTAGCTCCTGATTACGCCCAATGAATGGTCTGACAAATCGCGGGTAGGTCCGTGTATCGCCTACTCGTCACCTACTCGCCCATTCAATGGTCTGATAAAACGTGATAATCTCCCATTCAATGCATTGATAGCATTCGAAGCCGGTGGCTGGTTCCACCGCTCACCCTGAAGACAGGGATGTCTTGTGGTCCGAGAGCGTCGCTGAGGGAGGGGTCATCCTGTCCAGCCTGGACATGGAAGAGCAGGTAGGCTATGGCATATACCGCAATGTTGGCCACCACTGTGAAGGCATATCTGCAGCACAGACACACACAACAGACACGTTACAAATGCAATAACTAACAAATTAGATCAACACATGCACCACAGGCACACACAACATGTTACAAGGTCATACATTACCTGTAAGCAGTGAGCTCTACTTTAGCGTGTTCACAGGTGACCAGCTCTGGTATGAGCGACAGGTGTGAGATCTGAGTAGCAGCCCAGCCAAACTGGAATATGATGATGAATGGAACGAAGTAGATCATTCTGACACTCTGAGGGGTCAGAGAGTCACAGCCAAGACACTGGTTGAAGACGAAGGCAAAGGAAAGCACCACGCTCACCGTCCCTGGACAGGACACACACACACACAAACAGACAAACAAACATGTGTGCATGTAAACAAAAGTCAAACTAAAATGTAGTACTTCATTTTGTACCATCTACTCTATACTATTTTATTTAATTCCGGTTAAAAAATAATTAAAATGTCAGCAGAAGCATTGAATGTACACACAGGAAAAGCCATGGAGTGTACTGTATGAACAGTGTCTCCAGTAGAGGCAACTGGTATATGTGCAATGATAAATGTTTAACTACAAGACGTGTCATGTGTCACTTTGCATGACACAAGTCTTGTAAAAAAAAAAAATTAAGATCTGACCTGAACTGGATCAATAAATACCAGATAACCACTCACCAAATTACAGAACAATGGCAAACACTTTTACTAAAACTACTACATGCATAAATAATGGCACAATGTCATGGTCACTGTCATGGACTTCTAGGGCTGGTCTAGTCCTTCTATTTAAAACAAAACACCCCTGGATTAAATCTATTTTGTAATTTATGACATTCTCTCTCTACAGTCTAGCCTAGTCATGACAGACTCATTCACTGTGCCGGTTGCTTTGAAGATCTACAATGAGACACACAATGGTCGCTTGGGCAGGACAACCGTAACTTAACCTGGAATAAATGTATGTTTCAAAGACTCTGACCTCTAATGACATCCCTAAGGTGGGGTTCTTTGTGCTGTTTTTCGATGTGATGGATTGTCAGTCAAGCCGTCAATCAATCAAACTTACCCACTAGGTGCCATGTCTTCCTCTTGCCGTAGTTTCCACAGCCTGGGGTTCTGTCTGACTCAACGCCAATGAGAGGAGTGCAGATGCCATCAGCTATTTGGCCAATTAGTAACAGCACACCTGCACCACAGAGAGACATTTATAAATTAAAACAACTCGTGCACATCTTACATGTCTAATCATCCATCGGCAGCAGTGTTACATGAAAGTACAGCTATGTGCCTCATCATGAATAATGACTCCCTCTTGTATAGGTAGGTAGAAATTGTTCAATAAAGGATGGAGGGCTACAGGTATGGCATGTTAGTGTAAGCCACACAGAATCATGGGGCTGTTACTATTTTAGTAAAATGCATATTCAGTTTTGGGACAAACACACAAACACAATATGGGGCAATTGGTGTAAACAATGCAATGTTTCCCTAGGTGAAGGGCCACATGAGAGAACATTATACATTTGCTGTAGGCTGGACAAGAACTGCTGCAGTAAGTGTCTACGCAGAAGTACAGGAAGTACTGTCCTAATGCCCAAAGGAAGTTAATGATGTGCAGATCTGTTTACATTCCCAGGTCACGAAAAAGATTTCATGATTGGTCGAAGACACTTTCAGCTGTAGTTCTGTAGGCCTTTTCTCTTCTTGTGATGTGGTAAGGCTGGGAATGACTGAGGTTAGGTTACATTTTCTGTATTTCCATTTGCCTTTTGTATCTATGCTGCCTTGGGGAACCAATTCAATTGTGTGTTAAATCCTGATGTAAAGGTGATTTAATGTATGGAAATGACAGCACCAGCAAATTGTCAAGAAACAAACGCAGTGAGTGGGCTTGAGTGTCCGCCCTGAGACTGGGAGATCGGGGTTTGATCCCCAGCCGAGTCATGACAAAGACTCTAAAAATGGTACCCAATGCCTCCCTGCTTGGCACTCAGCATCAAGGGTTGGATTGGGGTAAGTCCCTGTGACATCTGAACTAGCGTCATGTCCAGGGGGTGTACTTGTACATCAAGCTGTCTCACGCAACAGAAACAGGAGATAGGCTTGTGCTATGGGCCACATGGCTTGGCAAGGCTTACTTAAAGTACCTTTCATGTATCTATAATATGGATATTTTGTTGTCTCCTGATCTTTTGTAATTAAATACAATAGCACTCTGGGGTGGGGATTGGCTGAGGGGGGTGATGAGGGTGGTAACAGGGTTTCTTTATTTTTTTTGGAAGGGGTTTTCTTTGGGGGGATGTCTTTTTATTGTTTTTTTGTATTTGTCTTTGTTTTTTTTGTTTTATACTTTAAACTTGTGACCTTTGTACTGCCTTTTTGTCGTTGCTTCATTTTGAAAATCAATAAAAAAATATTTGAAACAAAAGTACCTTTCAGCTCAGCAGCTTGAACCAAGTAAGACTGTTTGGATGAATGGGACCAGGACAAAGCAACAAAACAAAAACAAAACTGAGCACAACAAAAGCAAACTAGACGTGTCGCAATTCAAGGCAATTGCAGAGTGTGGTTGCGCCGACGCGAGTCGCGGGTCGCTGCCGCCGGGACTCGAGGAATACCGTCGGAGGCTGCGCCAATTACATTGTCACGTAACTCCTGAGATCACTTGCGTTTCATTTTGAGAGGATTGATCCCCCCATCAAAAGGTTACATTTTTAGCATTTGTGGCGCCCCTTATGGATCAAAGTGGAAATGCTTTTGGGGATTTGTTGAGTAAACCACTCTTGACATGTGATTCAAATTTGTAATTGACTGAACGTTTCGTTCGTGATTTGTGGCCTTTTTTGTAACTTTCGCTAACTTCCGCTAACTTTGGAAGCCATTTACGGACGAACGGTAATGACTGTCAAAATTCCGCTTGGATATGGGTCCATAGATCATGTGTACCGATTTTTGAGAGATTTGGACAAAATCTGTAGGAGGAGCTAAAAGTGTGTTTTGAAGAGAATTCAAAATGGCAGAAAATCTATCCAGACAGAAATGGGCGTGGCCTATATGGGGAGTTGCGTCATGACCCAAGGAATCCAGGGGATTTTTTTTATTCTACGACCTACGGTTCAAGAGTTATAGGCCAAAAGGTAAAGTGGGCTGTTATAGCGCCACCATGTGGCCGACTGGTGTGATTCTTTTTTTTTAAATAATTTTGCAATAAACTATTAACCTCCCTTCTAAGTCTTGTAACTGTAGCCCTTACGGTTTCCGAGAAAAAAATACTTGAATGGGAGTTTTTGCAATTCCCATTAAAGTGGATGGGGAAATTTAATGCACTAATAAATCAATATAAAAAATATATCTAGACGCAAATGGGCGTATATGGGGAGATGCGTCGTGACCCAAGGAATCCAGGGAAAACAAAATTTTGATTTTACGACCTACGGTTCAAGAGTTATAGGCCAAAACGTAAAGTGGGCTGTTATAGCGCCACCATGACACCGACTGGTGCAATTATTTTTTTAAAATAATTTGGCAATAAACTATGAACCTTCCCTCCAAGTCTTGTAACTCTAGCCCTTACCGTTTCCGAGAAAAAAAATCTTGAATGGGATTTTTTTCATTTTCCCATTAAAGTGGATGGGGAAATTTAATGCACTAATAAATCAATATCAATTAAACTATGTAACCAATCTCTTAGCAAAATGATAGCACACGATTCTCGGTGAGGCCGGTCAATTTGACATATGGCACTAAATTGGGAAAAATAAATTGTGGGAGGAATAGCAGCCCGAAATAAAGTTTATCTATAAATAAATAAAGAATAAAGTTTATCTATAACAATAGTCTCGTTGCCCATTCGGGCAACCACACTAATAATAAGAACCTCTGTGGTGCAGTGGTTTAGATACAGGACTTGCAACCAGGAGGTTCCCGGTTCAAATTCGACCAGGACATTTTCCCAACTTTTATCTGACTCTTGTGGTCTGTATCTAATCTTTCAGTGAACAGCCTGCAAGAGACCAGAGAAACTATAAGCCATGGTGGAGCAGTGGATAGGATACAAGCCTAGTACACAGAAGGTACAGAGTTCAAAACCAACAAGGAATATTTTCCAACTTTTACGTGGCTGTTTCACCTTTATCTAACCTTTCAATGAAGAACATGCAAGTGAACAGAATTAGGATGAATTACAGTGGTGCAGTGATTGAGATACAGGGCTTATAACCAGAAGGTTGCTGGTTCAAATCCAACAAGGACATTTTTTGAACTTTTACCTGACTCCTGCACCATTATCTAATCTTTTAGTGAAGAACACGCAAGTGAACAAAATCAATAAGAATCACTGTGGGGCAGTGGTTAAGATACAGGGCTTACAACCGGAAGGTTCCCAGTTCAAATCCGACTTGGACATTTTTCCAACTTTTACCTGACTCTTGCATCTTCAAAACCCACACATGCTAATTTGCCATTTCCAGGATTTGATTTCCAGGATTTGAGTCCCAAAAGAGTCTTGAGTCGAACCAATTACTCCCGCGGAGACATCAAATTTCTCTTTTGGGCCTTGAGTCTTGGGACTCAAGGCCCAAAAGAGAAATTTGATGTCAAGTCTTGGGACTCAAGGCCCAAAAGAGAAATTTGATGTCTCCGCGGGAGTAATTGGTTCGACTCAAGACCCAAAAGAAGGTGAACTGACTGTAAAGATTCAAAATGTCATATATAGAATAGAAACCCCATTCAAACTTTAAAATGTTCATCCTAATATGGACATGTTTGCCTGAAAAGGAATCTTTGAAATGTTGCATAGCTTTAGAATTGTACTCCTTTAAAAGTTCAGAGATTTATAATGGAGGCGGATGGAAGGTTTTGGGACCTCAAAAAAACACTTTCACCTAGAAACGCCATTCACAGTTCAACAATTCCACCTTACTGTGGACATGCATGTTTGAGATTTTTTTTTTTTTAATCATTTGTAGTTTTGGAGATATTTAACTTTAAGCGCCCCATGTATTGTCGATGCGGCAATGGATATTTAAAGGCAGGCTTACAACTACATACTTACGCCTAGTAGCCTAATTCATACTTTAAAATGTTTATCTTACTGTGGACATGTTTGCCTGAAAAGGAATCTTTGAAATGTTGCATAGTTTTAGAATTGTACTCCTTTAAAAGTTCAGAGATTTATAATGGAGGCGGATGGAAGGTTTTGGGACCTCAAAAAAACACTTTCACCTAGAAACTCCATTAACAGTTCAAAAAATCCCCCTTACTGTGGACATGCATGCTTGAGATTTTCTTTTTTTTAATCATTTGTAGTTTTGGAGATATTTAACTTTAAGCGCCCCATGCATTGTCGATGCGGCAATGAATATTTAAAGGCAGGCTTACAACTACATACTTACGCCTAGTAGCCTAATTCATACTTTAAAATGTTCATCTTACTGTGGACATGTTTGCCTGAAAAGGAATCTTTGAAATGTTGCATAGTTTCAGAATTGTACTCCTTTAAAAGTTCAGAGATTTATAATGGAGGCGGATGGAAGGTTTTGGGACCTCAAAAAAACACTTTCACCTAGAAACTCCATTCACAGTTCAAAAAATCCCCCTTACTGTGGACATGCATGCTTGAGATTTTTTTTTTTTTTATCATTTGTAGTTTTGGAGATATTTAACTTTAAGCGCCCCATGCATTGTCGAAGCGGCAATGGATATTTAAAGACAGGCTTACAACTACATACTTACGCCTAGTAGCCTAATTCATACTTTAAAATGTTCATCTTACTGTGGACATGTTTGCCTGAAAAGGAATCTTTGAAATGTTGCATAGTTTTAGAATTGTACTCCTTTAAAAGTTCAGAGATTTATAATGGAGGCGGATGGAAGGTTTTGGGACCTCAAAAAAACACTTTCACCTAGAAACTCCAATCACAGTTAAAACAATCCCCCTTACAGTGGACATGCATGCTTGAGATTTTCTTTTTTTTAATCATTTGTAGTTTTGGAGATATTTAACTTTAAGCGCCCCATGCATTGTCGATGCGGCAATGAATATTTAAAGGCAGGCTTACAACTACATACTTACGCCTAGTAGCCTAATTCATACTTTAAAATGTTCATCTTACTGTGGACATGTTTGCCTGAAAAGGAATCTTTGAAATGTTGCATAGTTTCAGAATTGTACTCCTTTAAAAGTTCAGAGATTTATAATGGAGGCGGATGGAAGGTTTTGGGACCTCAAAAAAACACTTTCACCTAGAAACTCCATTCACAGTTCAAAAAATCCCCCTTACTGTGGACATGCATGCTTGAGATTTTTTTTTTTTTTATCATTTGTAGTTTTGGAGATATTTAACTTTAAGCGCCCCATGCATTGTCGATGCGGCAATGGATATTTAAAGGCAGGCTTACAACTACATGCTTACGCCTAGTAGCCTAATTCATACTTTAAAATGTTCATCTTACTGTGGACATGTTTGCCTGAAAAGGAATCTTTGAAATGTTGCATAGTTTTAGAATTGTACTCCTTTAAAAGTTCAGAGATTTATAATGGAGGCGGATGGAAGGTTTTGGGACCTCAAAAAACACTTTCACCTAGAAACTCCAATCACAGTTCAAAAAATCCCCCTTACAGTGGACATGCATGCTTGAGATTTTCTTTTTTTTAATCATTTGTAGTTTTGGAGATATTTAACTTTAAGCGCCCCATGCATTGTCGATGCGGCAATGAATATTTAAAGGCAGGCTTACAACTACATACTTACGCCTAGTAGCCTAATTCATACTTTAAAATGTTCATCTTACTGTGGACATGTTTGCCTGAAAAGGAATCTTTGAAATGTTGCATAGTTTCAGAATTGTACTCCTTTAAAAGTTCAGAGATTTATAATGGAGGCGGATGGAAGGTTTTGGGACCTCAAAAAAAAACACTTTCACCTAGAAACTCCATTCACAGTTCAAAAAATCCCCCTTACTGTGGACATGCATGCTTGAGATTTTTTTTTTTTTAATCATTTGTAGTTTTGGAGATATTTAACTTTAAGCGCCCCATGCATTGTCGATGCGGCAATGGATATTTAAAGGCAGGCTTACAACTAAATACTTACGCCTAGTAGCCTAATTCATACTTTAAAATGTTCATCTTACTGTTGACATGTTTGCCTGAAAAGGAATCTTTGAAATGTTGCATAGTTTTAGAATTGTACTCCTTTAAAAGTTCAGAGATTTATAATGGAGGCGGATGGAAGGTTTTGGGACCTCAAAAAAAACACTTTCACCTAGAAACTCCATTCACAGTTAAAAAAATCCCCCTTACTGTGGACATGCATGCTTGAGATTTTTTTTTTTTTAATCATTTGTAGTTTTGGAGATATTTAACTTTAAGCGCCCCATGCATTGTCGATGCGGCAATGGATATTTAAAGGCAGGCTTACAACTACATACTTACGCCTAGTAGCCTAATTCATACTTTAAAATGTTCATTTTACTGTGGACATGTTTGCCTGAAAAGGAATCTTTGAAATGTTGCATAGTTTTAGAATTGTACTCCTTTAAAAGTTCAGAGATTGATAATGGAGGCGGATGGAAGGTTTTGGGACCTAAAAAAAACACATTCACCTAGAAACTCCATTCACAGTTCAAAAATTCCCCCTTACAGTGGACATGCATGCTTGAGATTTTCTTTTTTTTAATCATTTGTAGTTTTGGAGATATTTAACTTTAAGCGCCCCATGCATTGTCGATGCGGCAATGAATATTTAAAGGCAGGCTTACAACTACATACTTACGCCTAGTAGCCTAATTCATACTTTAAAATGTTCATCTTACTGTGGACATGTTTGCCTGAAAAGGAATCTTTGAAATGTTGCATAGTTTCAGAATTGTACTCCTTTAAAAGTTCAGAGATTTATAATGGAGGCGGATGGAAGGTTTTGGGACCTCAAAAAAACACTTTCACCTAGAAACTCCATTCACAGTTCAAAAAATCCCCCTTACTGTGGACATGCATGCTTGAGATTTTTTTTTTATCATTTGTAGTTTTGGAGATATTTAACTTTAAGCGCCCCATGCATTGTCGATGCGGCAATGGATATTTAAAGGCAGGCTTACAACTACATGCTTACGCCTAGTAGCCTAATTCATACTTTAAAATGTTCATCTTACTGTGGACATGTTTGCCTGAAAAGGAATCTTTGAAATGTTGCATAGTTTTAGAATTGTACTCCTTTAAAAGTTCAGAGATTTATAATGGAGGCGGATGGAAGGTTTTGGGACCTCAAAAAACACTTTCACCTAGAAACTCCAATCACAGTTCAAAAAATCCCCCTTACAGTGGACATGCATGCTTGAGATTTTCTTTTTTTTAATCATTTGTAGTTTTGGAGATATTTAACTTTAAGCGCCCCATGCATTGTCGATGCGGCAATGAATATTTAAAGGCAGGCTTACAACTACATACTTACGCCTAGTAGCCTAATTCATACTTTAAAATGTTCATCTTACTGTGGACATGTTTGCCTGAAAAGGAATCTTTGAAATGTTGCATAGTTTCAGAATTGTACTCCTTTAAAAGTTCAGAGATTTATAATGGAGGCGGATGGAAGGTTTTGGGACCTCAAAAAAACACTTTCACCTAGAAACTCCATTCACAGTTCAAAAAATCCCCCTTACTGTGGACATGCATGCTTGAGTTTTTTTTTTTTTTATCATTTGTAGTTTTGGAGATATTTAACTTTAAGCGCCCCATGCATTGTCGATGCGGCAATGGATATTTAAAGGCAGGCTTACAACTACATGCTTACGCCTAGTAGCCTAATTCATACTTTAAAATGTTCATCTTACTGTGGACATGTTTGCCTGAAAAGGAATCTTTGAAATGTTGCATAGTTTTAGAATTGTACTCCTTTAAAAGTTCAGAGATTTATAATGGAGGCGGATGGAAGGTTTTGGGACCTCAAAAAACACTTTCACCTAGAAACTCCAATCACAGTTCAAAAAATCCCCCTTACAGTGGACATGCATGCTTGAGATTTTCTTTTTTTTAATCATTTGTAGTTTTGGAGATAATTAACTTTAAGCTTCCCATGCATTGTCGATGCGGCAATGAATATTTAAAGGCAGGCTTACAACTACATACTTACGCCTAGTAGCCTAATTCATACTTTAAAATGTTCATCTTACTGTGGACATGTTTGCCTGAAAAGGAATCTTTGAAATGTTGCATAGTTTCAGAATTGTACTCCTTTAAAAGTTCAGAGATTTATAATGGAGGCGGATGGAAGGTTTTGGGACCTCAAAAAAACACTTTCACCTAGAAACTCCATTCACAGTTCAAAAAATCCCCCTTACTGTGGACATGCATGCTTGAGATTTTTTTTTTTTTAATCATTTGTAGTTTTGGAGATATTTAACTTTAAGCGCCCCATGCATTGTCGATGAGGCAATGGATATTTAAAGGCAGGCTTACAACTACATACTTACGCCTAGTAGCCTAATTCATACTTTAAAATGTTCATCTTACTGTTGACATGTTTGCCTGAAAAGGAATCTTTGAAATGTTGCATAGTTTTAGAATTGTACTCCTTTAAAAGTTCAGAGATTTATAATGGAGGCGGATGGAAGGTTTTGGGACCTCAAAAAAACACTTTCACCTAGAAACTCCATTCACAGTTCAAAAAATCCCCCTTACTGTGGACATGCATGCTTGAGATTTTTTTTTTTTTAATCATTTGTAGTTTTGGAGATATTTAACTTTAAGCGCCCCATGCATTGTCGATGCGGCAATGGATATTTAAAGGCAGGCTTACAACTACATACTTACGCCTAGTAGTCTAATTCATACTTTAAAATGTTCATCTTACTGTGGACATGTTTGCCTGAAAAGGAATCTTTGAAATGTTGCATAGTTTTAGAATTGTACTCCTTTAAAAGTTCAGAGATTTATAATGGAGGCGGATGGAAGGTTTTGGGACCTCAAAAAAACACTTTCACCTAGAAACTCCATTCACAGTTCAAAAATTCCCCCTTACAGTGGACATGCATGCTTGAGATTTTCTTTTTTTTAATCATTTGTAGTTTTGGAGATATTTAACTTTAAGCGCCCCATGCATTGTCGATGCGGCAATGAATATTTAAAGGCAGGCTTACAACTACATACTTACGCCTAGTAGCCTAATTCATACTTTAAAATGTTCATCTTACTGTGGACATGTTTGCCTGAAAAGGAATCTTTGAAATGTTGCATAGTTTTAGAATTGTACTCCTTTAAAAGTTCAGAGATTTATAATGGAGGCGGATGGAAGGTTTTGGGACCTCAAAAAAACACTTTCACCTAGAAACTCCATTCACAGTTCAAAACTTCCCCCTTACAGTGGACATGCATGCTTGAGATTTTCTTTTTTTTAATCATTTGTAGTTTTGGAGATATTTAACTTTAAGCGCCCCATGCATTGTCGATGCGGCAATGAATATTTAAAGGCAGGCTTACAACTACATACTTACGCCTAGTAGCCTAATTCATACTTTAAAATGTTCATCTTACTGTGGACATGTTTGCCTGAAAAGGAATCTTTGAAATGTTGCATAGTTTTAGAATTGTACTCCTTTAAAAGTTCAGAGATTTATAATGGAGGCGGATGGAAGGTTTTGGGACCTCAAAAAAACACTTTCACCTAGAAACTCCATTCACAGTTCAAAAATCCCCCCTTACTGTGGACATGCATCCTTGAGATGTTTTACTTTGAAATGATTTGTAGTTTTTGAAATATTTAACTTTAAGCGCCTAATGCATTGTCAATGGCAATGGATATTTAAAGGGAAAAGGGTACAAACTTTGCCAGGCTAAGTTAACAGAACAAGTCAGAACCTCTGTGGTGCAGTGGTTTAGATACAGGACTTGCAACCAGAAGGTTACCGGTTCAAATTCAACCAGGACATGTTTCCAACCAATACCCAACTCTTGCACCTTTATCTGATCTTTCACTGAAGAGCGTGTAAGAGACCATAGACAGTATGTACCATGGTGGAGTAGTGGTTAAGATTCAGGGCTTGCATGCTGAAGGTCCTGAGTTCAAATCCCACAAGGACATCTTTCTAACTTTTACCTGGGGCTTTTACCTTTAAATAATCTTTGAGAAGATTTCACACAAGTCAACAGAACAGGTAAGGACCTCTGTGGTGCAGTGGTTTAGACACAGGACTTGTAAGCAGAAGGTTCCTGGTTCAAATCCAACTAGCACACTTTTTTTTTCTTTCCCAAGACTCAAGACCCAAAAGAGTCTTGAGTCGAACCAATTACTCCCGCGGAGACATCAAATTTCTCTTTTGGGCCTTGAGTCCCAAAGACTCAAGGCCCAAAAGAGAAATTTGATGTCTCCGCGGGAGTAATTGGTTCGACTCAAGACCCAAAAGAAGGTGAACTGACTGTAAAGATTCAAAATGTCATATATAGAATAGAAACCCCATTCAAACTTTAAAATGTTCATCCTAATATGGACATGTTTGCCTGAAAAGGAATCTTTGAAATGTTGCATAGCTTTAGAATTGTACTCCTTTAAAAGTTCAGAGATTTATAATGGAGGCGGATGGAAGGTTTTGGGACCTCAAAAAAACACTTTCACCTAGAAACTCCATTCACAGTTAAAAGAATCCACCTTACTGTGGACATCCATGCTTGAGATTTTTTTTTTTTAATCATTTGTAGTTTTGGAGATATTTAACTTTAAGCGCCCCATGCATTGTCGATGCGGCAGTGGATATTTAAAGGTATTGTAGGGAACATTAAGCCTACATTTAAAAAATATATATACATATATATTTTGCATTTTTTCCCCTCTATCAGCCACTATATAATGATGCTGGGGTGTTTTCCTGCATTGAAACACAGTCCTCCTTCTGAAATCCGTATTTTCCATAATGTTTATGTGTTCTATGTTTATGTCTGGGCCGTAAATTAACGCACGCATGTGCGCGTCCGTGCACGTCCGTGTCCGTATGAACGTTTTACTTTCGGTTTTAAAACGCTCTCAAACTTCGTTTTTGAGGCACAGAATTTACTTTTAAGATAGCGTGTGGATAGAATTTAGTTGTTTAACTTCATATATGTGGTCAATTTATCATGAAAGAGCCTATTTAAAAATAAAAATTCAGAGAACCAGCAGGGCGGGAATTTCCGCATATTGTATCCCAATAAAGCAACCTGTTTCGGGCAAGGTCCCTTCAAAAGTACCTCTACTCTATGGAAGTCCCTCCTGCGTCACCCCTTGGTGGTCGGGGAAAAGTACTGCTGGAGTGGCGGTGTTTATTTAGCTCTGAACTCGCCGTCTATCCCTTTAAATGCAGGCTTACAACTACATACTTACGCCTAGTAGCCTAATTCATACTTTAAAATGTTCATCTTACTGTGGACATGTTTGCCTGAAAAGGAATCTTTGAAATGTTGCATAGTTTTAGAATTGTACTCCTTTAAAAGTTCAGAGATTTATAATGGAGGCGGATGGAAGGTTTTGGGACCTAAAAAAAAACACTTTCACCTAGAAACTCCATTCACAGTTCAAAACTTCCACCTACTGTGGACATGCATGCTTGAGATTTTTTCTTTGAAATCATTTGTAGTTTTGGAGATATTTAACTTTAAGCGCCCAATTTATTGTCAATGCGGCAATGGACATTTAAAGGCAGGCTTACAACTACATACTTACGCCTAGTAACCTCATTCATACTTTAAAATGTTCATTTTACTGTGGACATGTTTGCCTGAAAAGGAATCTTTGAAATGTTTAATAGTTTTAGAATTGTACTCCTTTAAAAGTTCAGAGATTTATAATGGAGGTCGATGGACGATTTTGGGACCTCAAAAAAACACTTTCACCTAGAAACTCCATTCACAGTTAAAAAATTCCACCTTACTGTGGACAGATTTTTTCTTTGAAATAATTTGTAGTTTTAGAGATATTTAACTTTAAGCGCACAATAACTAGACGCGTCGCAATTCAGGGCAATTGCAGAGTGTGGTTGCCGCCGGGACTCGAGGAATACCGTCGGAGGCTGCGCCAATTACATTGTCACATAACTCCTGAGATCATTTGCGTTTCATTTTGAGAGGATTGATCCCCCCAACATAAGGTTTTTGCATCAAAAGGTTACATTTTGAGCATTTGTGGCAACTTTGGAAGCCATTTACGGACGAACGGTAATGACTATCAAAATTCCGCTTGGAGATGTTCATCGCATAGGTCCCGAGATCATGTGTACCGATTTTTGTGAAATTTGGACAAAGTATGTGGGAGGAGGAGCTAAAAGTGTGTTTTGAAGAAAATTCAAAATGGCGGAAAATGTGTCCTGACGCAAATGGGCACGGTCTATATGGAGAGTTGCGTTATGATCCAAGGAATCTAGGGAAAAGGGGATTTTTATTGTACGACCTATGGTTCAAGAGTTATAGGCCAAAACGTAAAAAGGGCTGTTATAGCGCCACCATGAGGCCGACTGGTGTAATTATTGTTTTAATAATTTCGGACTAAATCATAAACCACCCCTCCAAGTCTTGTAACTCTAGCCCTTACGGTTTCTGAGAAAGAAATACTTGAATGGGAGTTTTTTCTTTTTCCCATTAAAGTGGATGGGGAAATTTAATGCACTAATAAATCAATATCAATTAAACTATGTAACCAATCTCTTAGCAAAATGGATGCACACGATTCCCGGTGAACCGGTCATTTTGACATATGGCACAATAGAGTACTATAGTCTGGTTGTTAGGGCAACCACACTAATAACTAGAAGTAAAGTGATGCTGTACCATTGATAGACATTTGTACGTTCAACCCATTTAGACCTGTGGCCGATTCTAAAAACAGCTTCTAAATCCTGACCTAATTTTTTATAGATTTTTTTTTCTTACAAAAAATGTATGTTGCTATATACTGTACATAGCAACAACTACCCCAAAAGGGTTCCCGGATTGAAAGGTGTAGTTACGTCTACTCTGGAAGTCTGGATTGCCATGGAATTTGCTGTGCCTCTTCAAGCGCCCCGAGAATTAATGAACCCTTACCGATTTAGTAAACCAATGGCCTTTACTCTAGTGCCACCATTATTCCAAAACGTACAATTTGCACGAAATCTGAAAATGTAATGGACAGGTTGCCTTAACGGTTGAGAAGCAACATTCATTCTTCCAGGAGGATGAGCCCTACTTATTTTGGTGACCCCATGCCATGGCCTATCCTCTTCTAGCACCTTGCCCCATCCTTATGTTATCATAGATGTGTTGTCAGGTTGAGTGAACAACACTAGGGGCTGCTAGTGGGGCTTTTAGGGGCGTTTAGACTCTTAAGTCTTATTTTCTAATTATCTGATTATTACAGTATTGAAAGTAAAAGTAATTCCTATTAAAATTGAAATCAGCTAGACTCTCTCTCTCTCTCTCTCTCTCTCTCTCTCTCTCTCTGAGCATTATGAAGTTTATGCTGTATGGTACCATCTTTTTTTAAACCAACAAAAAATCTGTTTTGATGACAAATTTAGGCTGGAAACCATACAAATCTGCAAGACCAAAATCATTTGTGTTTTAGGCTGATCATGCCAGGCTATCAAATGTGTGGGTAGATTCAGATTCACAGTATTGTCACTTGCTCTGAAGCTCCACTACAATAAAAAAAACAAAAACATAATGAAACATAGGAAGGTAGAATGGAGAATGCTGAAATCTCATTCCCTCATGCTAGAAAAGACAAGACAACATTTCAGCCCATAAGAATTCCTCTTCACTACAGCATGCCCATGGGTGATATTGCATCTGATTCCTTAACCTACTGTCCAGGCTGAACAACATGCTGATCAGTCACATAAATATCTTGCACACTACTGTCAGGGTATTTCTTTCATTGGCGTAGAAATGTCAATGTAATGAGTAGCTATTTTGAGGGGCATATGGAAATTAATTGGAGTAAAAACCAAATAAATATGGCAGTGGATTAAGAATGTAAACAAAAACAAACTCAAATAAAGTAGACTACAGTACATAAACACTCAGAAAAAAAGTAGTTATTTAATCAAATGAGGGATGTAGTTTTACCTAGCCTATAAACAGTCACACAATTTATCGATAGAGACATAGAATATACAATAAATACGTAACTGAAGAGTAGCCAGTAGCGTAATTGCATTTGGTTTCATTTGATGTGTACACTGTGCTGTCACTATTGCTCACCATAGTTGCTCGGCCACGCGAGAACTAGCTCTATTGGCTTTGCTTGTCACCTGCCGGTCTGCAAAGCTGGAGACTGGGGTTCGATTCCAGCTCGATGCGCGAATCGCTACATTAGTCAGAAGTATGGATCGACATATTAGATATTATAATGTACAATGTAAACTTACCCGCATATTCATTCGTTAATCCCAGTACTGAGTGATAGAACACCAGCAGGTATGTGAACCACATAGAGGCACACAGGTCGTTCAGAAAGTGTCCCACAGCATAGCAGAGCCGTCTGCAGAAGCTCAGGGTCCTCTCTGGATCAGACATAGTGTGGTCTGGGTCTCTGGGACAACACTTTGCGACTTGACAGATCCTGGTCCAAATGTCATATGTTAATGACAACACACAGAGTTCACTTACAAGTTTCTGTTCCTTAATTCACATGTTCCTGTATTTTGTCGCTTTTAAAATCCACTTTTTATCGCACGATGACTTATAACTCCGCCGTCACGTAAAAAGAAGTGCCATCATGTCCCTGCGATGCGACAAAGATCATTAAATGTGTTGAGTCAGTGAGATCCCTCCTTGAAGTCAGGTGATGATAGAGGAGGAAAAGTCGGAGCCAGCAGGAGCATTTGGAGCAATAAAAACCGAAACTGAACTGGTGGAAAGTAGAAGTACAGTAGCGTGTAATGTGCGTTACACATTGTTACTTATATCAGTCTTTTTTACATCACCTACAAATCCAACGTAAATATAACGAAGTGAGGAACGTGTTCATCTGCATGCTGTCCATTCTGTCCGTAGCGACCCGGCGTATTAATGAAATAAACAAGAGACAAACATTCCATTAAACCACAAATGAGGGCAGAGGAATACTTGCTATTTTTTTCCACACTTTTCCCAGCATCGAGTCATTGACCAATGTAATGTAATGCCCGTCAATGATTAAGAGTGATGCAGTGCTATGAGAAGTCGTCAAGAAGACCCACCATTAACTGATGACTGTGGCATATATTTTGTTGTTATTAACGTTAAATAACAGCGGAAACCTCTAGGAATCTCCATCCCATAGCCTGGCTGGAGTCAAGCCATTATTGGCTAGTCGTTGTCAGCCGGTGACGCAAGCCCAATTCCGTAACAGAATAGCAGACTACAATTTCATGTATTTACTTAATTTAGGCTATTAATATTATTATCATTATTAACTTGATATTGTCTTTTTGGATTATCAATTATTAAAGGTAGGGTAAGTGATTTTTTTTGGTAAAACATTTGTTTTGTTAAAAGGTTAAAGTCCTAAATTCTGATAGTAATCATTGCTACAGAGCGCTTGTTCGGTCACAGGGGTCTCTCCAGCTCTTTAGTAAACAGAATATAGTACATTTTCAGGAACTGGACGTGACAACATTTAAACCAATCAGGAGAGAGAGCTGGAGAGACATGGTGGGAGACTCCTTTTACTGAACAAACACTCTATAGCAATGAGTACTACTATCACTATCACAGCTATATAACACTTATTTTAACTAAAGTAAATCACTTACTCTACCTTTAATGTAGAAAACCTTAACTTTGAATTGTAGGCTACTTACTATTAACTACTAGCATTACAAATACTTAAAACATTTATTAATAAGAAAGCCTAGTCATTTTGCAAGTTAAGTGACGTAGATGAAAACCTACATAATATCGGGCACCAATCCTCCGGCCTATGGGATCTAGAAGATCAAAGATGACGTAGGGAGACAAACCAATAAAAAGAACCAATAACAGCGGTCTACTGGGTGACTTCTCTCACGTGACTCGGGAATGATCCACATCTGCAAGAAAACTATGCAATCGACCTTCGCCAGATGTTTAAAAAGATCCCATTCAATTATCTGATAAATTATCCAATCTAAATTAAATCATAAGTTAAATCATATATTTTTTATCTTTTCAATGTCATTTCAAATACTCCAGTTTCAATACAGTTTGTGCAGACAAGCGAAAGGAAGGTAGGCCTAGTGAGAATTTATCAACAGCTTTAGTCCAAATTAAAGTAAGTGACCATTTGTTTCTTCGTTCATAGTTAAAAGTCTTCTTCAAACTCTGGCAGATCTCATCAGTGCAGAGCAAATATGACCTCAATGGATTCTCTTCAGTCAACCGCTTCTTAATTTTGTAATCTGTCGTTCATTATTAATCTACTGTTCAAAGCATCTTAAAGGGAGAGTTCACCCCCAATATGACTTTTTTCCTATCGATTAGTCACCCCATGGAGACTTAAATTCATGGATATTGTCTTGGTTTTTGTCGCATTCCTAAGCCAATAATTTGATGACCGGCAGCGGTTCCGGTAGGAGACACAAAGAGTCTCCTTTGTGTATATATCCATGAATTCAAGTCTCCATGGGTTGACTAATCGATAGAAGAAAAAAAAATGTGGGTGAACTATCCCTTTAATAACTTTTCTTATCGTCAGGACAGTAAACTGAGTTGAGCTTGCCGTTCCATATTCCCTGAAATAAAAATAAATAAAACACATTTTCTTTCATTCAGTTGTTTTAATGGAGTTATCTGGCAGACATTAAATCCTCCAACCCAGAGAGACAGAGGACAAACAAAAACAAAACAGAAAATTAAAAAGACAAGTTATTTAAAAAAAATAAAATTTTGAGGAACACACTAGAAGCTACTAAAAACAAAAATCGTTTTCGAACAACTCAAAACAGCGGAAGGAAGCAACGCCTAGTTCAGACCATCAAACGATAGTGGTTTTCCACTAAATGCGTGTGTCCCAAGTACTCAAAACATCCCTGTTACCTCTGTGTGCCTCAATAAAGAAAGAGTTGCTAGAAACATACAGCAAGCTTCCGGTTCTGATTGGTTGCCGCTTTGTCTTGCCACAAAACTCAACTTTTTGTTGGCTACACTTCCTGTCACAGAAAATTTGCTCCACACCATAGACAATGCATGGAATGGAACCACACCGCTTTCTCAGAAAGCGGGAAGCGGAATTCCAGTGAAGGTCTGAACTAGGCATAAGGGTTCCATATTGTAGTCTGTTTTTAAATTACAAAAGAAAGGGGGGGCATAGAACCTTTTACATGATTTCTTTTAAACGTCTGAATCGGGTAGACATGAGATTTTCCATCTCAGGGTGAATGTAACTTCAGGAAATATACTTAGCCCGTTGCGTCGTGGCAAACAGACCAAGCCGCTCCCCAAATAAAATCATCAGACTGTGTGCGGGAGCTGCATCTTTTTGTCCAAAGAAATGTCTCTTTGTAATGACAAGCTCCAGACAATGTTTGTCTGTACGCATATGCATCTGTGTATGCATTTGCGTCATCCAGTATCAGAGTTCCTCTTCTTCTCCTGTTGTTCCATCCATCCATTAGAAACACACCTGTCCCACTCCTCTCCCACCTGTTTGTCTAATGAACCAGTTAGTTGTTGAGCCGATCTGATAGCCAACAGGCTAGTTAAGAATATGCCAGCAAAAAAGGCAAGTCAACAAACAGAATAGCCGCAAGGTTGCCAGCTAAACAGTTTGCAAGTCACCAATTCCATTGTGGTCCCAATAATAAGGTCCACTGCGGCATTTGCATTGATCCAGTTCATTATCTATATTCAACCATGTCGGAGCCATAAATACATAAGAGTTCCTGTCTAAGACATGCTGTGCTCACTGCTAGTATAGCTAGCATACATTTAAGGTCCACTGGAGTCCAGAGGTACATCAGACGAGCAGACCCACGCTGTCTGTCCTGCTTCTGAAGGGTTCTATTATGGTCCGACCCTGTTCGGGAAAGCACACAGCAGACCAGAATAGATTGAACCAGACTAAACTAGTAAGCGCATCCTTCTGTCTGGCTGTGCTGCTGACCTCTGGTCCAGAACACACCAGCCAACCGCTGCTTAGACTACAAGACACTCCAACAGCGGAGGAGAGGGTGGTAGGGTGATAGAGAGGAGGGGAGGGTGTGAAGTGTTGTGGTTGAGTGAGAGCAAGAAAGCCAAGAGGAGACAAAGAGAGCAGAGTTGTGTCGTCTCTCATCTCCCTCATTTTCACTTGTGTCTCTGGAGAGCTTTCCTCTTCCTCCTCTTGAAAAAACAGCAGCACCTGTAAAACACACACATTAAAACTTATAAGAAACACTTAACCCACTTTCACCCTGGCATCCCAATTCTTGGCACATTGTTGTTGGCTAACAAAATGTATTAAAAAAATTAAATAGCAGACCTACCGGTCCTTGATGATTGGTTGAGCCACATTCAAAGCCATTATAAAATGCTCTATAAAACACATCTGTGACTGCATGTCACACTATTACTCTTAATAACAGTGCCCCTTGCTCTTCTAAAATGACTGTAAACCACAGCATCTTGGGGCTTATTACTTTAATGAATGGCCAATTGGAATGTGTTATTTCTGTTGTGCGAAGAGTGGTTGAACTTGTCTATGACTGTGCCTCTGTGTGTGTGTGTGTGTGTGTGTGTGTGTGTGTGTGTGTGTGTGTGTGTGTGTGTGTGTGTGTGTGTGTGTGTGTGTGTGTGTGTTTGTCCTTACTTGGTCTCATCAGCCACTTCTACCTCAGCGTTGGCTGTGATTGGTGCGTTGGAGTGTCCTGCAGTAGGGTCATCTGTGTTTAGCTCCCCATTGGTGGAACTCATCACCTGCAGTTGGACAGGGGAGGGGTGAAATGACTGATGTTGAGTCAGGAAGTGAGGTGTATGAACGCTGCTCAAACCTGTACATGTGACCGAGTGGTCTGGAGGTGAATAAAATGTTCCAACTCTCCAATGATTAAAGTCTGGAGCTAAAGGTGAGCTGCTTGTCTGTAATCAGTTGGGTGTCACTGAACTGTACGGTTGGGGAAATATTTAGATTTAACATAACATCATCTTTATCATATAAGCCAAGTCTTTGCTTTCATCATTTGTAAATACTTTGTTGCAATTCAGATTTAAGGTAATGTAAAAGTAAAAATATAAGATAATGAGTTAACTTGAGAGTGAGTGTCAATAACACACACACATGCTTATGGGTGTTTGCTTTCACTCTTTCCTCGTTTAAAATGGGACATGTCAGATAAACTTGCGGATTAAAGCTGGTTGCAGTAAAACACAATCAATAGATTCCACTGGGGAGGAAATAGAGATGCTGCTTAAATGTGAACAGTGTGAGCTGCTCTGGATGTGCAGTGAAACAACTCATACAAAACACCTCATTTTATACTTTGGGGTTTCTTTTACTCTTAAGTTTTGGTGGCAGTTGATTAACTGTAATGCAAAAACAATATTGACAAGGTTAGAAAGGTAATAATCTTCTCTTTAATCACAAAATGGATTTTCATTAACATAGGACTGATTTCAAAGGAGCATCAATGAGGCAGTATTGACAACTACTGGTGACCCGGGTAATTTTATTGGCGACGTCTCGTTGGACAGCTTTTGACAACAAAAACAAGCTGGCACAATCTTGCTGTGGCTACTGTACTGATCTCTTCTACCTGCCACTTCTATTAGTTCAACCACTAATTTTAAAGATTGGACTAACAGATAGTATCTCATGCTAAGCTTTACACCCACCCAACAATCACACCCTTCGGTCTGAGTATTGTCTGTTCAAACTCCCATCATCTCCACCATTGGATCTTCTCTGTGTGATAGGTTGCTGGTTCAGCCCTGACACAAACAGGAGGGTGTATTCCAACTGTATACTGATGACTGCATGGTGGCTGGTACTACACCTAATCTGCCCAAGTGCTCTTGAGCAAAACACTGAACCTCAAAAATTCACACTGTGGCTGACCATGTGCTCTAACTTGCTGGTTTCAGATGCATCTGTGTGTAGGAGTGTGTGTATGTGTATCTAGGAGGGTGGCGCAAAAATGCATTCAATTTAACTTGTGTTAAATGGCAAAGTGATTTTTCTTCTTTTATCTCTCTAGTAAGACAGACAAGAAGGGGGCAGGCAAGAAGATAAAAACAAGTTATAATCTAAAAAGATCTAAAAATCTATAATCTAAAAAGAAGACAGTCAAGCAAAGAAGACAATATATGCAGCCGGTCTGGGTTCACTAGCAATTTGATCAAATCCAAAAATGTTTATTGATTTCTCAAATTTGACAAAAATGTACTAATATTCCTCTTTAAAAAATAAATAAATACAAACTTAAAGTAAAACAGCAGCTTGGCATCCTCAGTCTGCCGACTTCAGCATCTATTGTTGATGTGCCCTTGAGCAAAGCATGCTCAGTGGTCAACAGAACACTGTGGTCTTACCAGATGTGAATACAAACGTATACATGTGGCCTTTGGGTTGGTAGTTAACACTCCCACACACAATCAAACACTCCTAAATGACCCGAACAGCTTGACTTAACTCAAGTCAGTCACGCTGCAGAGACAAAGAGGGGCATGCAGACAGACAAGACGGAAAAGGTAGACAGAGACAGACCGTCCCAGTACCTGGACAGAGCCTCCCAGCCTATCAGCAGTGAGATGGGAGCCCAGCAACTCTCGATTGGTCACTGGAGTGGGCTGGGACTCACTGCCTTTCGCCTCTGGAGACTAGAGGTGACAGGACGTCATTAGGAGAACGAGTGTGGGAGAAAGGTGGGAATGGAGGGGGTGGGGGCGAGGAGGAGAGAAGGTAAAGGGGAAGAGGTGATGGAAGGGAAGAAATGTGGGATAGTAGATGTTGGAAGTAAACGAGAGGAAAGGAAGGATAAAGAGGGGACGGAGAATTAGAAAAAAGCAAGGGAGTAAATGGGAGAGCAAAGCATGGGAAAAATAAAGAAGAGAGTCAAGGAATGGTGGTAGTGTATGAGGAAACAGAAGAGGAAGAACGGGTTTAGAGAAGATATTTGGTGTAGATGCTACAGGAGGGTGTGCACGTTGAAAGTGTGCGCAAACAATCAAGAGTGCATGGGAGGGTGTGCAGACTGTGCACGTGAGAGCCCCATGCAAAGACAGAGAGGAAAGAGAGGAAAGAGAACAGGTGGTCCTGTTCATTCTATGTACTACTTTCCCTCAACTGTCAATGACCTGGATTGTTAATCGATGAATTGTGGTCCTCCTTGTGAAAAAGTACAGCCACATATTCGGGCTGAGTCAGTATCTAACCAGATAGTGTGTTGTCCACATAATCACAACGTCCCCTGTTCAATTCCAGCCGGACACCTACTTTGCTTATCGTTCCCCCCTCGCTACCCTCGGCTTCTTGTCTCACTACCCTCTCCAATCTAAATTAAGCAAGAAAAAACTAAACCCCCCGGCTAAAAAATCTTAATGAGCATGAGTCCCAGGAAAGCAAGTTATCCGGAACTCAGAAGTGAATCCCCTTGGCCTGGAGGTTGGTGTCCTGCACTTGTGTGACTGGGTTCTGTGTGTATGTTAATATACATGTGCGGATGTGTATGAGTGTTTTATATAATGAATGTATTAATTATTTTGTGTAGTATGCATGCATTGTGTGTGTGATTTCTGTCTCTACTTGTGTTGAGTGTAGTTTGTGTTGAGTGTAGTGTGTGTTGAGTGTAGTGTGTGTGTGTGTGTGTGTGTGTGTGTGTGTGTGTGTGTGTGTGTGTGTGTGTGTGTGTGTGTGTGTGTGTGTGTGTGTGTGTGTGTGTGTGTGTGTGTGTGTGTGTGTGTGTGTGTGTGTGTGTACCTGGTTTTTGGTCTGCTGTGGTGCCTTCTCTCGGCTACTGGCCTGAAGTGGAGTCTCGCTGGCCACTGGACCAATAGGAGTGGGCTAGACACACAGGAAATGAGGTCAGAGCTGGCTACCACAATGGTCGATGACTAATTAAAAAGTGGCATGTGGACATTTGATTAGCTGGATGGGATTTTGAGTTATATACCCACTGTGCTGCAGAAATCTACAGATGCAAGATGTACTCGGTAGACGCAGAATGCAAAAATGCAGCTGGTTTTTAAGAGGCCCCAGACAGGAATATGCTACATTGTTTTATACCTGCTGGCCAATAATATCATGTAGTCTCATTTTACTGGACCAAAGCTCAGTTCACCATTTATTATAAAGTAATTCACTCAGTAATACTGCGGGTCAAAGATGTAGCCATCTCTCACACACACATACACACTCACCAGTGGCTTTCCAGTCCAGTCATACTGGTAGTCAAAGACATATCCATTCCTGTCAAATAGGTCCGTGAAGAGCTTCCTAAGATAGTCATAGTCTGGCTTCTCAAAGAAGTCTAGCCGACGCACATAACGTAGGTAGGTGGCCATCTCTTCTGTTGCGCACACACGCACACACACACACACACACACACACACACACACACAAAGAGATAAACGTACATGCACATAAATACACACACGGATACAAATGTACAAAGGACAAAGATTTACATGGTTGTTATGAGAAATCATCCAACAATACAAAATGGAGAAGTGGGGGTGATTTCTGAGGAAGCAGCCAAAAGGTTCACACAAAAATGCATGATCCCAAGTGTGTACATTAATGTGTGTAAACATCCCCTTCTCTGCAATTGCTCCTCTATTGTACCTGATCTATAATATAAAAGATAATATATTCAAGGTCAACTTGCCTTTAGTATAAGGGTTGAAAAATCTAAGTAGAAGGAAATTAGATCCTGTTTTTTAGAGAGAGACAATCAATGATTAATGGTTCACAGAGAACATGAAGTTGGTGCTGGACCAAAAGCACTGGACGAGAGGAAAACTTGTTTTGTTGCTATATTATGGATATGCATGTGGCAAATAGCAGAAAACGTAATCTGCGATGGTAAATTGGTCAATAACTAAGTTAAATCAATTTTAAGTTAATTCTATCATGATATATTTCTGAAACAGCATGAGTAAATTCTTGCAGTTGTTGAATTGGATGTGGCTGAACCAAACCCCAGGTTACGATTCAAGGCACACCAGATATCTGCTGTAGTCCCGCCTAAAACAGACCAAGAGATTACATTGAAGAGCTGTGCTCTTTTCCCAAGGTTCAGAGATTTTCAACTCCGAAACAGGTTGAGCACTCTAGACCAGCGGTATTCAACTAGATTAGGCAGGGGGCCACAACTGTAAAATAATTTGGAGTTGGGGGCCACACAGTGCGCGCACATGCACACACGCGCGCAGCGCGCGTGTGTGCATGTGCGCGCACTGTGTGAATTAGACCCGAAAAAAGTTGATTTATATTGGTGAAATAGAACCGAATTAGACCGAATTAGATTTTTTTCGGGTCTAATTCGGTTCTATTTGACCAATATAAATCAACTTTTTTCGGGTCTCATTCGGTCTAATTCGGTTCTATTTAAGGTTCTAAGTTAAGTTCCAATGAAAGATGGCCTTTCAAGAACTAATGAAGGATAAATAATTTGTACTGTTTTAACTTTGATAACATAAAAACGAACATATATTTACATAAATAATAATTATGAAAAAAAAAAATAATAATGTTTTGGAATATGGCCAGGGGCCACAAGGAAGCTCCTCGCGGGCCGCACGTGGCCCGCCAGTTGAATATCTATGCTCTAGACGCTCAGTGTTTAGATCAGGTTAGGGGCGGGAGAGGACAAGGTGAGACCTTTCCATCTGTCTATAAATTATAGGATTCTCTTTGTATCTGTGTGTGTGTGTGTCTTGAAATGCCAAAATATGGAGATGACTGGTATATAGTACTGACATTATAGAATGCTCTCCAAGTACTCTGACAACGGGTACTGACGTCATAGACTGGTCTCCAAGTATCACTTTAGTCACATGGGTCACATTACTGTGACCCAATAATGTGACCCATGTAATGACCCCATTACTGGCAGACATTACAACCTTTCGTATACGTGAATAAGTACAGAGTGTGTGTGTGTGTGTGTGTGTGTGTGTGTGTGTGTGTGTGTGTGTGTGTGTGTGTGTACACAGACCTGGAAAGCTCTCACAGAGGACCTCTATGGGCGTGTCCCTCTTTGTGTCTCCTATCTTCTGATAACGCTCTTTCAGTGTGTCAGCCTGATGGAGAAACAGAAAGAGAGGGAAGTGTATGGAGGGACAAAATTACTGAGTTTATTCACAATGGGCATTTGTCCTCTACCAGCTTCCACATCCACTTGACATTTACTACTGACTCCTCCATGGACTCTGGCGCAATTGCACTACTTTGACAGATAGATGCCTGTTAAGGATAACTGTTAAGAGAGTGTCTGTCGTATATTCAGGTTGATCAATTGTTCATATCCAGATACTCACTGTTAAATGTGTATTGAGAGAACATACATGTGTGTGTATATACACACTCACGGCCACTTTATTGGAAACGCCGGTCCGAATGCACATTATCGCAATTTCTAATAAGCCAATTACATAGCAGCAACGCAATGCATTTAGGCATGCACACATGGTCAAGACGATCTGCTGTAGTTCAAACAGAGTATCACATTGGGGATGAAAGGTGATTTAAGGCCTGAAACGTTGATACACGGCAGGACGGATCCATTCTTTCATGTTGTAGACGCCAAAAGCTGACCCTACCATCCGGATGTCGCAGCATCAACCGATTCCAATCTTCTATTGTCCAATTTTGGTGTGCCTGTGCAAATTGTGGCCTCAGTTTCCTGTTCTTAGCTGACAGAAGTGACCAGGTGTGGTCTTCTGCTGCTGTAGCCCATCTGCCTCAAGGTTTGACGTGTTGTGCTTTCAGAGATGCTCTTCAGAGATGCTCTTCTACATACCTCGGATGTAACCGAGTAGTTATTTGAGTTACTGTTCGTCTGATCAGCTCGAACCAGTCTTTTCTTTGCGTTTTCTTTTTCGCACCATTCTCTGTAAACCCTTTAGATGGTTGTGCATGAAAATCCCAGTAGATCAGCGGTTTCTGAAGTACCAGCCCAATTGGCACCAACAACCATGCCAGGTTCAAAGTCACTTAAATCACCATTATATACCATTCTGATGCTCAGTTTTAACAGCAGCATATTGTCTTGCCCATGTGTGCATGCCTGAATGCACTGCATTGCTGTCATGAGTATAAAACATGGGAATCACACAGGTTAACAAAAATAGAATTTATATTTATTCATAAGGGCTTGCTGATGTAATTCACGCAGTACGTTTACGGTCTTATGGGAAGTAATTAAAATTGGACTTTTAGGGACTTTTGACATACAATACACAAACATGGATTTTTTGTGTCCTCATTATGGCCACTAATAAGCTCTAAAAGTCTGGAAAACATATATTTATTATTTATTTCATTAGGTCTTTAACAATGTGGGAGGAAGGAAAGAAGTATGGATCAATGGATGGACAGATTGGTGGATGAATGTGTGATGACCGCTCACCTTGAGCCCCTGCCATGGAAGGCTGCCTCGCAGGAAGTACATAAACATGTGACCTAAAGCTTCCAGGTCATCCCGCCTGCTTTGTTCTGATGAGATGAAAGGAAAGGAAACAACACAGATTTAAATCACACCCAACTCCAAGCTTCGCAGTTTGATCTTATCTTTGACTAAGTCTTCCAGGAGTGGGGGGAGGCGTGTGTGTGTGTGTGTGTGTGTGTGTGTGTGTGTGTGTGTGTGTGTGTGTGTGTGTGTGTGTGTGTGTGTGTGTGTGTGTGTGTGTGTGTGTGTGTGTGTGTGTGTGTGTGTGTGTGTGTGTGTGTGTGTAGCTTTCTAGCACTGCTAGCGAAACAACACACTCATTCCAACAGACAGCAAAGACACATGGTCTTTAGTGAAATAGCTATAGTTAGTTATATGTATACAGTACATAGAATAACAACATGCTTCAGTTATATACAACTTAAAAACAGTTGAATCAACACCTGTCAGTCCAATGTGTGTGAGTGAAAGATGAATGTGTTTATACAGTATGTTCCAGATTTTCACCTTTCCCCAGGTGTGTATTGATGCTCATGTATCTGGCAGTTCCTGTCAGACTCTTGTGTTCTCTGTAAGGGATGTGTTTCTTGGTCTCTGGGTCTATGTATTCCTTAGCCAGGCCAAAGTCGATGATGTGGATGGTGTGTTGGCGTTTAGAACCAGGTCGGCCCACCAGGAAATTCTCTGGTTTCACATCTCGGTAGATCAGACTTCTGGTGTGGACAAACTCCATACGGGTTATCTATGGGAGGTTAATGATCAAATAAACAAACAACCATGTCGATAGCTCTCTCTGCATTGTCTGGGGGGGTTGAAAGCTATGCTAGGGAACTCTGAATTCATAAAAAAAACATTAAACAAATATACAGGTATGAAAACTCCATTTTGATTGGTGAGGAATCAATTGAAATACTGGTAACTTGTAAGTGTTTGTGAATAACATCACTTATATGCAAGGGTGCAACAAGTTCAAGTACCGGTACACACTGTGGATTACAGATCTGAATGTTTTAAACAAATAAAAGTCTATCATGTGTGCAGTTTTTAAAGCAAGTGTGTTTGTGTGTGTTAGTCTTACCAGTTGTATGGCTATCATGAGTACAGTCTTCAGAGAGAAGGTTCTGTCACAGAGGTCAAACAGGTCTTCTAAACTAGGTCCAAGCAGCTCCAGAACCATGGCGTTGTATTTACCACATGGTCCGAAGTAAAAGACCTGAGGTACACCCTCTACAGACAGACAGACAGACAGACAGAATTAGCAAGGGAGGTATAGACACATAGGCGCATGCACTTTGTAAGTCTTTATTGCATGCAAGTGTGTCTGATAAATAGCTAAACAAAAATATAATGCTATACACACAGGCACAACACCACACACTAGGGCTGTCAAGTGAGCTTGTAAATTACAATCGTATTTCTTCTAAAAATTGGCGGATTTTTTATTATATTAATTCAATTATTATTATCAACATTACTATTATTAATATTACTATTAGCAGGGGTGCACATAACTGGTGCGCATGCGCACCCAAAATAAATAATGCGCGGCACATCAGATGACGCGAGGCGCTTTTGCGTACCAACAGCTGGGACAGGAATTTTCAAGCTTTTATTTCTTAGCAAAACTAGAAAATAAAAGCCTGGAGATCGAGGCTAGGAATTCCTGAAGCCACACTCGCGCTAAAGCACGCGTCGGCCCCATGTACAGCCATTAGGTGCAGGAGAAGGGGAAGCATGCTGCACGTGATTGTGTGAGTGTTGCCGCGCAGCACCCCCCCCCCCCCAAAACGGGACGGGTCCATTTATTTGGTGCGCAAGAAGTCACATCTCCAGGTGCTCTTCTGAGTACTAGACCTAAAAAGTTATGTGCACCCCTGACTATTAGAATATTTTGCATAGAAAATCAAGCACTCGGTACCGTTAAATCCACTAGAGGACGCTTACCACCCGTTGCCAAGAAGTAGCGTACAAAAATATGTGAACCAATATCCATTTCATGTCTGACTTTTGGACAGGTAGAAAACTATTATTTTACCTCGGTTAATTCTTGTATCATTCCACTTGAATGTTGTCAGACATGAAATCATGACGCATGTAGCCTACCGAACCCATACATGAATCCTGCTTTCAGTAGCACGAATATCAAAAATACAAAACAGGATATACACTTGAGCCTGGTTGAAAAGTCTAGAATAAGGATACAAGGATTTGGCAGTGATGTCACTATCATGCATAAGTGTTTCAGACTCAAAGGAGGCTGTACAGCGGTGTAACAAAGACCGTCTGCGCTCACCGCTTTGGTTGAATTTACATGATATAACATGTGGTAGCCATGCCTACAAATCAAATATATAGTTTCACAATCAACTGCGCATTGTTCCCATTTGTTTGTAACTGTTACTAAGTATTGTTTCCCCCATATATTTGATTTGTAGCCATGCCTACAAATCAAATATATAGTTTCACAATCAACTGCGCATTGTTCCCATTTGTTTGTAACTGTTACTAAGTATTGTTTCCCCCCGCGCTTATTATTTACACCATTACCTCTGAATTGTGAAATTTGACCTTTAAAGAAAGACGTGGTGCTTCTCACCTGAACTCCCCAGCTGTTTGTAGAATCGATACTCCAGGTGGAGCTGCGGTGCTCTGGACTTGATTGGTTCCTGAAAAGGAAGCAGGTATCATCAGATAATTCTCAGTCATATATAAAATGTATGTGAACACAATGGATGGGGCAAGAATGGGGCATCCAGCATTTTTTTGTTAAACATACTTCATACATAAGAAATGTAGGCATAAAAGCAGACTCTTATCCAGAGAAAATTTACTAAAACAAATTACATTAGCCAGTAAGAAGAATCAACAAAACAAAGTCAGAGGTGTTTTACCAGCTTGATGGCCACATATTCGTTGGTGTAGAGGTTCTTGCCGAGTCTCAGCTCACCAAAGTTCCCACAGCCGATCTTCTTTCCCACCCGGAAGTTTGGCCCAACCATCAGAACTCCGGAGTTGGAGCCGGCGCTCCGGCTGCCATGCCCTGATCGACTCCCCGTCTTCCCTGACATCCTCTTCCCCTCCTCGGGCTCCCCCTTCCCCCCTCCTCCCCCTCCACCACCACCACCTCCTCCTCCTGCTCCCCGCTTGTCAAAGTCCATCAGTTTGTGGTAGCCTGGCCTCTCCACGATTAAGCTGAGTCCATGCAACCCACGTGACCACCAAAATGGCTGCCTGTCGGCCTGACTACCAAACGTTGGGCTACTAGGCTGGATTTGAGAGTGGGGGGTTCGGGAGAGGCCACAGGCTGCGCCGAGTTGAATTAACCTGGATGGGGGTCACACCTGAACTCAAATTCGAGGAAGGGGTTGGGATAATTAGTTGTTCTTTTTAAACTGAAGAGAAATCAGGCCTGAGATTAGGTCCAGATTACACTGGGACTGACAGAAAAGGGAAGGGAACGAGAGTGGGGCTGTAACTAAATAATGTATGGCTATAAATTAAAAGACTTAAGGGAAGAAAGAAAGGCAGTGTCTAGGCACTTCCTACCAGCTATTCATTGGGCTGAGAGTGAGTTGGAAAAGCAGCAACCACAAAGTAGCTGTTTGAGTAGATGGATCAATGGCTGGATGAGTGGATGAACAGGGAGGGGCACCACTATGACCTTAATGAGGATACTGCCCCCCTATCGGGGCCAAGGGTGAAGATGGAAAGGAGGTGGATAATGATCTGTCACCATTTGTAGTTAGCTAGCCACATGCTAACATGCTACATGCAGCTAGCAGGCTACGCTAGCTTTATGCTCAGCCTTACCAGTCAACCATAACAAACCTGCAGTTAGCACAACATACAGGCAATTTTAGCAAGACTCAAGTTAAAGGGGTAAAGTCTTGAAAGACCTTAGCCTAGCAGTGTTATCCACAAAGTAAAAAAAAATCTCAATTTTAATACACCAAAATTGAAGGACTTCAGATGTCTTCCTTTTTCATATCTGTTCTCCAAACATCTGAATTCTGTCTATTTGCCTCTGTCCTGGTCTAGACAGCTAGTTGGTTGTTTTCACAGTGGGCGGTCCTCCACTTGCTGGTTGCGAAAAGCCTTCAGTCACAATTACTAGAGATCAGGAACCTGGTACAGACACACAACAACTTTGTCATATGAAATACCAGAAGAAGTTTTGGTCCTTGGTTCAAGGAGTGTTGTGTATTAAGGTTTCAATGAATGCACCATCTAGAAAAAAGAGGGAGGGGCGGGGAGAGAGGAAGGGAGAGAGATTTAATACAGTAGTTTCTAGAGCATTGACTAAAACGTATCAGAGTACCAACATTAAGCAATGAACAACTCATGCTGGACTGAAATAGCTGTGCTCAGATGTATCATATTTCATAATACAATTCCAGGACTATTCAATGAACTTTTTTTTTTAAAGAAGCAAAACATGGAGAAATATGTCCTGATCCTTTATAGTTTTTTTTCTCTTTTTTTTTCTAGATGCGAATGTATTAGTAACTAGCCTACAACTACTACTACTACACAAAAAAATATAATTAATAGACCGAACTTATTTAAGCTAAGCAATGCATCCTATCTGAATAAATAAAAAACAAGCAATGGTTGGCTTGATTTAATTACAATCATCCAAAGACAACGTTATCACAGTATCAATATGTGGACCAGATGAGAGAAAGACTACAGAGTATATTTAGACAAAATATTATGGAATAAACCTGGAGTAACTAACAAGTTATTTGTTTCTGATTGTTCCACTTATTATGTTATGTATGATACATCTCCTTATTATAACTAATTTCCTTAGATCTTTCTCTCCTCTCAGTTCCTCTCTACTCAGCACCACATCTTCATCAACTCCTTTCTACACCTCTGCCCTTTTAACTTTTCTACTGCAGTCCACCACTTTCCTCTCTTTCTCCCCCAGTGGGTTCTTCTTCAAACAACAGAGGATAGGTCTTTGTCTGCAGGTAGCTGATGTTGTACTTAGAGAGAGAGTGTGTGTGTGCGTGTGCGTGTGTGTGTGTCAGTCACTGTCAAATGAAATCTCTAACTCAATCTGCAATTTGGGGGCAGTCTGAGATTAGCCATGCAATTCGACTATGCACATTTCTAAGTTTGTTTCGGTTTTGCAAAGTCAAGCTGAAATAAACCTTTATAAAAAAATAAGCATGCCATCATTCTAAATGTTGCACCTTTGCCCCAGCAGATGTTATATCAAAAGTGTATATTAAAGAAAAACAGTCTAATAATATCTGTTAATAATTATATAATTTATGAATATATAAGAATTTAGTGATGTGGATGACAACATGTTTTAAGTTGAAATCCTTTTTGTCCATTGCACACAGAAAGTGATTTTTTTTTTTTAGTTTTTGTGAAAACGAAAATCACTTCACTGTTGATTTGGCCATATAATAATGATAATAATAATAATAAACTTTATTTGTATAGCACCTTTCATGACATGTCATGCAGCTCAAAGTGCTTTACAGAGCAAGAATATAATTACAGTTACAACTAATTTAACAATAAAGCAAAAAATATGTCATCTGCCTGTGTACATTTGTCTTGTTCTGTCTGTCATCTGCACACACCCAGCATAGTAAAACATCCCTATCACCCGGCTAAGGACAATGTGAGACCAGACGCTTACTAATAAAAGCTTCCTCTGTACATTTCCTGTAAGTTCAAATAAAAACAATAGACCGGATTCCAATTTAGAGGGATCAACTGTATGCCTGGCACTGTGTTCTTAACCCCATACATTAGTTGACCGGTAGCCGCAAGCAACTTAGATGCTAGCCACATCTACTGTAAGTTGCAACACCCTCCATTGACAGCCCATTCATGAAACAGAAAAGTCTGATTGTATTAATCTTTTTTTTTTAAACAAAGACTTGACAGAGACAAAGAGGAAAACCTAAGCTGTCCATACAGGTGCAATATTGGAGTGTTTATGATTGTTTAATACAATCAGATATGTTTTTGTTTCATGAATGAGCTGTCAATGGAGGGTGTTGCAACTAAGATGTGGCCCCAGGACTTGGTCTGCTCCTTTTCGTTGGGCCTCTACACTAAAATCTCTTAAGAGATCAATGTTGTAGATTGGCTATTTTTTGGCGATCTCCAGGACAAAGACAGCACCTGCACACACATAGCTCATCACAATGGATGTCCAGAACCAAGCCTTTTCCTATGACGGTACTCAAAGACTAATAGATGAGACCACTTATCATAACATCAAGTAACCCCAAACTCAACCTGTCAATATCCAGCACTGCTGTATCAAATATCCAAACAAACTACAGCCAAAGCCAGCTCTCAGATGTTTGGATAGAAGCCCGGTATATAGCAGAGGGTGATTTCATGGAAAGGGGCCATTCTTACAGAAATTATTGAATGCATCTCCTGTAACACATAGCATTTAGTGGGAGCCTGTTTTCCAAGCACTTTGCAATAGTACAATAAGGGCATAGGAATGGATCATTATTACTGGCTGTGTGCTATGCTCTCCCATTGAGCTAAACAGCAACTTGTGGGACCTTAGAGGGGAATGTGATGGCGTTTCATCTCATCTTCTTAAAGTTAAGAAAATCCCTTATTTATACATGGTATTGTCATTACGCCTTCACATAGTTCACAACCACCAGACTTCTATCCCACTGACTGTGATGCCATCTGTCTACAATATGTATTGTACTATTGGGTAACGCACTAAGCAGTGTTTAACTTGTTAAAAATGAAGTCAAGCTTAAGGCTGCATTGATGATGTAAATGGCAGGTTGTTGCTTTTGAAGGGTTGCGAATGTTTGCTGCTTTTTGTGTTGAGAAGAACAGAATGGCTCGAATGCTACACTATAGCCACCTAGCTATTTAACACTATCGCAGTCAATTTAGTGTGAAGACAAACACTGTCAGTTAGAATGAATCAGTTCACAACTTACCACCCAACAGACACATGTTCAATCAAGATGTTTGGATAATAAAGTGGCTTGATGCAAAAAACAACACATTCAACCACCAATCGAGCAAAATAAGACAGGAAGTTGGGGGAAGGCCACATTAGTTTGAGGGAATATGTTTGGCCTCAGCTTAGTTTTTTTTGCCAACAGTTCATTTATACCTCGTCGTCGCACGACCCGCTTTCGCTCGAAACCAATAACATATGTTAAACCTAAAAGTGTCGACGTGCGCGACGTCGACACTTTAGTCAGTATAGATAAGCCAATTGATCGAAAATGAGTCGTTTTCTTCGAGCGACACTTCTAAGACAGTGTCGGCGCAACTAAGTGTAAATTAGCCTTTAGCCTTATGGAAACAACTTCAACATCCTTCTCCGTGATCTCTGAGACCAAATGGAAATAGCAACCATTCGTTTGTTTTGCAGCATGAAACGCTAGATCTAACATAAATCAAAGAGGATAGCGTTATTACCTTGTTGACAACATCAATTGGGAGGATGGCTACAGAGCTAATTTTCCAACTGCGAGCTAGCTAGCAGCGTTGCCAGGTTCTGCGAGAGAAATAAGCTGAAAACAAGCCCAAAAGAAGCGACTATTATAGGCCAGATGAGCACTTTAAACCTATATAGGCCTACTGTATACATTGGACATGAGAAAAAAAGCCGATTTACAAGCTCACATCGCGACGCGTTATGAGATTGTAGATCTGCTATTTTCAAAAAAAATCTTGAAATAAAATATGCAATATTTTTAACATTCTAACACAAATCTGATACGGGGATCCCTGGCACTAAACATTTCCCCTATCTCTCTCTCTCTCTCTCTCTCTCTCTCTCTCTCTCTCTCTCTCTCTCTCTCTCTCTCTCTCTCTCTCTCTCTCTCTCTCTCTCTCTCTCTCTCTCTACTACACTTTAGAAACAAGCCACAAAAAAAACGCAATCCGCAACTAACAATATTTACAAGCGACTTTACAGAAAAAGAAGCCCAAACTCGCTTATAATAAGCTGACATGGCAACACTGCTAGCTAGCCGTCCGATCTCCATGAAACTAAATAGACGCTAACGCGCTAGCCGCTAGCTAGCTAATGTTACATTTCTATCCACACACTGCCAACCATTCATAAACATTATCAAGGCTGAACAAAATGTACGACAACGGCAAGAAACCCCGTTTTACCCACCTAACGGCCTTTTCCCTTTTAAGACGCCAACTTAAACCGTCCGGTCTTTTTACAATTCTGATCTTCTTGGTCTCATTTTTTCTTGTTCCTCGGTTTTTCTCTCTCTGGATGTTTAGCTAAACCAGCTGAGGAACCTCGCCAATGACGGCCACGCACTTTGCGTTGGCGTGGAGGAGCACGGCTGTCTCTGCGCCCGAAGTCAGCGTAGATCTCTTTGGAGAATAGAGACAGAAAATGAGCGTGTTTTGGGGGAGAAAAATATCGTGCCCGACTGTGTTGAAGACAGAGCAGAGCAGAGGGGGGAGGGAGTCGTTTGATTTAGGCAGTGGTGGGAAAAGTACTCAAATGTTTTACCAATATTTACCATGTTTTTTTTTTTTTTTACATTGCAGTACTGCAATGTAGAAATATTCTGTTACAAGTAAATGTCCGGAGTAAAACGTAAAAGTACAAAAGTATTGGTATCAAAATGTACTTAAAAGTACCAAAAGTAGAAACTACTCATCATGCAGAATGTCCCATTTTTCAACTCTATAAAATGTATAAAAATCCATTGAAATGAGAAGATCTACAGTACAGCTTAAGCTCACAATGCGTAGCATGGCAACATTGTGAGCTAGTAGATCTGCTATTTTTAAATGGCCGAAGGTTAATGTATATTTTGTAATAATAATCAACATCGCAAGTAACTAGTAACTAAAGTTTTCAAATAATTGTAGTGGAGTAAAACGCACAATATTTGCCTCTGAGTGGAGTAGAAGTAAAAGTACTGAAACTTAGCAAGTAAAGTAAAAAAAATAACCTCAAAATTGTACTTAAGTAATAAGTACAGTACTTGAGTAAATGTAGGCTACTTAGTTACTGTAGTAACTGTACACCACTGGATTCTTTAGGGGATTTCATTTAAAGTAGTTTCCCCCCTGTCCATGTGTTCTTTTTTCATATTCTACCACTGAAAGAGGGTGGCGGAATATGAATTTATAAGTGTTTTTGCTGAAGTTGGTATGTGACTAGTGACTTTTCTTAAAGGTTGGGTTAGCTACGCCACAACAGTATCACCTATCTAGGTGTTCATTTTCATGTTGGTCAAGTAACACAGGCGCACGCACACACACACACACACACACACACACACACACACACACACACACACACACACACACACACACACACACACACACACACACACACACACACACACACACACACACACACACACACACACACACACACACACACACTACCCCATTTCACAGGGCCACAGTGGAAACAAGCCTTTAGGTTTGTGTGTTATCCTTTAGCCTCATTGTATAATCGTACCACTGTACTATTTGCAAACTGTTAATAAAGTATTCAATCAACAACAACAAAAAGTTATTGTTGTTGTCCAGCAACTCTAAAGTCTGCAGCCCTTTTGGATAAAAAATAAATACATCAATAATCATGCATTCATATGTTACACGTATCAACTCTCGAGATGTAAATGTTTTATCAATGTGTCACACACCGCTATCTCAAAAAAAGGTTGAGACAGTCTTGTAAAAACCTTCACAATCATACAACCCCAAAATATTAAGTTGTGGTTGTTTTTTGGAGGGCAGCTCCAATTAACTTGTTTTGCATTTGTTTGTTTTAGTTTTATTCATAACACACATCTCCATTTGACAACTATTATGGGTTTTTATCTGCAGGTGATTAATCCTCATGCATCTTCTCAAGGCCTGCTATTATGGAGCATTAAGGTTAATCATAAATTAAAGTAAATCAATTTAATTCTGGGGTACTAGTATCAGAAGATGTTTTTAAAGCAATGTTGAAGGAATAGGAACCAGGCAAATCAGGCTGTCAATGTTTTTTTGAATTATCCTGCACTCTGACGTTTTGGCTAGTCTGCTATTGATTCTGTATGCACTTATGTGAATTGTAACTTTTAATGTCTAATTTATTGTAGTCCTAGCCTGCATGTTTTATATTTATATATATATATATATATATATATATATATATATATATATATTATAGCGCCCCAGCCTGTGTCCTCCGTGAGGAAGAAGCCAACAAACGCACGGTGAGGCCTTTAGGAGGGCCATTCAAGCAAACCGCAAGTGGAGCTAATACCATTAAACGGCCCAATCTAGTGGTATCGGCCCATGGAACCATCGCGCCAGAAGGAAATGTTTGGATCGGGATGGTGCAGAGGATCTGGTACAGCGCTCAGGTCCTGGACCTGGTGAGACGAAGGAGGAGCCCGGCCAGGAGGCCACCCACAGAGCCTAGTCCCTCCACGTGCCAGAGCCTCCCCCGAGTTCCGGCAGAGTAGTTCTGGAGAAGCGGACTGATTGGCCCTGTCTTTGACTATAGGACTGACCGTAGGTACTGTAGCTACCTGGGATGTAAGTTGGGGCTTGATCAACCTCGGCTGGGTCACCTGGGCGAGGGTGTCTGTTGCGAGACCCGAAACACCCTATGACCCCAGGCTACAACACTGATGATACGTCCCAGGTGCATCCATGTGATGTATTCTTTATATAGATAGATAGATAGATAGATAGATAGATAGATAGATACATACATACATACAGTACATACATACATACATACATAACAGCCCCCCAAAAATATCAAAATAATTACAAACATACATGTCTGTCTGTCTGCAAGCATGTAGGAATAGGTTTACAAAAGACAGAGGAAGAGTTATACAAGACTGTCTAAAGTCCCTGTAGAAAAACTGTAGATGGGAATCCTATCAGGGGCTAGCCAGGCTGGCTAGCAAACTGGTTGACCTAGGTCTGAACCCTGTGATGAGTGCCTTGGTCCTGGCACTTTTAACACTTTTACCAGGGGCTCTGCTGTACTCCCTACACGCATGTAGGGTGTATAGCTCCATGCTCCAACACCACTGTCAAGATGGCCGATGACACAGTGATGGTGGGCCTAATCTCAGATGATGATTAGAGGGCCTACTTGGAGGAGGTGGCAGAACTGTCGCAGTAGTGCCAAGAAAATGGCATTTTCTTAAATGATGGAAAAACTAAGGAGATAATCATGGACTTCTGCAAGAAACTGCAGTGGTTATATGCACTCTTGATCGATGAGGCACCAGTGGAGCGAGTGAGCAGCTTCAAGTACCTCAGTGTGCACATCACTGATCTGGAGAATGCACACTGTCTGTGGCAAAGAAAGCAAGGGAATGCCTGTACCACCATGCATGGCAGAAATTCAGGGTGTCACAGAAAATCCTTAAGTCCTTCTACTCTGCTACTACCCAGACCATCACTGTGTGGTATGGAAATAGCCATTTCTGGGATCTGGCACTGTAACTAATTATTCCTGTACTTGCACAATGTATAATACAAATCTGTATGCTACATTTGTATGCACATGCAAATTCTGTAAATCCAGGCAGACACCAAACTACCCCCATGTGGCTTTATTATTTGATTTGATTATCTTATTTTCGTGTCCTGCACTCAAAGTGCCCTACCCTCATGGGTTTATAACCATTTTACACTTAAAGCATGTTTACAGTATATTCACATAATACATTCAATTACAGCTCAGAATTACACAGTGTTCTGTCGTCTCTCCCAAGCATCATATTTAAGGCAATAAAACAAAAAGTGAACCTCATTTTCAATTCACAAAAGCTCACAAAACAAACAGTATCTCTCTTCCTCTGGAGTGGCATTAAACCTGCCAGTCTCCAGAGCAAATGGTAATGTTCCTGACCATATTTGTGTAGAGAGATTATTGTCTTTTGCTTAAATTATACTTCACATAAGGTTCCACAGTGTACCTGTCCTTTATGAGACAATACGTTTGCAACTTAGGTTTTATACCATATATCACTAAACCATTTTTCTTTATAAATGGAAAACACTGTGCTTCTAATTTCATGAACATCACATAGTAACGTATTTTGGAAAATATAAAACAAATCATTAGAATAAAATAAAGATCTCAATTCATTTGTCCAGGGGTGACCAAATTTAAAATCCCAGTTAAAAATATGTTTTTGTGAGTCCCTGGTCAGTGGTCAGACATCTTCTATTCCATAGCCGAACCATTTGACATTTGTGTCTTGGCAGTTCCCATCCCATATCCCCGTTAATTGCCAACACTGGAGTCATGTATGAGTAGTGACAAATAAACCCCCTGATTCTTGAGTCTTGAACCTACTGACACTGTATATGAAATACCACTAGGGGAAGCTCTAGGGACAATAATACGTAATGTTTCCTTGGCTGTTAATGTGCAGAGTGAGGAAGGTGAAAGTAAAAATGAAAGTGTTTCTTCATTATTTTCATATTTTTCATTTCATAGTCATCATAAGGGAGAGTGAATGTGAAGCGACTCAGCAACAGGTGGACACAGAGCAAAGGCTACATGTAAGTTCACTTGAATTCCTATTCAAAATAGAAAATATTTTTGACTTTATTTCATAAGCATTTTATTACCATAGATTTTGCTGAATTGAAATGGGCCGCCTGATTGTGCGTATATACATCGCGGACAACACTAAACACCTGTAGCCTATGTTTGGTATATTTTATAAAATATATCATATTATGCATAATGGGACTTCAGAATATCGATATAGCCTAATGTCACTGTTCTGGGAAAGACAGGTAAAAACATGAGAATCAAGTGAAGGCAATTACCCTAATCATGTTCGATGCGGCTCAGCTCTTTTCCTTTATTACAACTATTTTAACTTTTCATCTTTTATTCTGTTATTATTTTATTGGTATACACACTGTAGCCGAAGCTGAAGTGTAAGAATGTTGAGATTAAACCAGATTAAACCAGATCAGGCTTAGGTGCACTGGGGAGGAAGTGACAATCAAGGAAGTCATATAGTTATATAATATGAGTTATAAGGGACTGCAGGAGCCTATGACAAAGAATTTCACAACACACACCTCAAACACATCTTGTGACAACATGAACCTTGAACCATTTGACAACCAGTTTTGAGACATTTTTTTGCAGAGATTTTCAATGTGCACTCAATGTATATATATATAAAAGGACACTTAATAATGGTAAAAATGTTGGTAATGCCATATGGGTGTGCAATGCATCACTGACCACTATTCTGAGAACCATTAAAACCCTCACCACACACTTCCCAGATAAGCAAGTTGATAAACAGCTTCATAATGGAAAGAAAAATATCTCTATTAACGTATGATCTACATTTCAAACTGCATTTAGTCTTAAAGCTGCAACATTTTTCAACATGTTTGTTTAAATTTAAATGTGAATTCTGAAAGTTTTCCTTTCTGTGCTTAGATGAAAAGACAAACATCTTCAATATAGTAAATGTTTTGTCACATTTTTACACAGTCACAGCACCTACATGATAGTAGAGACAGGTAATGGTGTGCTTTAACACTTTGTGGGAATTACATGGGGACTTTGTCCACAAGTAAGTCCCCACAAAGGGACAATAATGTTGGTATTGTACTACTGTGACTACTGTGAACTACTAAAACTAATAACCTGTTTTCAACTTTCAGCTTTTTTACTTTTTACAACTCAGCCACAACACACAGAAGACTGTTTGAAGAGTTGTGTGTTGACTGATTTTATTTTTTGAAAATGGACCAGGGAACATCAAGGAGAAGGAGAAGATACAGCAAGGAATTACCGCCAGATTTATCCAATACAGTCCGTGTCACTCTCCGTGAGAGTGTTGCAACATTCATAAAACATTTTGATACTGGTAAAGGAAGAATGGAATCTATTGCATGTAGGCTCTGTGAAACTGCCGATGACGTTCAAAACATGCACAACAAGACCGACAAGGTCAGGAGAGTATTATTAGTGCTTGTATTAGTGGGAATAATTGCAGCTCCATTGACAGGCAGTTTGAGCTTGTGGTTATCAGCAGCTTTTGGGGTTATTTTGACAACAAATCTCTATAAGACAATGAAAGAAAGAAGATCCACAAATATTGCGAAAGAATTGGACGAAGAATTCCTGACAATTGTCAAACCACAAACTCATTGCCTGGATAAAATAGTAAAGGCTTACAGTGAGTCAAATGAAAATACCTCCACAGTGGTGGCACAAGCGGAGACAAGTCTCTGGCACACAGTAGAATTTGAACGTCTGCTGGAGAGAGTGACTGAACTGTCTGCTGTGAGCACGGACATTCTGACCCTACCTGCAAAACTGAGACGTGTATTTTGGAATCTCGGATTGTTAATAATTGAGATCATCAGAGTCACACCAACATCAGAGCAGGATATAAAGCTAAGAATATTAAAATCAGCTGAGCAATGTAAAAAAACTGTCAGCGAGTTTCAGAGGATGAAGTGTCTACTTGAAGACTAACAAGTGATAAACAACAGGCCTTTCATAGTGGGAAAAAGCTGTCAACATATACAGTATATACGCACGCACGCACGCACGCACACACACAGTATGCAGATACAGTACTCAGTCACACTACTTCTCCTGGATGTGTGTAGGTGGATGAGCAGTGTGCACAACAAGAAATATTCAGTTTGGACTGAACTGAGATTTTCTGATCTTTTGTATACAACATCCAACACTTGCCGGGTCATGGAACTCTAGCTCAGGCAGAGAACAACCGCGCCAAACTTTGTTTCAAAATGTTTGATATTGTTGTGAATTTTGATTTTCAAATCCAGTTTCTGATAGCATTTCAGGTGAGGGATAGGCCATGCAGTTGCTTATTATTGAGTCATTTCACTTATGCCTTGTTTGTGCAGGCAGTCAGAGACTACTTTCTTGTACATTTATTTTATATAAACTGTAAACATCTATGATTTTCAAGTTATCATATTTGGTGACATTTATATAAAAGCAAAGCCATACAATGCCGTGGTTGACATTGATTTTAGAACAGCTAAGGTTTTTCTTTGTAAAGCGTAGAAATACGTCATGAGGTTGTGGTATATAATAAGCAATTTGTTGTTAAAGGTTAAAGCTACAATTCACAACTTTCATGTCTTACCAAGGCATCTTTTTTATTTTACATTTCGAGCTATAACAAAGAGTGCATTTGGGAATGTGAGTCAATTCCATTTTTTGTTACATGCAATACCACTTGTCAACCATTAGTGGTCCTACCCAATCACAGGCTATGAATATCTCAATAGAAGAGCTGGGAGACCTCCAACCACTGCAGTTGAGTTAGTTATTGTATTAACATGCTCTACTACACAGATTGGTTAAAGTAAAAATGTATTCACTAAAAAAGTTATGGATTGCAGATAATATTACCGGTATTCTAAAGCACAATAGTAATACCATATTAAATTAAGCTGCATGTGTATGTGACAATAAACACTGTGAAACAACCTAGTTGACTAGGTCCGAAACGTCAATATCTGACTAACAGTTCTTTCCAGGCTGAGTCGTACAGTTGTATCTCAGATGTGATACTGTTTCACTCTGCATATCCAACACATGCTTTCCATGCATGCGGATCCTGTGCTGGCGATGGCCTGGACTGGAGTGATGCAGAATTATTAGGTGTGATCAGACATCTTCCATCATCTTACTTACTGCCCTTTATGCCGGCTCGCATGTAGGGCAGCAACAAAGGATCTCCACTCCTGTCTGTTCTGGGCCAGCGTCTTTATAGAACCCCAGGTGTGATACAGGGTCTTCAGCTCTTCCTCTACTGTCCTTCGCCAGGTGTTCTTGGGTCGGCCTCTTTTACGTTAACCATCTGGACTGGTGTCCAGTGAAGGGCAGTTTGGGTGATGTTGTCCTGCTCTCTACGGATTACATGCCCAATCCATTTCCACTGCCTTCTCATAAGGATGGTAGCCATGTTTTCCTGTTTACACAGGCTAAGATGGTGTTGATTGGAGATGGTTTTGGGCCAGAATATTTGCTGTATTTTTCGTAGGCTTTTGGTTTGGAAGGTTGTCAGTTTGTGGAGATCATTTTCTGTCGTTCTCCAACATTCAGAACCATATAGCAGGGTAGACAGGACGCAGCTCTGGTACAGTCTCAGTTTGGTGTTGGTGCTGTCCATCATCTTATAATTAGTGAAACCCATGCCGTCACAAGGTCATCTGGCTTTACCAGGTCCAAGATACTAACCTGACTCTGCCAGATGGGGGCAGTATTGAGTTACCAGGTTCCCCAAGACAGAAACAAATGTGTGATGCAAGCTTCTTGGATCTGGCAGCGTCAGGTTACCAAGATACCAGATGCATCGTCAACTCTTTGTCAGAAATTAACCTACCACTCAAGTATATATATATATATGTATATATATATATATATATATATATATATATATATATATATATATGTGGTATTGCATGTAACATGCATGTAAGTGGTATTGCATGTAACAAAAAATGGAATTGACTCACATTCCCAAATGCACAATTGTTAATATCTCTATGACTTAACACTGCCGGGTCTCTTAGGAAAAGCAGCAGGCAGTATATATCATAATATTATCAAGTTAATAAAATAAACTACTGTATATAGAATAATATAGGAGTCTTGTCTTATTTTATTTTATGCATAATCTCATGATCTCTAGTTCCACACTCCAGTCCAGTTGGTGGCGGTAATGCACCTATTAGTTGGTTTGCCAACCGCTAATAGACCCCAAAGAAGAAGAAGAATCTAAACTAACATGGCGGCGTCCAGCGACAATACATAATACATGCTAAACAATTTAGGTTTCAGTTAAACACTCTGTGTGATCTACAACATAACAACTCAAACAGACCAAGAGCCAAGATGATAACAGAAACAGCAAACCGTTTAAAATCAGCGGCTCCCTTGTTGTCTCCAACAACAGCAACACTCCTCTCCCATGGTGGGACAATAAGCCGGCGACACTTCAATGTCACCGTCCAGCTGTCAGCCAAGGTTCCTCCTAGACCCAAGCCCAGGGAGAGGGTCCACATCCCCGGCCTGGAGAAGATCACATACGGGGAAAAGATGCACTATGTCCCGGGACTCGCTAGGCCCGTTCACCCTAGATGGGAGAGAGACTACAAGGACCCACTGCGTTTCAGCTCACCCCCTCTTCAGGAGATGCCACTCTATAAAGAACAAACGTGCTACGTCTTCAACCAGAGGTCTAGCATACTGGAAGGTATGTCATAATAATACGTGTGTGCGTGTGTGGGGGGGGGTCTTTATAATACTTTTATTATTATCATGTGATGGGCATGGTAATGGACAAGAGCCTGATGCAATTTGAAAAATGAAGGGTTGAGAGAAGCGTGTATGCAGCCATGGATCACAAGACACATGTCAGTCATGTATCAGGGCTAGTATACAATACAATCTTATACATTATATCCTTGTACTGACCTTAACAGTTTAAACATTTTTTTTGTGTACACACACCCCTCCTGCTCTCTATATCTTTTCCCTCCACACTGCCACTCTCCTTACCTGTTTCTTGTTCCCTATTTTCTTTATTTCTTTGCCTCTGAAGTTTATTGATATTCACAGTTTTGCAAATGTGCATTTGGATATTGCCCAGTGCCCACACTCTACTGCATGTCTGTTCTGAAAGCGTGTCCACTCTCCTCCATCCCAATGTTTCTTACCTTTCTTTTCCCATACAAGTTTTTTCCTTGACCATTTGAAGGTCTAAGGACAGGGGGTGTTGTTTGTTTGTTTGTTTCCTTTGTATATGAGCCTTTTGAGATTGTAACAGTGATTACACCAATATATGTGGCTTGACTATCTTTTCCTCTTCTATTCTGTGTCCTTCCCAGGAGTGCATCAGGCTTTGTGGTTGACCAAGGCCAAGCTCACTGCTGGCCTGCCCCCTCAACTCCTGTCATTGGCCCAAGATCCAGCCAATCAGATCCCCGATCAGGATGAGCGTGTGCAGGATATCATCAGACGTGCTCGCTTCTGGGACACGACCGAGGCAAGGCCGAGGAAACCCAAATACAGGTATGTGCTGACATGTTTGTTACAGTTGAGTTAACATGCAATAAGAATAGGTCCGTCATGAAACCGTGCACAACCTGACACAGTCCCATAGATCTCTCTTGTAAATGCAACCTACTGTATAATATACTTATTTACACAAAGGAAGAGTTACCTGGGGTCCTGGGCACTTACCAGCTCTTCCTCATGGAGTCAAAATCGTTTTGACTCTGAGGAAAACGTTCAGACCTATTTGAGTGCTCCAGTAATGTATTTGGGTAGTCTATTTTGATGCTAACTTTTCCTTCACATTACATAGGGGCGGCAGTGGCTCAGGGGTAGAGTGGCCGGGTAGAGTGAACTGGAAAACCGCAAGGTTTGCAGTTCGATCCCGGGCTGGGGCACTCCCCTAGAGTTAGTGTCGAAGTGTCCTGGACTCCTTGAGCATGGTTTCCTCCGCCATCGGTGTATGAATGTGTGTGAATGGGTTAATGGCACAATCAATGTAAAGCGCTTCGGATAGATGTGCAATATAAATGCACCATTTACCATGTATAGTCCTTTTCTGTTGAGCACCTTCTACTCATAACTTGGCTGAAGTGCGTTGAACTCCCTTGTGACATTATCCTTATTTACACCATGTATGTTTTTATCTCTATTCTATTCTATTAATCAATTACCCGGCCTTTGTTTACCCTAGGTGAGTGGAGTGATAAAAGCACAGAGAGGGTGATAACTCCTTGGGTTGATAACTGAGAACCCCAAGGGGTGAAACGACTAGATGACTGACCAGTGACCAATCAATGCAAGCAAAAGTGCCACTGTACTGTCACTGTGAACCACCCATCATGGCTGCGCAGATCAAATTATATATTCTCCTTGTCTTTGTGACTAAATAAGGCATGGGTAGAGGCTTAACTAATTATTTGTGACTGCCCCTCGTTTGGGTAACCTGAGGCAACGACATTCATCTGTTACCTGACTGTCCCTGTCTGTCTATTGTGTGTTCGTTTCTCCTCCATCCAGCTCCACCCTGCTCAACAACCTGCTCCATGTGTGTGGTATATTACAATCCAGACACCCAGCCCTGGGCAAGAGAATGCTAGCAGAGAATTACACACTGAGTGCTACATGGGAAAGAGGTATAACGCTGTTGTTTTGGTGTTTTAATCATGCTTCCTGGTTCACTTAACTGTAAAGAACCTTTTGAAAAAAGTGTTTTTGTAAAAATGGTCACGGTCATTACTCAACTTCTACTGTTCCTGTTATTAACTCTTAAATCTTTGTTTTTATTTTACATGATCTGATGAAAATGGAATCCTGAATTAAAGGGACATTGAACATTTGATAGGCCTTAAAGTGCCCACAATTAATGAATCAGTCGACATTTTAAGCTTTTGGTCACAGTGTCATTTTACATTCAACACGTTTGATGACTGCTTTTGCTCTCTTAAAGTTTCAGTTCACAACTACAGTCGCACTGTTTTGAGAACATCTATTGTCTGTCTTGAAACCCACATGTTTGAGGGTATAAGCAGAGTGCTTGGTGCTTATCTGAGTTTTTTTTTCTCCCCCTTATAAAGTTATTTTTTTCTCCTCCTCTCCCCTGGCTCCCACACATATAAAGTGTCTTTGAATACTTAGAAAAGTGCAGGCTAAATTCCAGATATTTTTAGAAGCTCTTTCTATAATCGCTACCAATTAACTTCAAATTAAATTAAGTTCCCTGAATTTTTTTTTAAGATAAGTGATCCCAGGGGTGAGGGTGGAAATTCAGGTGTCAAAAGAAACGTTACAAGCTGTCTAAACTTTAAACTTTAACAGCCATTTAAATACTTTGTGTGTGTGTGTGTGTGTGTCTCTTTCCCAGGTGAAGATTTGTTCCAGGTGAGGGGTAGGAATGGTGTGTTGCTGAACAGCATGGCTCCCCTCCCACCACTCGCTGGGGAACAGGAAGTGCAGAGCACAACAGAAAACGTTCTGGAAACGTTCTACCCCATCTCTCCAGCTATTGATTTACAGAAAATATATGCGTATAAGAGAGAGAATTTCACAGGTGACGGCACATCTCTCTCTCTCACCCCCCCCCCCCCCCAAACATTGATATCTGATATGCTTATTGTTACATTTCATCTAAACTTCCTCAGTGGCACAGCTCAACAACGTAGGTCCATGTTTTATATATCGTTATTTACTAAACTTGGGTTAAAGTGGAAGCAACAGAAAGACAGTAATCCCTTTGATTATGAAAGAATATACAAACGAAATGATTGTAATGCACACAATAGAAAATGTTGCCCAGGCTTAGATTAATCCATCAATGTTTATTCATGAATAATTGACAGTTCTCTTTTCCATCCCTCTTCTTGTTCATATCATGATTTTTTTTTAAATATTTGTTTTTACCCTGCTGGGTTTTTTAAATGAATTACGCCAATCTGTATTAATGGCAGATATTTTCTATAATTAAGGACTGTCCACCACACCAATCAGTTAGAAGTATAGATCATTCGATCATTTCTAACTCAAGTGGATGGCAGAGTCCACACCACAACCAAATGACAGTGGTGAACAAATAGTTATAGTGCTGTGGATGGCCCTTTAGTGTTTAATTGACAGTCCTCTTGTCCAATCAGGTTTCAAAGATGATTACCCTTACCCCCATGCCCATACACTTTACTTCCTGGAGACGGGGGAGGTTGTACCTAGGTTGCATCCACCACAGCTCAGAGCCAAGATGATTATGTTTGCCTATGGAAACGCTTTGGCACGTGCACACAAATTGTATGGGGTAAGCAAACGCACACCCACACATACACATACACACAGAAATGAATGAGACCGCATACGTACACTCCTATAACAGCATATTATTTTTAGCCTTATAAATGAATGTCAGAATGTCATACTGTTTCTAAAACCTTTTATTTGCCTGCCTCTGCTGCTTGGTGGTTTTGTCCATATTTTTGGACTGTCTGTTTTGTGTCTTTTTCTGTCTGTGAGTTTAACCCTCTGTCATTTTGTGTACATCTGTCTGCCTGTGATTCAGCCTCAGCCTCAGAGAATATTGGACCATCCCATAACCGTGCAGGCTGTCGGGACCAACGGTAGACAATTTGAATTTGTCGTCTTCCAGCTTAACACCACTGATCTCCGTGACGACCAGGGCATTAAGAACCAGGTGTGGTATAATATACTGTATCTGTGCTGTATTTGCTGATGTGTCAGAAAACTACTGTATTGCTCTGGCATTCAGCTGAACTAAAAGCCTGTGGTGTTGCCTTCAACATGGATTAAAGATGAGAAAATGACTGAGAACAATCATTTCTTGGATTCCATAGAAGTCTGCATGTCTTCTATGGAAGCATATCATGTGTTATGCAATATAATTTGTTATTTTACAATTGAAGAGTATTTGAAGTGGTCAAACTAGCAATAAAAACTAGCAAAGAAAATCCTAATGATCTCAGATATTTCATAAACGCAAAGGTTAAACCTCCAATCGGCAATTTCTTCAACTGGTTGGCTGTATGGCTACCAAAACATCCTATTTTTACATATTGTTTATTATACTCTGCTCTAGTGGGTGGGGTCTGCTCTGGTGGGTGGGGGCTCCTTTCACGCGGTTTCACAAATTGCACATTAGGACTTGGCCTAACAACATATTTTCAGTCGTGAGATTTTATTTTACTTTAATCCATGCTTCATGTCTTCTGTATTGTCTACCCTTGACATGTTGTGACTGGAAGGTGTGGTTGGATGAGAACAATCTGCTCTATGACTTTGCAAAGGTGCGCCCGCTCATCAGGAAGAAAGTGGTGCAGGTGAGACCATTACCTACTATATTTGTCTGAATGTATACATGTTTTTAACTATACTCCTTTTTAGTCTTTATCAATCATTCAGATAAACACCCACCTAATTGTGTGAATTGTTGGGCAAGCACTTAAGTATCTAACCAATTTTGTGGGATAATTCAGGTTAATTAGATGGCCTCCATGTCTCTTTGTTCATCTCCTTTGAGTGATTGAATACTTTATTAGCAAGTTTGGGATCAGTCAATGTTCAAAAAATTATAATTCAGTTCAAGTTTGTGAATCTCCCCCCAAAAATTCTCCCCTTTACTTTGCTCCTTCTCCCTGTACTGCAGTCCACATACTGTACACTGATTCTGATTTCTCTTGTTTATTATATCTTCCATCCAGGTACCAGCCGGCCTATCAGGATACCAACCTGAAACATTCAGCAAATTCTTAGCTCTCTACCTCCATGGAGCTGTTTAAGACTGCATCATACCTGAATGACTGTGTATGTGCATATTGAATAACTCAATGTAGTGTTATGCTTTTGTTTTAAATGGTATCATTACATTACAAGTATTTCAATCATCAGTTGTTGAATAACTGCACACGAGAAAATGCTTGTATTCCATGGTAATTCAAATAAAAAGTAGACAAAAATGAGTATGTTCTTTTCAACAGAGGCCTTTATTCCAGTTTAAAAAAGCCAACAGTTCATTTGGAAAATTACATTATTTTTTTGTTAATTTATGCAGAGATGAAATCTCCAAAAAAATAAAAATAAATCACAATATTATTCTACAATCTGTTGGTTGTAGAATCATAATACATTATTGATCCATCCCGCGTATTTTGGCATACATATTTTCATTTACCTTTGTACAATATATTTAATCCATCCGTCCGTCCATTAACCCATCCCATCCACACAATGCTGTACAAATTGATCAATAGAACATGCATATCATTTTCCAAAGTCTGTTTGCCTGTAGATGTATTATCCATTAGGCAAGGAAATACACAGCCGAGTACCTTGGTGTTTCAAGTTGCTTTACCTGGCATGAGATAATCTTCCCCCCTTAACCCAGTTAGACTTGAGGCCGATTCTAAAAACCTTCTAAATCCTGACCTAAGTTTTCTGAAAAACATCAAATATTTATTCAAACAATACAACAAATGTATGTTGCTATATACTGTACATAGCAACAATAACCCCAAAAGGGGTTCCCGTCCTGAAAGGTATAGTTACAAATAGGGGTTCCTGCCCAAAATGGGTTAAAACTGAGACCGGTATAGATAGAGCAGTCTCTAAACCAGTGTTTTGCGACTCAGGAGAAAGATTCAACACAAAATTTTCCTCAGAAGCATTGACACTTCCACATTGCACCGATTTTTTGTGTTGGCTCCACCAGCTTTCTGATGAACATCATGTGTGGCATTCAACTGCGGTGGTCCAACAAAAAGTAGAAACTACAGCTTCTGTATTGTACTCGCACTGCGATCCAGCAGACTAGGGGCCTCTGAAACACACAGACACCTGGCAGATATGGGTCACGCCTCTCTATAGTTTGACTATAGAGAGGACTGCACTCTTCTGTCTATACAAGTGGTGGTCAAGTACTGTACATTTATGTATTGTAGCAGCATTGTTAACCTCCCTGCCATCTCATAGCATTGCGTCTGCAGGCAGCTACCGAGGCTAGAAGCCACATTCAGTTAGTTCAAGTCCAGTTCACCCCTCCATAGTCCTCAACAGAAACCTCCTTGTAGCGATGGACTTATCCAGTGCCGAGAGGCTTTGCCTCCACATCTCGGCCATAGGAATCCAGTGTAAGGTACAGGAGTGGATGTGACCTCCACAGGAAAACAGTGGCACTAACACAGCAGTGCAGAGATCAGAGGATTGGTTAAGTGCAAAGAGTCTAAACCTTTTTTTAACTACATTTCCCATTAACAACTTCAGTGCTCTATTGCAGAATGTATTAGGGAGGAAGATGTAGTGTGCAAGTACAAGCATAGGCACCTAACATATATAATTAAGTGAAATGCTAATAAATGAGGAATTGCCTCATTGGTCCACACATCATTTAATCTTTGTAAGCATTAAATATGTCTTTCTAATGTAGAGCACAGCAGGCTACTGCCGTTTTGATTCATTTTACTCCTTAAAGCTACAATCCATTTGTTTTATGGCCATTGTCTCCCTCCTGATAAAAAGAGGGTGGCCCAGCAAGGGGCAATGTGGATGTAGAGCTGATTGGGGGGGGGGATTCCCCAAATATAGAAATAAATCTTGCCTTTAATGGAAAGTGTGAGAAATAAACTCTAAAGCCCTGTATCTCAAATTACAGGAAGCTCACAGAGAGTTAATGCTATCTTGATTAGATGGGGCAAAAAACATGTGCTCGGCCAGGTTCAAAGGCTGTTGCACTTATCAGGGCTAAAATTCACCTTGCCTTTTCCTTCTAAATGAGAGAGGATTAGAGGGAGAGGAAATGTTTAGTGGATTTGAATTATGGCTTTAAATCCAAAATTATACTGTACCTCCAAGTCTTGAAAAGGTATCATATCTCGAGTCGTGAGTATTTTTATTTGGCAAATCACATGAACTTACAAATGTATTAATTTATTGTTTTACCATTATACAATGTGCTGCTGCCATTCATCAAATGTGTCCACAAAATGAATTGAAAGTTGTTTGAACAATAAAACATTTTCAGAAGGAGCCCTTTCTTAAATCCAGACCAAGAGATTGTGTGTGTGATTTGTGTACTATGCAGGACAAGTAACATCCTTTCGTAACAGGCAGATTGCTTGGCCCTTGGAAGTGCTGCTTGAAAACAAAACAAAAAATGAAATTAAATAATCGCTAAGAAGATAATCGATAGTTACAGCCATACTCTTGTGTTCAGCAATACACCTGCCAAGTTGATCGTTGAATGTTTTCAACATTTGTGATGGACAGACAGACATGATACAGACAGAAAGTACATGCAGTGATAGATATATTGTATGCGTGAGTTGTGTGTTGTGAAATCAATAAATAATAATTATGAAATATTTATTTATCTTTTCAGTGTGCCCAGCTGTGCCTCGTTTTTAATGTTCCATTTAGTGCACTGTGCCCTAACCTTAATCTTACCAATATCTCCTCTCTCCTCTGTCCACTACCCACCCTTTTAACTTTGACACTCTTTTGAACTCTATATAAGTGTCTCCCTTTCACCTCACAATCCCATTTTCCTTGCCACATTCTATTAACTTTCTCCCATACTACACTCTTAACTTCCGCTTTACTAATACTAACCTTCATCTCTACTTTCCCTTTCTCTAACGCCTTCTTAGCCAAAACCCATCCGCAGTCTCATTCCCCTTCACCCCTACATGTGCTGGAACCCACACAAATTTTACCTGACCTCCCTGCTGTACTATCCTTGTGACTGACTTAAGGACTTCATACAATAACCCTTGGCGTCTACTCGAGTAAAATGACCTTAAACTAGCTAGAACTAAAGCTGAATCTGTACATTTAAGTACTTTCTTCAACCCAACTGTTTCCACCCACCTTAGTGCAACCAACACCCCCAACATCTCCACTGTACACACCCCTAGACTGTCAGATGTCCTTCTGTTAATCCTAACTCCCTTTGATGGTACTGCCACCCCAAACCCTGTCACACTCCTGTCTCAGGTTGCTTTGCTCCATCTGTATACACATGTACAAATTCACTGTACTCATTTAACAAATGTTGGTTAAATACTTTAACCAGGTCTACTTGCATTCTCTCTCTCCTCTTTGTTTCCATAAAATGCCAATCTACTTCTGGCCACACCATTCTCCATGGCGGCATCACCGGATATACAACTGGACTTAACTTAATGCCATCCACCCCAAATTCCTTTGCTATGTCATTCCCCACCCGACCAAAGCTAACCTTCTTACACTTCCCATAATCCCAGCATTCCTGTAGCGTGAGTATCCCTGTGTCCCTGTAAATTTGCCCAATAGTTCGTCATCAGCTGCTTCCTTCTCAATTCCAATGGCATTTGCCCCATTTCTACCTGTAATGCAGACACTGGTGATGATTTTATCGCCCCACTGCATACCCTTTATGCCCATGCCTGAATCACATCCAGCTTATTTAAAAGAGATATAGCTGCTGACCCATAATACTATACTACCATAATCTTTTACAGACCTAATCAAAGCTACATATAATGTCTTCAGTGATGAACAACTAGCTCCCCATTCCCTACCAGACAAACATCTCATCACATTTATTACAACTTAATTAACACTCCTTCCTTCCACATCATATCATAAGCTTTTTCAATATCAAAGAACACAACTACTACTGACTCTCTATTTGTCTGTGCTTTTCTTATCTCATTTTCTAACCTTACCACTGCATCCATAGTGTTTCTTCCCTTTCTGAAACCACTTTGGCAGCTTGCCAACATGCCTCTCTTCTCCAACTCATATGTTAACCTTTCTGTCACCATCCTCTCCATAATTTTGCATAAATTCGAAGTTAGCACTATTGGCCTATAACTAGAAGGCTTACATGGGTCTTTACCTGGCTTCCTAATCGGGATCACCACTGCTTCCTTCCATACACTTGGCAACCTTCCCTCCCCCGGGTCCCCCCACACTCTATTGTACAATCTTAACAATTTAGACATTCCCCCCTCCCCTAAAATGTTCAACATTACATAACTCACCCGGTGAGTTACACCTGATCTCCCCCCGGAGCTGTAAACTCTGGGTTTGGGCCTTGAATTGACAATTTGCCCAGCTGAATCTCCTCAGCCTAATGACTGGTGTAGCCTACTTAGTGTTGCTGGTCCACAGCGGAGCCTCTGTGTGGCTGTGGATTGTTGTAACTGGGGCTGCTGCACGGGCACTGGAGACGGGCTGTGAAATTATCTTTCACGTGGATGCTACTCTTGCATTGTGTGAGACATTTGTTGCTGTTGTTAGTCATGGTTTCCAGTTCCCACCTGATGTTGTGTGGGAGTTCAGACTGCTCCAGATCGTACTGTATAACTGCTAGCTTGCATAATGTCTTGAGAGTAGGACTTAAGTCTAACATGCACAGGTCATCAGGTGTGTCTAATCCTCCAAAGAGGACGATACGATCTCCCACAATGCAACAGCACATCCTATACATCCTACACAGGCTTTTCCCTTTGGGCTCAACCTCCTTCCAGGAGAAGGTCTCTGGGTTGAATTTCCATAGATCAGTGAGGGTAGTACCCAAGGTTCTGCCTCCAAATATGTACAGCTCTCCATTGTAAGTAAAGGCTCTATGACCCCAGCGTCTTTTTGGAAGAAGCCGTGCAGAAGGTGTGTTCAGCCAGCAGTTGGTCTCTGTGTCAAACACTCTGAGGATATTGTTGTCAGAGTCTCCGCCCCCAAATACAAACATCTTTGTCCCGATGATGGTGGCAGTATGATGTGATGAAGTAGGTGGTGGAGTGTCTCTGGTGTTAATTAAAGACCAGACCATTGTGGTGGTGTCCAACTTGTACATGTCATTATATAATCTATTGTTGCATCCTCCATGAATATACATGACCTCCCCCAAGACACACGCTGAGTGTTCTTTCCTCGCCTCTGGAACAGTTCCAGAAACCTTGGGCTTGAACAATCTGTGGGTGTCGACATCAAATGCATAAAGAACATTGCAGTACTCCCTTGTGACATATTTATAACCCCCCCAGATATAGATATATTCTATTAGCACAGCTGTGTGGCCCCTACACCATGTAACCTCAAGGTGACATTCTCCTCTTCCAGTTGTTAACACTGGGGTCAACTTCCTCCAGCGTAAAGACACTGTGTTGAAGACGTGAACAACAATATGATCCTTTTTGTCGTTCCAGAGCCTTCCAAATGAGTAGACTTTGTCTCCCACGGCAACAGAAGCAGGACTGTCAAACTCTGGTCCTCTCTTCATATGCAGCGTCCAGCAGAACATTTCTCACAACAGCTCCTCCAGGGATCAAATCAGATTCCTCAAATGTAATTTGGGACTTGAACCGAGATGTCTGACAAATGAGCTTCAAAGGTAGCTCTGTCAAGAAAAGGCTTTGAGTCAAAATCAATCCTTAAGTAAGTTGATGAAACCTGATGATAAAGTCTTAACAATATCTGTAAACGGTATCCAATTCTGGTTACAGATGGATGGAGAATCCAAGAGCGTTGGTTGAATTCTGCCTTCCCTGTAGACTGTGTCTCCCTTTATACCATTGGTCAGACTGATGATGTCATCCTGACATGATGTCATGATATGTCATCCATATTCATATATGGATTCCCAAGGTCAGCCATGTCCAAATATAGAGTCCATGATGTCAGACTTAGATGTGACAGCCATCTCCATATAAGGGGTTCTGGGTTGTCAATCATACCCAAATATGGTGTCTGATGTGTACTAACAGCAAAAGCCGTGTTAACCAGGATTCACTCAAACTTAGCGGGTAACTATGGCGACCTTGGGATGGGCCCATATGAAAATTACATGTAAAAAAGTATTGCGATTAGCGATAATCAAAATATGCTTAATACTTAGAATGACACTTTTGTTAATCACTTCAACCCCCCGCATCCCTATTCTGCGGGGAACGTTAAAAAAAACGTCAAAAATAGCGGAGCTACAAGCTCAAAACGTGTTGTGTTTGCAACACAAAGTGAGCTTGTAGATCGGCTATTTTTGGCGAGTCGATTTGTGTAGAGTGAAATAATAGCTTACCAAATGACCTCTTTACTTTACGGTTTTATCAAGTATTTAAGAGATACGGAATTTGCAGCTCAACAAAAGCTAATTCGTCCTAGTTTATGACAGGATAATTTCAAGATACATTTTAATCTCTGCGATACGATTATTGTGAGTTGTTTTTAATCCCGATAAACAATATTAACGATTATCGTCCCATCGCTAATCCTGACATCCTGAGGAAGTGATGCTCTTCTCTTAGCCGCCCGTCAGACGCGTATTTTAGGGACAGAGTCTGAATCTGCAGTGTCCAGGCAGATGGGCTCCTGAGCTTTCTGCTCTCAAAATGACTTGGATGTCATTTGTAATCAAGGACGATCTGGCTGCGTGCCAAGAGTGATCCTCTCTCTCACCAATGGGCGAGAGTTAGAGTGATTCTCTCTCTCACCAATGGATGAGAGTCAGCTGCCTCACGAAGGATCAGAACGAGGTCTTCAAGGAGAATCGCATCACTTCAGATTGAGATGGTAGGATATTCTCAAAACATTTGTTTTGAGAACTTGTGAAATGGGACTTTCTACACAATCAGTACTTTTACTTTTGCTATTTGAACTCTTTGACTGCCAGATCAATAGTGTAATAGTGAACCACTGCTGCCAGCAAAAACAGCAATTTTACTCTACCTTGGAAAAATCATGGAATATTATCTGTGACCGCCGTCCTCACGGTCCTCTCCTACTCTCCAGCGTAGGGGAAGAGAAGAGTCTCTTCTCCTCTCCCATTCTGTCTTGTCTTGTCTTCACGTTTTACCATCAGTATGGACCTGCAGGAGCAATACAGTATGCCATTAAACCTTTGAACCTGAAACCAATGATGCACAAACATCTCCATCACCAGGAGACTATCAACAGCAGAACATTTCAAACAGCCCCTGGACCAAAACATCCAACGTCTCTAGTTATTCACATGGATCTCATTACAAGCAGAGCAAATTCACTTCCCCATAATAACGTCCAGCTTAGGAGACAGAGACGCTTCAAAGGAGATCCCGCTACTCATCTCACACTCATCAAGGTGCTGAATCAACACAGGATGACGTGACATTTATTTATTTATATTGGATTCACAATAATTACGCACCCCGCACTTTAATTTGTGCATCGATATTTTATTGTTGTGAATTTGATACAAATAATTGATTGAAAGGAAAGTAAAAAAGTGTGCTATATCCAAAAGATATTAGCAAGTCAAATGTGATACATATCGGCCCTGTTCACATATACAACTGACCTTTTTTAATTGAAATAAAGAGAACAGCTTTAAACAATGTGCTGCTGCCATTCATCAAATGTATCCACAAAATTAATTGAAAGTTGTTTGAAAATTAAAAAATGTTCAGAAGGAGCCCTTTCTTAAATCCAGACCAAGAGATTGTTTGTGTGATTTGTGTACTATGCAGGACAAGCAACATCCTTTCGGAACAGGCTGATTGCTTGGCCCTTGGAAGTGCTGCTTGAAAACAAAACAAAAAACAAAATTAAATAATGGCTAAGACGATAATCGATTGTTACAGCCATACTCTTGTGTTCAGCAATACACCCGCTATAGAAACTGATATCAGCTGATTCGTTAACCAGATCCAAATCCAGTATGAGAATATGCTTTAGGCTGTGGCAATCGCCTATTGCTGGAATCTCTTCGATGCTTCTCTCTCTGGTAGTTAAGTTAGCTCGGGTTACTGCTGGAACTGATCTGAACCTAGGCATGCCGAGCCTTTTATACGTTTTAGCGGTGGCCCTAGTGTCCCTATGATGATGTCAGGTAGTGTCAGACATCTCCGTTTATGGGTCGGCCCACGTCAGTTATGCCCGAATATGGGACTATGCTGTCAGTCCTAGACGTGACGGTTATCTCTATATATGGAGGTCTGGGCCAAGGATGCTGATGTCAGACTCCGTACATATGGCACATTTAGGTCTCGGCTATGACGACTAGCCGGTTGATTGTCTCCATCTATGGGGATCTCCATATGAATGTTTTCTACACCCGCCAAGTTGATCGTTGAATGTGTTCAACATTCGTGATGGACAGACAGACAGACAGAGACATGATACAGACAGAAAGTACACGCAGTGATAGATACTATATTGTATGTGTGAATTGTGTGTTGTGAAATCAATAAATAATAATTATAATCTAATCTTTTCAAGTGTGCCCAGCTGGCTGGAAACTAGGAAATGATACCATCAAGCCTGATGTCAAGAAGAGCAAAGAATTCTTCTCCAAGCAGTAATAATGCCACGACCATATTGTGCAGCCTACTGTAGGAGATCTTTAGAGATTACAAATCCAATATTGCACAATATTGAAGTCAGTCAATCAACCACTGTGCCTGAGGAAAAAGGGGTGAAGGAGACAATTTCAAGCCAACTCACCCCATCTGTTATGAGTTTATAGTGGGTATTTGTTTTAAAGAAACTTAAATGTATAATTGTGTTCACACTATTATTTGTGTTTTTCTGTAATAAATATAGATCTGTTATCTTACTTCATTCCTTGCTAATGTAAGACCCAAGGTCAGTAGATGAAAGCTTTTCATAGTGAGGAGGTGACAAATATTTGTTCTTTTTTGATTGAAATGTCCTTTCATTTAAATACATTTGAAATAAATAATAACGTTTCAAATGTATAAGAAAACATCATTGCACAGCAGTATGCAGTATGATGTTTCTTACACATTCAAGAGGACCGCTCTAAGATAACATAAAAAATGTTAGGTCATCTTGGGATGATGGACATCTGGTGCCTTTTTGTGTGACACAGGCTGAGTCTCCCATTTCTTAGATTGTAGCAATTTGTGTTTGTAGACAGGCTCTCTCAGTAGTCGACTGAATTCTGCTTATAAATAAGTTGGAATACTACAAATATGAACATTAGGCTATTCAATCAATATTATTGATACGAGGTAGCTTCAAAATGTCCTAAATATGTGTAGCCTATATAACTTCTCCTAAACTGTCTTTTTCTGAGGAAGAGTAAACCACGCTCCAACTGATGTTCACGAGGGCTTTTTATTTTCACCCAATGTAGACAACGTGAAAAACTGTAAATGAAATGACATAAAACAAAATAATATTTTTTAACCACAATGAATTATGTCCTTGTTGACAGCCATGCTGTATTCTTTTTAAATGTCCATGAAATGTCCACATAACAAATGAAATGTCCATTTTAGTTGCATAAACACACACAACAAAACAACAATAACAATCATTGGTAACCGCCCAACTCACTCCAAATCCAACTCACTCCAAATCGCGCCCAACTCACTCCAGACATCTCACTCCACACACTTGCCCAGCTCACTCCACACACTTGCCCAACTCACTCCACACACTTGCCCAACTCACTCCACACACTTGCCCAACTCACTCCAAAAATTATTATTGAGTACAATATTGAGGAATTAAGTACAATATTGAGGAATTTGTTACTTTTAACTCTATTCTGTTTTAGGCTTGGTTAAAGTTTTAAATACTGTCTCTACAAAACAACTTAATGGTTCTGGGGGGGCGGGGGGGGGGCTCGCTGGCCACTTTGGCACTTGGAGTCCAGTGTTTGTTAGATGTCTTATTCTATTGTTGGTCAAATCAAGAGGTGTTGTTATATTCCTCGTTAAGGTTTTGGCCCTCCTCCACTGAGTTCACCCGCATAATCACCCTCCACCCAGGTTAGGGTTTAGGGTTAGGGTTAGGGTTAGAATGTAAGAGTCTCCACCGATTCAACCCACACACACACACACACACACACACACACACACACACACACACACACACACACACACACACACACACACACACACACACACACACACACACACACACACACACACACACACACACACACACACACACACACACTATAATATTATAATTTATAGCTGCAAAGTAACTAGTAAAACAAATACATTTAGTGGAGTAAAAAAACAATATGTGGATCCAATATGTAGTGGAGTAGAGGTAAAACCATTGGAAGTTGGGAATACTCAAATAACGCACAAATACCCAACATTGTACATAAGTACAGTACTTAAGTTAATGTACTTAGTTACTTTACACCACTGACACATTGAACCAATATTACACTGGTGACATTGCATGGAGTGAGTTGGGTTTGGTCCTGGAGTGAGTTGGCTATGGTCCTGGAGGGAGTTGGTCTTTGGTCCTGGAGGGAGTTGTCCCAGCCCTGGAGTGAGTTGGGCGAGCCCTGGAGTGAGTTGGGCAAATATTTCTTAAGTCTTCATGGAGTGAGTTGGATTTGGAGTGAGTTGGGCGGTATTCCAATCATTGTACAGACCAACAAAATAAACAAGTGACATACCGTGTGCGCCTTCTGCCCAGATATGCTCAGGAGTATTAGTACCTTTTATCATTTTATATATTTATTTTCTTCTTGACATAGAGGGAGCTCCTCACAGCCCTGAAACTCTGTTTGTTCTGATTACCAGCACCTAAGCTCACGCAAGTGAACCCAATGCTGCCATGATTGGTGTCACGTGATATCTGCTACAGCAGGCCACACTGCAGAGTGGAAGGCACTATATCACCATACTCATAGACGCCGGCGACGACGGGGTCACGCGGCCCTTAATGTCCCCCCACTTTTCAGCTATCCACTTCTTTTATATATATATATATATATATTTAAAAAAAACAAATAAAAAAAAAAATCGCCTTTTTTTTTTACCTCCGCCCACCCCACCGTTCCCATTGTCAAGCGGCCCCAGCCAGACATGCTAATTGCCTCTAATAAACAAGTCGTGATCTCTGTGGCTGTGCTAAACATGTTCTGCAGGTTTTGGCGTTGCCGTCTGCCCTTATTGAAATGAAGGGTCGCTATGCTGTGTCCCTCGACTCCCTCGTCCTGCACTAACAGTCACTCACTGCATGCACTGAATACCAGTGGTGGGAAAAGTACTCACATTTTTTACTCAAACAAAAGTATAAATTCTGCGATATAAAAATACTCTGTTACAAGTAAAAGTAAGGTATTCAAAATGTACTTGAGTAAAAGTAGAAAAGTATTGGTATCAAAATGTATTTAAAGTACCAAAAGTAAAAGTACTCATTATGCAGAAGGTCCCATTTCACAAGTTTTCAAATGTGTAAAATGTATAAAAATTCTTTGAAAATAGCAGATCTACAAGCTCACAACGCGTCGCAAATCTGCTATTTTCAACATAGTATATGGGTTAGTTTAGTATATATACTGTATAAGTGGTTTTGTAATAATAATCAAATAATAATCAAAATCTACAAACTTACTATAGTAAATAAAGTTATCAAATAATTGTAGTGGAGTAAAAGTACAATATTTGTCTATGTAGTGTAAAAGTACTCTACATTTTTTAATTCTACATTGCATTACTTTTACATAAGTAAAACATTTGAGGATGGGACACACTGAAGGATGGGTAGAGTGTTGTTAATGTTGTTTTATGGTCATTTATATATTAATTAGGCAAAAAAAATCGCGCGCGCTTCGCGCGCGTACATGCCCGTGACGCAGTGGGTGGGGGGGGGGGCGAGGGGGACTCATAACGTTGCCACTTGGCCACGCCCCCCTATGACGTCATCACTGCCCCCCCACTATTTAACCCCTTCCGTCCATACAATACAGTACATTACCCAAAATAAACAATATTCACTTTTCATATTTTCAGAAAAATAATAAAATCAAATACCACAAAATTCAACCACTCTCTGGAACAGCTACAGCCTATGTTATGAAATCAGAGTTTATATTAAAAAATGTACGCAAGCGGTAGGGTAAGTGATATTTTTTGGTTAAAGCTAAATGTTTTTTGTTGAAAGGTCAAAGCACTATTCTTTTTTTTTTGTTCAAGGTTTTTTTTTTTTATATTTTCACATACAGGTCAATAACAAAAGGCATACAAAAACAGTGAATGTATGTTACCCCTCCCACCCCCCCAAAGTTCCCGCTCCGAAAGAGCCACAACCCTGGTATCTTATTGTACCATTAACACAAAGGACAATACAAACAAGTAAAAAAAAAAAGTATACACAGTAGGATATATATTTTAAATTGAATTTTAAAAAATAAAAAAATAATAATTCAAAGCACTATTCTGATCAAAACAATATCACTGACAAAATGTCAGCCAATCAAGAGTGTTCCTGCTCATTTCTTTATGTCATCACTTACAATTTCACTTCACTTTAATCCGTATCCTGTCTGAGTTCTCTATCCTGATTGGATAAAATTGGTATCCTGACCTGATCATCTTTTGAGAATTTGTAAAGATTCTTGCCTATAATGACTTGCCCCAAAATAATGTGGTTCAATTCAATGTGGTTCAATTTAATTTAATTTAATTTGAGTTCATAAGCACAACATCAGCTGGGACAGTGATATTTTGGCCCACATGACCTTCATGATTTGTTGATTTGGCAAGACTGGTGAGAAAAAAATACATAGTAGCCTATATCCTAAATAATATCAGATAATAACGTATTAACATAATATTTATTTAACATAATAATAATGTTTTTTTTGTCTTCAGTTGTGTCTCTAGTTGTAATTTACTCAGCGGTGGAAAAAGTACTGAGTAAATGTACTCAATTACTTTACGCCACTGAATTTACTTTGGGCGGGAATTCCAAAAATAGCCGTTCTACAAGCTCACACCCCTTAGCTTCCTTGATCCACGGTGAGCTTGCAGATCTGCTGCTTTAGGCGCGACAACGTCGTATGGCGTAGTACGTATTAGGGCCTTTACGTCACGTCACCCACCCGTCTCAGAAACTCTAGCTGGGCAAAGTAAGTTATGCTGAACAAGAAGGTCTGTTTAAAGTCACTCTTTAAATATGACTTTTACATAAAACATATTAACACATATTTCACATGATGTATGATGTATTTATGTTGTTATTATGACTAACCATTTGTGTTTATTCACATTTTCATGCTAGCTGGTGAATGAGAGAAGATGGCAGCATCTAAACAGCAAGCATACAAGGTAAGGAAATGAATAAACCGTTGTGACTTGTGTGCAGTGGTGTAAAGTAACTAAGTACATTTACATGCCAATACCTTTGTACTTAATTAAACATCTTAAAAAAACATCCTTCCTTGTTGCATTCATTAAAATATTGTAATGCTTAATCGTAGGCCTGCGTTTTTGTTGACACTTCTTGTATGGAGGTTTTGTTTTATTGTTGTTTTTTATCTCTGAACACGTCGAAGCAACTTCCAAATCAACTATAAAGTTGACTGTTATAACGCTGAATGTTGAACTTGAACAGAACTGTTTAACATGATGAGTTAGTTTTCAGAGACCGTAAGTTAACGGGCGCCATCTTGTGGTTCTGTATAACAATCAGTGGTGGAAAAGGCACTCAAATATTCTACCTAAGTAAAAGTATCAATACTGCTAATGTAGAAATACTCTGTTACAAGTAAAAGTACGGAATTCTACGTGATTAAAAGTACAAAAGTATTGCCCTCAAAATGTACTTAAAGCAGTGGTTCTCAAACTTTTTCGTGCCAAGGACCCCCAAATAGACACTTAGACCGCGGACCCCCATTTGAAAAGATAAGCCAGGGACCCCCATAATAGAAGATTTTTACGGCTCTCTAGCAGTGATTCTCAACCATTTTAATTACAATGACCCCCAGTTTGACAAGCATTAGGCTACGGACCCCCATTTAATGACATTTATATCCCTGGGACCTCAATTTATATTGTAAAATCAATGTTGATTTAACTCTGAGAGTGTACATATGGAACCAAATGGACCCGATAGGGTCCACACAGGACCGATCTCTTGTAAAGGGGGACAAATATGATTTCATAGTTTATCTACAGAATAATCAACTTTGTTATAGTTAATGTATAAGGCTGTTTACATTCATTATTAGTTTATTTTATTTGCTTGTGCACAACTCACAAAACACATCCATTTTGTGTTGACGCTTGAGCTTTGTATGAATGTATAACTAGTGTGTGGTGTCCATTTCTGACTTGTCTCCTGTCACCTGCAGGGGCCCTCATATGCGTCAATCGTCAAGAGGAACCTTCCTCTCAGCAGTGCGGGAATCTCACCTCCTGTCCCTGAAGTCACTCTAACAACACCGGTAGGTTGACAACAGCCAGCTCAGTACAAAACCAAATCTACTAAGTTGCATTGATTCTTAACCACCAGCTCATAGCGCGGCACCGAGTGCCGCGCTATGAGCTTGTAGATCTGCTATTTTTGAAAAATCTTGAAGATTTGTGCAAATCTTTGAATATATATAATTTATGTTTTAAAGCGAACATTTTCTCTCTGATCTGTGCTTCTGGGGGTCCCTGGAACAACATATTTTGAGATGCGGGTCCGCAGCCAAATACATATCATTTTGGGGGTCCTGGGGGAGGTTGGAGCGCCACTGATATAGCAACATACGTTTTTTTCAAAAAACTGTAGAATAAATATTCAAAGATTTGCACAAATTGTCACGATTTTAAAAAGAAATAGCAGATCAACAAGCTCATAGCGCGGCACTCGGTGCCGCGCTATGAGCTTGTATATCTGTTTTTGAATATATATTATATATTGAGCTATATATATCTATTTTTGAATAGAGACATCTAAAGTGACACAGATGCGTTCCTGGATTGAATGGGTTAAGTCAAGACCTTCCTATTTTCTCAAGACATAGCTCGTCTGTGTCTATGGATGTGGCATTGCTGTGTCCTATGTGGATGTATGTGGGATTTGCTGTATCTTATGAATGTGTGGATGGATGAGGGTTCTACAATGCTGTATTTTATATTTGAGAATATTAAGTTTAGTGGCCCTCATTTATCAACGTGGTGGCCCTCATTTATCAACACGGTGCAGACCAAATAATGGATGTAGGGCGAGATCAACAAAACATTAGTTTTGTGACTTTTTGTCACAAAATGCCATGATGTTTTGTTCTTTTCTTTTGAATTGAAAAGTATTGGCTCTGGCACTGTTTTAAAAGTACCGGTTTAGCACTGGTATTGGATAAAACCCAAACGATACCCGACCTCTTTCTGGTAACATCCAAGTGACATTATTCAATTTTGGTGTGCCCGAAATGCAGCGTTGCAGCGTTGGGTCTTCTCACTCGGTTATCTTCCCTCTCCAGGAGGCAGAAACGGTGGCAGCTTTTGAATTCAAGGAGTTAGCTAAGGGAGGTTCGACGCTCCTGCCTCTCACCCACAATGCTGCTTTCAAGTGGTTCTACAAAGATCCCCAAGACGAGATACAGGGTAAGGGCTGGGGATGAAAGGAGAGAATCTGTATTCTGGAGCTTGGGTTGAAAACAAATGTGATTTTGTAAGTTGGAATGCAGAATGAAGAGTGAACATGTGAAACTCCCATGTGTGTCTCAGGTCCTTTCAGTGACCATGATATGATGGAGTGGTTCCGTGCTGGTTACTTCCGTGAGACCCTCTTGGTGAAGCTGGGCTGTGACGAGGTGTTTCAACCCCTGGGAGAAATAACAAAGAAGTGGGGAAGGGTCCCCTTCGCCGAAGTAGGCGAAGGGGCGAAGTAGGGCGAAGTAGGCGACCTACTGTCTACCCCGCGATTTATCAGACCATTCATTGGGCGTAATCAGGAGCTACTGACCTACCGACGGAGATGACTTAAATACTTCAGTTTCGGTTTTGGTTTTGGTTTCGGACCATGACGGAGGCGCGCAGTCTCAGGCGAGCTGGAGCCCCGCGACGGGCCACCGAAGGAGCTAAGGCGACTGAGTTGCCGTCCGGAGCGGTGCGACGCTCGCCTGTGCCTACTCAGCGCCGTTCGAGTTATGTACCGATACGCACAGAATCGTAAATATTGTTGTGGGGACTGCTCCGCCTCCGTCGGTAGGTCAGTAGCTCCTGATTACGCCCAATGAATGGTCTGACAAATCGCGGGGTAGACAGTAGCTCGCCTACTTCGCCCATTCAATGGTCTGATAAAACGTGATAATCTCCCATTCAATGCATTGATAGCATTCGAAGCCGGTGACTGGGATCAGTGCAGTGACCAGGGGCCTATTACACGGAAGGTGAATTAAATAAGCCTGGGCTTAAGTCAAATCCAGGTTTGTCAAAGTCTGGTCCGTACAGCCTGGTTTATTCCGTTCCCTGAACGCCAAGCCAGGCTGAAAAGGAGCGACTTTGTCGAGCTAGACCTTGTCAAGCCAGGCTGTGTCGAGCCAGGATGGTAAAGCCAGGCTTCACGTATTCCTGTAAAAGACCATGAAAGTCAGAATCCTTGAACTTGACCAATCATGGAGTCCAAAACCACAGCAGCGTTCTTCTCTGTGGCTGAACAGCAGCACTGCAGCAGCTCAAGGAATCATATTATGAGGAAGTAAAATGTATAAAGCAAGAAAGGACACACGGCCGCTATAGAGTACTGAAGTCCTGACGTCACTCTGTCAGGGTTGAGTAGCGGGAAGGACCCAAAAGCAGACGAGTAGGAATGCAGGATAAACTTAAATGTATTTATTGAGCCAAACAGGCCGGTTAACACAGGTAGGTAAGTATAGCAACTTCACAATGGCTAACTGCCAAAACACATGACTCACTTGACAATGGTCTACGGACCAACAAGATCATAATGCCAACACAGGGTTTAAATAGACAGGGGAGTAACAGGACGCAGGTGAACTCAAACTACAATCAACACAGTGATAGGCTGGGGCACAACAGGACACAGGTGGAGAACATAACTAATCAAGAGTAAGCGTGACAAGACAGGAAACAGTAAACAAGGCAGACAGGAAACCATACTACAAAGTAAGAGCACAGGACACCAACTGCAAAAGGCAGTAACAGAATGACAGATACAATACAGTATAGCACATGCAGTATGCAGAAACAAACAATATTCAGAACATACAATATGCACTTTGGCCTAATCGGCCTTAACTGTTCACGACCATATACTGGCATATTCAAGGTCTAAATAATAAACGTTGGCCTAACCGGCCTAAAGTGTCCATGACCAAATAAGGGCATTCAAGCTCTAAATAATAAAGTCAAAGTCCACGGCCCGAGGAGCGGACCGTGACACACTCGTTCATCCCCTGGGTTGCAGAAGTAATTTCTCTATGGAGAATAACATTGGGTCATCTTAGAATCGTCTCATATAAGAATTGTGGTCCAAAAATAAACAAACTATCCCGGCGATATTGTCAGCGAGGTGTCGCTGTATCGTTTATGATAGTCAGTCACTCATATTTGATAAAGTCTATTTCTGGAAAATGCGAAAATGTAACTAATTTGGCCGCAGTAACATTAGAGTTTTCTCACCGTCAGTTGATGCTTCATATCCATATAAGTCAAACCGCCGGGGTCATTTGTTTATTTTTGGAAGACAGTTCTTATTGACGCGATATCAAACAAGTCTATGGGAATTCTGAATGGGGGAAATAAACCGCAACCCAGGTAGGATGAGTAAATTACGTCAGACTTTGGTGCTCTATAAATAGATCCCGGGAGAAGGCATGGCAAAGTATTGAATGCACAAGTCGTCCAAAAATATATACAATTTATATATATTGTCCATAAATATATAGTCCATAAATATATAATTCTGTTAGGCTTAAACATGAGGAGTATACTGTAAGTGAATATCGCCTACTAATCTACAATGCTATTATATGCGCCATGCATGCAATGTTGAGATTACATGGAATCCATCTATGTAGGCCTATATACTGTATCTGCAGTGCCGTCCACGGGAGTAACGGGGGTCCCCGGGGGTTGCCGTTACCCGCGGCAGTAACGGGGGGGTCCCCGTTGCGGTGATGGGGGTCGCGTTACCCGGGGCAGTAACAGGGGGGTCCCTGTTGCGGTGACGGGGGTCGCCGTTACCCGCGGTAGTAACAGGGGGGTCCCTGTTGCAGTGACCCCCCCTTGTACAATGTCAATGGCCCTTGTACAATGTCAATGCTCCTCATTGACATTGTACAAGAGGCTCTTTTAAGCCCATCACTAATAATTTACACACACACACACACACACACACACACACACACACACACACACACACACACACACACACACACACACACACACACACACTCTCTCACACACACACACACACACACACACACACACACACACACACACACACACACACACACACACACACACACACACACACACACACACACACACACACACACACACACACACACACGTATGTATGTATGTATGTATATGTATGTATGTCAGACATTTTTTATAATCTAAAAAAAACCTAATATATTATCAAACATCTACAATATGAACTATAGTGTTAACAGAGTGACAATGACATGTCACATAAGTCATTGTGAAACAATTATGATTCATGGTCACACTATTTCAGTAATATAATTAAATTGATTATATCTTATTGTATTTATTTCATTTTATTGAATCATTCAAATGAGTCCATATACAAACATAGGTGTTGCATTAAATGTGGAAAAAGTCACTGGTTTACGATTGGAGTCATTGGACTAACAGCTATTTCCCAAAACTTGAAGAACAAGGCACTGGATTAATTAAGCTTGGCTGTTAGCCTGCTCCTGACAAGGCTAACTTCACAGCTAAATTGCCACGGTAACTAAAGTAGGATTGCGTCAATTTTCTTTCGTGAAATCTAGTCATGGATAAACTTAGCCAGGGCGAACTGGCTAAACTAATCTGGCAAGATAATTCAGCTTTCATGAAACTGATTCATCGCAAATCCTGGCTAAATTAAGCCAGGATAGGTGTTAAATCCAGGCTTAATCCCTAATTCTGCTTTCGTGAAATAGGGCCCTGTTATCGTACAATTGTTCCATTGTAGACCTGCGGAGCAGCATTGTCTCACCGTCTGACAGGCTTCTGGACACATATATCCACCCCAAAATGTATTATCTAACACACTAATAAAGAATCCCTGTGAAAATATAACATTTTATAAACTCATTTAAACAAACTGCTTTAACAGTCATTCAGATAAGATTGCAAATCTGGCTGCATTGAAAATAGCGATGCGATGCTTGTGAGCTTGTAGCTCTGCTATTTTCAAAATATACAAGCGCTTTTGCGATGAGATCCACTGTGTATGAAATGTGCTATACAAATAAACTGCACTTTAATGTCTTTTGTCTTTTTCTGTCATAATGTAGTGGACCAACTTATTCCAAAGTGACCTGAAAACGTCCCTTGTCTTCGTTAAGAGGATGATGGCTGTGGCTGTGTCCTCCATCACCTACCTGAGAGGGATATTCCCAGAGGACGCCTACAGGTCTAGAGATCTGGAAGGTAAACGTAAATGAACACTCCTTTGATAGTCATGGAATAAATGCCTTTATCATTTCTGTAAATGTCCTTCCCTCTCACTTTACTTGTTCAGATCAGTGTGTCAACATTTTGCGAGAGGACTTTGGGGGACCCGGACCTGGCATCTCTTCCAGCATGATCGAATTGTTTCAGAAACTGGAAAAACACAGAGTAAGTAGTACCATGTTTCTGCTCCTTTAGTTGAAATTGCTGTTGTTTCCTTAGGTCTGTGTGAGATAATATTGATTATTGCTTTTTAATATTGATGCTGTTTGTTTTTTTAACAGCTTGAAATTGTGTCCATTACGGTAAGTGAGGTCATTGGAAACAACTATTACAGACATGTAACACGACAAGAAAAACAAAAAAGACATGTATTAACTTTGTAAAGTCAGCACACTTCTGAAGAGCACTTTCTCATTTATAGTCGTATGTACTGTAGTTAACTGAATCCTGACTGCAAAACAAATAGCCTTTGGAGGATATAGAATATTTACTGTGGTATATATAACAAGTGTGATTTTACATTGTAGGTTCACACCTACGCAGGTAACTACAATGTAAGTTATCTTCCCAACACTGAATAAAAACAAATTACGTTTGATGATTCCAAACTAAAAGACACAATTATGGTTACAGCATAGTCTCTATTATCCCTTGCCTCTACTTAAAGATAACAGATACATTTTCTCCTCTCTTTGCAGGAGATGATGAAAACTGAAAAGTACCAGCTCAAATTCAAATACACAGCCAAAGGACCACAGATGGATATACTGAAGTGAGTGCTGTACACACTGTATATCTAACAAGCTTTATAACACAGTATACTGCAAAAGGTAGACAGCATGGAAGGGGTAGAGCTTTTTCACTGGGAATAGAACAAGATTATGTATATTTGGCTCTGGATTTTTCACATGTGAATGTAGACTGAAGGTTATTCTGTGGTGTTGTGTTTCCCATTTAAGTAATGAAACCTCAGGGGATTCTTTTGTGGAGTTCTCTATAGGCAGCACTTTGATCTCCTTGAAGCTTTACAGAACAAATATTGCCTTGACATTTCTGTGCAAAATAACACCAGTGTCAGTGTACACTGTTCTGAGTTCCAAACTAAACTCTTTAACTACAGGGACGGAGTCGTACAGATCAAGAACACCGATAAGGCGTCTGTGCTGCGGTTTGAGGAGCTTTTCCGCCCAACGAAGAACCTGCGTTCTATCACCACGGAAGTTGTCCTCGACATGAAACTGTTACGTTACGATGAGACTCAGATGGACACTGAGTGTCACTGGGGCTTTGCGGCAGGGTTTCGCCGGCCAGAGATGCTCCTGGAACGTCTGATCCATTTTCACTCAGAAGGGGTGATTTGGCAGTTCTTCCTCAAAACTGACCAAAGAGGGAAGTCTCAGAGGGAAGTCTCCCTGACCTCTGAACTGGGCAAGGAGGCAGCAGTTCTCCAGACCGGACCGGAGATACGACAACCTGCAGCAGCCCCCCAAAAGGTCCAAACACACTGTCCCTCTCTCTCTCTCTCTTAACACTTTCTCTGCCAGATATTAATTCTTATTTTGACGATCCACGGAGAGCCACGGAAGCCCGATGTGGACACGGATGTAAACAAAGGCTGTCCTGGGGGAGGGGGAGGGGGAGGGTCTCTTCTATCCACCGGAACAAATTTTTTTTTACCACGATCGTCCATTCTGTAGTTATCGGCCGTTGAATAAGGCTCGTTTTCACAAAAAAAATAAGAAATCCGAGCTAGATGTGTTTTTCTGCACCTCATAACATAGGAGTGTACGGCAATGAATCTTTTTGGGATGACGTCACATCCGTCCATTCCTTCTCTTGCAGTCAAGGGATCATTCATAGGTTGCGGAAGAGCACCCTCTAGTGTTTTTAGCGTTAAAGGGATAGTTCACCCCCAAAATGACCTTTATTCTATGGATTAGTCACCCCATGGAGACTTGAATTAATTGTTTAGTTTTCGTCTCATTCCTAAGCCAGTAATTTGATGACCGGTAGGAGACATGCAGAGTCTCCTTTGTGTCTCCTACCGGAACCGCTGCCTATTATGGTCTTAGGTATGTGACAAAAACAAAAACATATCCATGAATTCATGGGGAGACTAATCCATAGAAAAAAAAAGTAATTTTGGGGGTGAACTATCCCTTTAACCCACTTAGACCTGAGGCCGATTCTAAAAATGCCTTCTAAATCCTGACCTAAGTTTTCTGAAAAACAACAAAAAATGACAACAAATGTATGTTGCTATATACTGTACATAGCAACAGGAACCCCAAAAGGGGTTCCCCGTCTTGAAAGGTATAGTTACAAATAGGGGTTCCCTCCCAAAATGGGTTACGTCATTGAAACCCGGAGCGCATACGTGTCATTTGAAGATTTCTTTGGCTATTCAAAAATAGCAGATCTACAAGCTCATAGCGCAGCACCGAGTGCCGCGCTGAGCTTGTAGATGTGCTATTTTTGAAAAATGAAAATGTGAGCATATTGAATATATATTGATTGATTGATTGATGTACTTTATTTAGTAAGACACCAGAACAACAGTACAAATTCACAATACACGGTCTGCCTGCCTCTGATGGTCGGTTGTTTGGTCCGTATTTTTGGACTGTCTGTTTTGTGTCAAATATTTTTTATTGTGAAGCAGTTTTCTGTCTGTGAGTTTAACCCTATGTCATTTTGTGTACATCTGTCTGCCTGTGATTCAGCCTCAGTCTCAGAGAAAATTGGACCATCTTCCAGCTGAGCACCAGTGATCTCCGTGACAACCAGGACATTAAGAACAAGGTGTGGTAATATACTGTATCTGTGCTGTAATGTAAAAAATGTTTATATATTTTTTTTACGTGGGGGTCCGCGGACCCCCTGGGAGTGTTGGGACCCCCTTGGAACATGGCGGACCCCTTCGGCTGTTTTTTTTTTTTCATGAAGGTGTTTGCTTGTTTCTGGCGCAAATGTGGCAACACTGATATTCAATATGGGGGACCCCCGGGTCCCCTGGGAGTGTCGGGACCCCCGCCAAACATCGCGGACCCTTTTGGACCCCCGCGAAACATTGCATGCAAGAGGTTGCACATGAACTCTGCAGCCGCACTGAGGCGCTCCAACACAAACACTCTGATGCTCCCCTAAATCCATTCCAGGGTTTGAAAATACCCACTTGACAAAGGGGTGACGTGCATCACCGTTCCAATGACCAATAAACTCCACTTCGGGATTTCGCAAAGACCCACAAAAGCGTGCAGTAGTCCACACACACACACACACACACACACACACACAGCGTGCTGAGAGCTAAAGGGAACTAACCTCGCATCACCAGTCTTTCCAGTTTCCACCTCGGAGGAAATAAAAGGTAACACAAATGGTGTACACGAAATTTGGTCCGCCTCGCGGTTTGGGTCTCGCTGGGCGGTGTTCGGCGATGACGCTAAGGAACAACATGGCCGACCGTAATGTTGTGAGTTTGTGTTGGCCGCAATTAATTATGCTTCGAGGGGGCAGATGTGTGCTGAGCAGTGTGAAGTGGCCTACAGAATGCGCGTAGTGATTCTGCGCGTTGTGGCGTGTGTTGTTAGTGACATTGATATGTTGTTTTTGTGTTTATTCCCACACAGTGGCAGGGTTTGTTCTTGGGTTTTGGGTTTAGCAATGTATTATAGGATATCTTCCATCCAGGTACCAGCCGGCCTATCAGGATACCAACCTGAAACATTCAGCAAATTCTTAGCTCTCTACCTCCATGGAGCCGTTTAAGACTGCATGATACCTGAATGATTGTCCGTATTGAATAACTCAATGTAGTGTTATGCTTTTGTTTTAAATGGTATCATTAAGTTACGCATTAAGTATTTCAATCATCAGTTGTTGAATAACTGCACACAAGAAAATGCTTGTATTCCATGATAAAAAAGTAGACAAAATATGAAAAGTAGTACAGTATGTTCTTTTCAACAGAGGCCTTTATTCCAGTTTGAAAAAGCCAACAGTTCATTTGGAAAATTACATTCTTTTTTTGTCCATTTATGCAGAGATGAAATCTCCAAAAAAAGAAAATTTCACAATTTTATTACACAATCTGTTGGTTGTAGAATCATAATAGATTATTGATCCATCCCGCGTATTTTGGCATACATATTTTTATTTACCTTTGTACAATATATTTTATCCATCCGTCCGTCCATTAACCCATCCCATCCACACACGCGCACACACTATGCTGTACAAATTGATCAATAGAACATACATATATCATTTTCCAAAGTCCGTTTGCCTGTAGATGTATTATCCATTAGGCAAGGAAATACACAGCCGAGTACCTTGGTGTTTCAAGTTGCTTTACCTGGCATGAGATAATCTTCCCCCCTTAAAACTGAGACAGGTATAGATAGAGCAGTCTCTAAACCAGTGTTTTGTGACCCAAAAGAGAGAGAAAACAGGAGAAGGTGAGAGAAATAAAGAGAAAGTGCTAGCAACTGAAAGGAGGAGGAGAAAGATTCAAAGGAAGAATTGACACTTCCACATTGCGCAGATTCTTTTGTTGGCTCCACCAGCTTTCTGATGAACATCAGTGTGGCATTCAACTGCGGTGGTCCAACAAAAAGTAGAAACTACAGCTTCTGTATTGTACTCGCACTGCGATCCAGCAGACGAGGGACCTCTGAAACACACAGACAGTCACCTGGCAGATATGGGTCACGCCTCTCTATAGTATGACTATAGAGAGGACTGCAGTCTTCTGTCTATACAAGTGGTGGTCAAGTACTGTACATTTATGTATTGTAGCCAGCATTGTTAACCTCCCTGCCATCTCATAGCATTGCGTCTGCAGGCAGCTACCGAGGCTAGAAGCCACATTCAGTTAGTTAAAGTCCAGTTCACCCCTCCATAGTCCTCAACAAAAACCTCCTTGTAGCGATGGACTTATCCAGTGCAGAGAGGCTTTGCCTCCACATCTCGGCCATAGGAATCCAGTGTAAGGTACAGGAGTGGATGTGACCTTCACAGGAAAACAGTGGCACTAACACAGCAGTGCAGAGGAGAGATCAGAGGATTGGTTAAGTGCAAAGAGTCTAAACTTTTTTTTTTGGGGGGGGGGGGGGGGTCTTCAAGTTCTCAAGATGATTGTATGTGGTTTGAAAAACATGAGCATGTGGAAAGCCAGTGACCGCAGGCTGACTGGAGAGATGGAGGGATGCTGTATTGGGCCGGGCTTATTCCGGGGACAGGGCCATGCTGGGTTAAGAGGAGTTCTGTATTTCAGGTCAGGGGGTGCAGAGAAACACGCTTCCTCCTGTGATGTTGTCTACCTGCCGAAGATGCCCTCGTACTCCAGCAATATGAGCTCCACAATCTGGTTCTGATACACCATATGGACCGCCATGTTCAACGTCTCTGTCTCAGGTCGCAGGAGGGTGGGGCCGAAGACGATGGCCACGCTCTGGGTTGTCATACGGTTCTCCTCACCATGGTCGATCACCCTGGGGAGAGAGAGCGATTGAGAGTGTGTATTGCAGAATGTATGAGGGAGGGAGATATAGACACATAACATATCTAATTAAGTGAAATGCTAATACATGAGGAATTTCCTCAATTGTCCACACATTTAATCTTTGTAAGCATTAAATATGTCTTCTTTTTCTAATGTAGAGCAGGCTGCTGCCGTTTAAATTCATTTTACTCCTTAAAGCTACAATCCATTTGTTTTATTCGTTGTCTCCCTCCTGATAAAAAGAGGGTGGCCCAGCAAGGGGCACATGTGGATGTAGAGCTGATTATCGGGGATTTCCCAAATTTAGAAATAAATCTTGCCTTTAACGGAAAGTGTGAGTAATAAACTCTAAAGCCCTGTAGCCCCCCCCCATCATCAAACAAAATGATAAATAAAAGGGACAGGATGAATGTAGTGCTTACGTCCTGAGGTGTTTGAAGAGGACCTGCATGGTGTCGTGGTTTGGTTTGGGCAGCTGTTTCACCAGCTCTTTTATGGTATGGACACGCTGCTTGTAGTCAGGAATCTCTACAGAATGGACAAACCTGTCACAACTTTGCAGCGATGCAATGGATACGTCCTAATGTGCAAAAAGTGACTTCCATGATGTGTGTGTGTTGTACATACTGATGGCGTTGACAAAGTCGTGGAAGAAAGCATAGGTGAAGAGAGGCTCAGGCAGCTCTCTGAAGTACATTTTCAGAGCTCCAGTGGTCACATGGATGTCCTCCCACTTCCCATCCGTTAGGCTCACCTTCTCATCTACAGGTACACAGACGTACGCAAGCATGCACACAGATACACACAAAATAAATAGAATCAATTTCCAGACAATAGCAATACAGTATATGCCTTATATGCACTTGCATTCATACAATGCCTGAATACATGTTGGGAGGAGCCTAGAGGTGAAGAGTTAACCTGGAGGGTGGCAGCTTACCGTGATTGACAGCGTAGCGTAGTTTCTGTATGACGGCCAGGTTCCCACTCACCCTGTACAGCCCATCCACAGAAAGACCTGCAGGGTGGAAATAACATGTACAGTATATATATATATATATATAACAGGTTTTGCTTCCCCAACACAGGGTATATCTAGTCAATCTACAGTGCAGTCAATGGGACCAATTCAAGCTAATAAATACTATACATACATACATACAGATACACATATACACATACAGTATACATACATATACACATACATATATATATGTGTGTACTGTATATGTATATTTTCACCAGTTTGGCATAGTGAATGTTACTCCTCCATTACCCTAGACATGCACCCAGGAAGTTAACACCCATTGATCATAATGATCATAATCTGTAGACACACGCGCCACACATGCACGCACACACAAACAGGCACGCACGGACGCACACCATCTACAGTTCTTAAGGGACCACATCGGTGGAATGGCATGTTTACCCCATTGACTTTGAGTCCCAGTTAAGAACTGCAGATGATGATCTGTGTGTGTAGTCGATGTCAGCATCACTCACCATTATTCTCCACGTGGTCGATGCACATCATGACGAAGCTCGGCACAGTGGCGTTCTCCATGTGACACAGGTCACTCAGGCTGTAGCCAAACACCTGATCTGAAGACAGAGATTAAACACATGAACCCCACCACCCCCATTGTGGGCATGTCATATAGGCGGACAGTCAGCTAAAATAGGCGAAGATTTGGCGGAAATATCGCTCTACTTGCATACTACAGTCTGACATACAGTAAAAAATATCAACTTAAATATATTAAAACCAAGAAATAAATATCAGGATTTATCTGGGTTATTAGAGGTTTTGACACAAGAACCTGCATCCTACCTTTGATGTATCCCTTGTCTCTGACAGACTGCAGTGTAGGCCGGCGTGTCAGGAACCTCTTCAACTTGTGTCTGGTTTTCTTGTTTTCCGAGGCATCCATGCTGGAGGAGGTCTTCATGGCTGTGGCGGAAGGATGGGACAACGTTACCCAGTGGCGGGCTACAACTATTATTTTCTGCAAAAATAGCCGATGTCCAAGCCGAGCTTGGACATTGGCTATTTTCACTATTTTGTTTGAAACATTTTGCCTATATTGAGTGACATACCCAAAATAGGGATTGATTATTAATCAATTTAAATTATTGATTATTTTTTATAATCGATTCGTTCGATTAACTGTTGCACCCCTAGAAGGAGTGACTGACGAGTGACTGACGAGTGACTGACTCACCTCTGCCCTTCTTAGAGTCTCTGTGATCCTTCTCCTCGTCCTGTTTCTCAGCGCCAGGAGACTCTGGCATGTCCTCTTCTATGGCCTCATCAGACTCCCATGCCTGGAAACAAACACACTTTTTAGAACCCATTTTCTACAAACTTTATTTTTACCCATTTATTCATGTTGTATTTGTCTGTTTTACGCTACTTTCTTACGCTTGGCTACTCAACTATGCCATTACTTGACAACTGCTGGGCTATTGGACCTCAGCTGGTATAAACTTAATATACAGTAACAACATTTTAACACATACTGTATATCCTACAGAGGTCGATATCAGCATTACTGTAGCTATGGGTGTTTGTCCTGACTTCTAAACGTGTGTCCTACAGTGTCCTGTAGCTCTAAGCGTGAGTGCTTTGCCCACATTTACATAACAGCCATTATGGTCTCACTATGAGGTAAGAGCAAAATGGCTGCCATGTGAATATGGTCAATGTTGTTGTGTCAAAGCACTGGGTACAAAAACAAACTCCTTCTGTGAACGTTGCAATCATCAACACAGTGTTTCTTATTGTGCTTGTGAAGGTGGAGGGGGTATGGTGGGGGTGCATTACATGCGTGCTGATGGTGTCCTGAAGTGCTCGGTACCAGTCGTTGATGACGCTGTCGTTCTCCGACTGGATCAGGAGCTCCGTGCCTTGGCGGGTTTTCAGCTACACGCACACACGCGCGCGCGCACACGCGCACACACACACACACACACACACACACACACACACACACACACACACACACACACACACACACACACACACACACACACACACACACACACACACACACACACACACACACACACACACACACACACAGATTAAAACCAGCATATCACTCATCTAAGTAACTATTGTCTGCTGAAAAGGTTAGTGTATGTCTCCAGGACATCCACAACCACTCCAGGACAATGGCCATTAAGGCAGTTGTCCGGTGCAGCAAACCCAACCACTCGGCTATTCTAAAAATGAAATTAAATAAATACATCTGACTAGCTGTGGTTATCATGGAGGTGGGTTCCCCTCAGTCACCTCTAACACATGCTTCTTGCTGGACTTGTCCTTTGAGGCCCACTCCACCGAACCTCCCTTCAGGTCCACAGTGAACTCAGGCTTGGATTGGCTGCTTCCAAACTGGGGATGAGGAGACAGGAGAAGACATGAACTAAAGGGTGCATTTGGAAATGCGCTCTGAGAATCTGCTTAGATTGGTTGACATATACGTAGATGAATGCGTTTGGTGGGTGGTTGGAAGGGTAGCTTTGACAATTGGACTGCAGGAAAGAATAGTAAATAAATGAATGCCACCCAAACATCCAAGAGACAAACAACAACACAACACCACAGAGAGAGAGAAAATACTTCAACAACTTCTATTTCCATATGAACCCGCTAGCATCCATCTGGTTTTAGTGTAAACTCCCAGTGACCTCACTTCTTCCCAGTGTGCAACAGATTTCTGTCACTCACCCAACTGGTCCCGCCTCCTTGGCCTTTAGCAAATAGCAGTGTGGATGCTTGGAGTACCGTCCAGGAAGAGGTCCAATTCTTCCTGTCAGGGGGATAATTCAACAAGATTATCTTATGTTCAGTTTTCTCTCATCTAAAATGTTATTGTTTCATTTTGTTTACCGTTTCATTTATAAAAATGCAACTTCTGGTACTGTACATTTAAACCTAAATCTAAATAACATAGTACTCAGCAACAACTACAAGTACTGCATCGGATTTCAACTCTGGCTCTTACTCACCGCACTTTCTTGCCATGTTCAGTGATCTTAGTCACATTCAGAACGCCACATTTTTCTGATGGCTGCAGAGACACACAAACATCACAACATATTGGAGTGGTGGCATACAGGAACCACAGAGAGAAAAAAGAACAGAGCAAAGAAATGTCCAAGACTACATTCACAGATGAGATCAAACATCTGTCAACGCTAGTAAACATCAGGCCAAACAACCCAAAGAGATCTGACAGAGAAAGCTCTGAACAAGACACCACCACCAAGATCATCACCACCACGTAAATTCAGGAGAAAAACACTGCAAATAGGCTTTCCATCACCACACCTTTCAGAAAGGGAAGCTTAAATATAATTAGACAGCCTTAAAAAATACATTGAAGGAGAACTTTGCTGGTATTTAACATGATTCCTGTCGTTCTTTTGTGAGGATGTGAAAATCGAATGCACCTCTTCCCAATGCTTGACAGACCGATTGGATTCACGTTAAATATTGTCAAATTAATTAATTAAAATTCATTAGGTTACAGTTAAACGCAGCATGTGGACTTCAGGGATAAAGTTGCCTAGACTTGCAATCGTGGAATTCTATAATTGCAAGTCTTTAAGGTTGGGATACAATTGGTATTTTTGAATGGGCATTGCTTCTAGCAACTTTCCAGGCAAAAAAAGAAGGTTTCAGGGTCACAGAAGTCACAATAAGTGAGAACAACTTTGGCTAATCAACTCCTTGAGCAATGCTGTTCATCAGCTGTGCCCAAAAGCTTATCAATTTCGTTAAGCAGAATCCACAACTTGACCCCCTCAGTGATTCTAAGGGACAGAGCAGCAACACCCGAGGGGAGAAGAGGGGAGATACTAACAGAGGTGGGGGGCTTTGGAGATGAAGGGCAGGAGTCAGAGTCAGGAGAGGAGGGCTTGGGGCCTGGAGGAGCATCCTAATATTGAGAAACATGGATGACACACAAGGCAAATGAGTCAAAAAAGTCACTTCAACCAGAAGGGACCACGGCACGAGAACATGAGACGTTAATGTAGGTGCAGATGTTTGACGATAGTGTTATTGATTGACAGGAAGACCTTTTGGAATTAGATTGAATTAAGCAGTGGGATTCTGAAGCGTGATAGTTGGAAAAGGCCTCTAGTTGGTAATCTGCACCCAGCACAATATTGTACTGTTCCACACTGGCACGGTGGCACCAATGAAATTTCTTGAAAGCACTGAGATTGAATTGAATCAAATCCGTCGCCATGGATGTTGTGGCGTGATGCGTCAGCAATATTCTGGTGACAATGCGCAAGTTTGACTGATGATCTACGGTAACTAGCAAAATAATTTGGCCTCTTTCCCTTTAAAATCACATTGGATCACATGGATAGGACTGCAAATAAAATGATAAATGTTATGACCAACCCATGAACCCTAGCGTACATATTCTGGGGCATACGTTTGGGGGAAATAGCTGATCTACAAGCTTACAATGCATCCCAACTTGACACATTGTGAGCTTGTAGATCAGATATTTTCAGCTAAAAGATTTTGTGTAGAGGGGAAAAAAGGGGAACCAAGTGTAGAGCTCTGGGGGACCCATGTCAACTAAGTATAAAGGGGTTCATCGCCCTTAGAGGCCATAACATACCAGCCCATAACAGCCCAATACACATAACAAATTATGTTAATCTGGATAAAATATTGTTGAAAACATTTTTTTTTAAATCTGTGGGGAAATAAAAATGAAAGAGGCATTCAAGTGACCAAGATCTGTCAAACACATTTCCACAATTCAAAGTCTCCTTCACTTTCCCTGTCAGGTGATTCAGGTGAGGATGATCAGTCTAAAGTTAACATAGAAATCAGGATAAAGAAACAGATACATCCGGTGATGCTATACCGCCTCGTTTCATCTCATAATCGTCATGCAAGGTGATTGGCTTTTTGGATTGAAGGTCAAGGCAATTGATTGGCGGGTTGAATTGACAGGTCACACTGACTTGGTGTTTGTATGGGTGTGGGCGGGCAGAGCCTGCACGGAAACGCCTGTTTTTGAGGAGCCGCTGAAACAAAACCATCCGTTTGTAACCTTGTATTATTATCACACACAACACAACCTACCCACTCGACAGGACAGAACAAAAACTAACATTTGTACAGTAGCTGTAAAATTAGTGATCATTAGGGTTATCATTTTTTATTGGGGAAGAATTATTGTCTTTACAGTGCAGCGGTAATAAAGTATCAGTTGACCAAAGTTTATTGAATGTAATAAAACATGGAAGGAAGGTCTATTATTTGTATTCACTAGTTCACACAGGGTATGGAATGCAATGAGATAATTGGGGGACAAATACTGTCTATTTGTAGTAACAGCAGACCCAAAGTTAAATGAAACAAAGGACAAATGTTCTCTGGTTGTAGTGTAATAACATAAAGGGATCCGGACAGAAGACAAGTGGCTGTCTATTTAACGACAGTAAACGAACGTGTATGGACTGTACTGCATACTGTGTTTCAGACCTTGTCGTTGGGCTCCAGGACGTAGGTGCTGTGTCTCCACTTGGTGAGGACGATGGGTTCCTGTTTCCTGTCCAGACTGCGGGTCTTGGGGGCATCTCTGCCCGGCTGGGGTGGTGAGTGGTTGTACTGCAGGGACGAACAAAGAGAAAGGAGCAGGGGTTGGAATTAAATCACTTTAAAAGTCCATCAAACAATACAACACAACACAGATATAGGGTTGTATACATTACAAGCTTTATAAGATGAGTCGAGCCTGATTTATAATTGCTGCCCTTTGAGGCGCAGGACAGCGTCCTGTCCTACAATGGAGTTTAAATTAGCATTAGATTGCAATGAGCAATGAGTGGTAAAGATTCTTACCTTGGGCAGCTCCCATTCTGACCTGGAGCCATCTGCGCTGTAGTAATAGGGCCGGCCCTGGTCATCTACATGCTTTATCCACTGTTGGCACACACAAAGGTCAAAAGTGGGTCTGACTGACTGGTACGTGCTCTGACCTTACGTAAGAGCATAATTGTCTGATTGAAAGCTACAATACTGACTAACGCCTGAATAACATTGAAACGAAACCTCTTTGGAACATCACATCATATATGCTGGACTCTGTGTGATGCTTGAACGCCACCACGAAGGACCCCAGAAGCACAGAAGCAGCAACCCAGAGAAGAAACCCCCAGGTATGGAAGTACACCACCATCACACTGTCCTCTGCTGGTTGTGTTCAAAGTCTTGACTGTGATTTATTCAATTATGACGTTATTAAATAACACAGGTGCATCCGGCTTGGCCGGGCACTCTAACAAACACGTGGATGTTGGTGTAGATATTACCAAAAGTTTTTTTCCCTGGAAAATGAAAAAAATAGTCTGCCAGGAATGAAAACAGCCAGCAGAGGGAACTAGTCATCTCTGTCCTTTCCCATGAGGGAACAGTAGGAGCCCTGCAGCAGGAAGGTACCTTCTCATTAGTGTAATCGCTGACGTACAGCGTGTGGCCGTGCTCATCCATCTCCTCTGACCAGCCGCGGGGTGGCGAGCCGTACTGGCTGTCTGACTGGCTAGAGTAGGTACTGAGGCAGGTGTCCTCCGATGACAGAGGCTGGAGGCGGCCAATGGAGAACGAGAGGAGAGGGAGGAAGGACGGCGAGAGCGGGAGAGGAGGCGTGCTCTACCATTCAGGGAGGGGGAAAAAAAGATGTAAAGAGAAGAGAGAGAGAGAGAGAGAGAGAGAGAGAGAGAGAAAGATCTTTCACCATGGAGTTATAAAGGAGAACAGATGATTGGAATGCACCCATAACCAATCAGTGTAAATCAGATTAGTGCAGAGCCAAGGAAATGCCCGCCACCAATGAAACACAGAGTGCAGCGGTGCTGGATAGAGAACCAGACACCCGTAATGAAGAAAACCAATAAACCACTTTACTGTGAACTCCGTGACCTCATATAAACCTTGAATGTGAGTGCAGGAGATCTTGTGGTGACCTGACTGTGGATTTGCATTCGTTCAGTAGTACCATTGACTGCTTCTCGCCAGTAGATGGCAGGGTGGGAAAGCAGTCGTAAATCGATGGAATTGATGACTCAAAATCTGTGACTGCTTCTCACCAGTAGATGGCAGTGTGGGAAAGCAGTTTTAACTCGATGGAATTGATGACTCAAAATCAGTGATGCCTTCGGTGTGAGTCACCGCCTGATTTGGTACATAAGGACTCCGTGTGCGGTTTCAGTGGGCGTGCCAGTATGAGAACGAGTGTATGTTATATTTTATGTGTAATGTTTCGATACAGTACTCATCCATGTGTGAAATACCAGTGATGTCACCCACATTGCTGCCGCACAGGCATGCACATGGAAGCATGTGTGAGTGTGTGACAGTGTGTATACACGTGTACAACATGCGTCATACACAGTCGACTACCGTAATGCCAAGTCTGAGGATTGTCTGCAATCTAATTTATAGTCGATTGTCTGAGAATCATGTTCTGCAATGTCCCGTTTAATTGAATCATGGATTATCGATGGACAGAATGTAGTAATCAAACAATGGGTTTAGTGATGTATGACGCTAGGATTTCTAATACATGCCATGTACAACCATAACGTGAAGGTGCATATACCTCGGTACTCTCTCCAGCGCTGCCCGTGCTGGTCTCCTTGGCACGTGGTGGCTTCCAGGTCTTCTCCTGGGTGGAGCGGTTGTAGTAGAAGTGTCTGCCGCTGTGGTCCTTGTGCGTCTCCCAGTCTCCCAGCACGGAGACCGGGGAGCAGGAGGGCTGCGGGGGCTGGTTGGACTGGGAAATCTTCAGCTCCTGGAGGTTAGTGTAGACCGGAGAGTCGGAGCGCCCCTGGCCTGATGGAGACATCGACTGATGGAGGGAAAGGGGAAGAGAGAGAGAGACAGGGGGGACAGGGGGGGTAGTTGTTGGTTAAAACCATGAATGCAGGCAGCAGTGATATAGGTAGGTGTGTGTGTGTGTGTGTGTGTGTGTGTGTGTGTGTGTGTGTGTGTGTGTGTGTGTGTGTGTGTGTGTGTGTGTGTGTGTGTGTGTGTGTGTGTGTGTGTGTGTGTGTGTGTGTGTGTGTGTGTGTGTGTGTGTGTGTGTGTGTGTGTGTGTGTGTGTGTTACATCCTGCAGAAGTATCTGGGGGATGTGTGAGTGAGAACGGCAGTGGAATGAAGTTGATCAAACCTGCAACACTGCCATTATGTGGTCGACGTGCCAACCGGTCTGCTAATGTCAAGTGCCTGACATCATCTTGTCTACATAACATGATTGTCATGGTGATAATATTACTGCGTATGATGTACATGTGTGCATTGGATAATTCATCTCATAAGCATAGCAGCAGTGGCTCACACTTAACCATACACAACATACGCGTACTACAGACATGCTGATGTATTTTGGGAGGTCAACCCGGAAATTACCTCTGGAAATATCCGATGGTCTCCCTCAGTGGAGAAATTAAGAAAATACTCTTATGAATATGATATCCCCCTCCAAAAAACTTTTTAATTGACCTTTGTAACCACACAACCAATTTATAGGCAGAAAAAAAACACCTATACCCATGAGTACAATTCATGTTCTAGAATTTATATTAACCACAGACCTTAGTTATTTCGTCCATAATTCAAAAACCCTATGGTAAAGAAAAAGCATTTGAAATCAGGTCAAGGAAACCCATTGTGAACTCACAGGTTTTAGGACTACTAACTGTAATATTCTTATTTTACATGACAATGTACAGTATATAATATAATGAGTATTGATTAGATAAGTACCGCTTTTATCTTTTTCTGTATCTTGTATTAATGAATTTTACCCTGCAGGATCAATAAAGTACAATTCTACTCCCAAACGTAGTACAATCTCCTGAGCTCAGAAGGCAGAGCAGTCACCTGGGAATCAGAAGGTTTACTTATGTGAGGAATGAACAATAGTGCTTTGAGTGGTCAAAGAGTAGAAAGGAGCTACATAAAAGCAGTCCATGTACCATTTTACCATTTAATCTTTCTAGTTGCTACTGAAAGATGAGCAAAGTTTCAGTCTAATTTATAGACATGGAACACCAACACATTGGAGGACATCGAGGAATGGGACAAGAGGAAGGAAGTGTAGCACATAACAGGAAGTGAGAGCGGGACAGACAGGGAACCGTAAACTGCCAGGATCTGTTGTACTTGTTACAAATAAGAGATTCTACTGGGAGAAATACAGAAGTGAGACTGACTTGTGGAGATGGATTATTCTGTACATCAACATAACAGAATATCATCATGAACAACAACATGGAAAGAAAAATGTAAGAGAGAAAAATAATAATGGAAATTCCACCATAAAAACACATGTGAAATACACATTATTCTTTGGTTCTTGGGAAATGTAACTTTAGATTTGTGTGAGGCCTACCAATGCTGGAAAGAAAGAATGATGAAGATGTCAATATGCTAGAACACCATTTTAAGTGTGTAACCCATGTTCCTGTAATAATAAATCTCCAAATGTGATTCCAACACATTCCAACACACCCTTGACAGAACCAGAATCACAAAACATCATCTCAGAAAACATCAATCCAGTCCTATTAAGTCTCATTACAGCCTCTTAAAAGCAGCATACTCCATCTAATAAAAGAACCACATGCTGCAATTCACACACACATACAGTAACTGATCTCACAATCAGAAATGTCTTCATGAAATATCAAAATGCCCATGAAATACATTTACATTAAACTTAATGTATACTAAGTGACATTAAGGAAAAAATACTCCTAAATAAAAAAAGGCTATAGATTTTACAGAGAAACTTAGTAAATTCTCTACGCTGACTGTTCTTCATGATCATTTTATATTGGCATTACAAAGGCGCTGAATGTCTGGGGAGTGACAGGGCAGAGAGGCTCATAAATAATGCCAGTGTGCCCTGAAGCCTCGTAGAGCCTGTGATGGTTTTATTACTCAGAGATCAATAGGGATGAAATATGCAGGGGCAAACAGAGAAAACAGTTGGAGGGCTAGTGACGATCGATGGACTGTTCACTGGACCCAAGGAGATAGTCAGGTACTACCTCATGCATGCTGTACTACCAAAGAAATGTGTCATTATATCCAGCTCTCGGGTTCCCAGTGGAGACACCATTTTCATTTTTGATAAGGCACCATAGGATGTTAAAGGTATGAGCACTGATATATGCCTAGATTGCCTATTTGTGTTGTGCATCTGCACACCACTGTAACATGCGATTGCTTTATCAATCACAATCATCACAATGTTGATTTGTTATCATTGGAACACTAGAGTCAGTGTGGAGATATACCTTTTTCTATTTTTCTACTATTACAATTTTCCATTCTATATAAATTGCAAGGTGCAATAAATAAATAAATTGCAAGTGCAAGGATTCAGGTTACACAATTCATACATTTTGTATTTGTACTATACTGTATGTCAATGGGATTTTTAAGGTAGAGAAATATGATCAAATTGTTTACACATGTGGATGTGGTACAGTATCTACACAGACTGTTCAAGATGCCTCACCTATGGACTGTAAAGACTCTGTTTTGGTATCATGTGCCTCAAGAACATTTCTGTGAGTGCTGGTATTCCCTGACTATAAAATAACTTTTCTAGACCGTGGCGTGTACCCAGTAATATAACAACTATTAAAATAAGCTGACGCATTCTCTTGTAACATAGTTTGAATGCATCTGGTTAGCAGGGTGGCTGGTGAGTTAGAATGACCAAGTCTGAAAAGAAAGGTCGCTTGTGGTTTAATCTTTGAAGTGTCATTGAGCGAGTCACAGAACTCGCATTTGGGCTTTAATGGGTCAGAGAAAATGTTAATAAAAAAATTAATTAAAAAAAACGTAAAATCTTGGGTTGCATCTCTAGGTTGCAAACCAAACAACCTAGAGATGATCTCTAGATGTTCTCTAGATTTCCCCTTCACATAACAGAACACAACACAGGTATATAATAAATGAAAACTTGTCTACCTTTGGTGGTGAGCAACTAGTGAACACATCATCGTCTCTAAGTTTTCTCTCCTCTCTCCTCAGACGCATCATGGCGAGTGTGTCATGGAAATACTTTTGTTTCAGTGCAACACCGTCTAAGCTGTACTGAAGTCTCTCTCTGTGCTGTTAAGCGCACATGTGATTTTATGTATCAAAGGGGAAGTTCAACCGTTGGGAAGCTGCGGAGACACATCTCCACTTTAATGGAACCACAAAACCACAAATTTCCCCTCTGGAGTATCTGTGTTCTAAACACAACTTCAATGAACCACCACCAACCACAATACAGTGTGTGTGTGTGTGTGTGTGTGTGTGTGTGTGTGTGTGTGTGTGTGTGAGAGAGAGAGAGAGTGAAACTGCTGGTGAACGACACAGAACTGTGTGTGAACAGTCTGTGAGGTGCTCACTTCATTAACTCTAAACTTTTAGGTATAGATTACTCAAAAGGGTAAATAGAAATAAGCCGGTCTTTAGCCAAAACCTGGCAACCTGTCGACAGATAGACCACAGAGATGGAGAGGGAGTAAGAGACAAATAGAAGTTTCATATGGGCCTCCTTTGTTAGGTCAGTGAATAATATACATTATAAGGTCTAATGTTAGACATACATGGTTTGTGAGGCTGTGGCATCAGTTAGTCTACTCTGAGATAAAGCCTAGAACACACTGTTCTTGTTGCTAAACATTGTAGGCCAGTCACACACTCTGAAGGAAATTCATTAGTTGTGAAGATCGTAGTACACACATAGTGATTAAGAACGGTTTCTGGTCCTGTTAAATACTAACAGCCGATCGAGAATTTCTTGCAGTCTGTACTTGACTGGAGTTGATATATTTTCATTGCGCATGCGTCAGGTTTGTTTTTTATGTTTCTTGTTTTTATGAGGCATATGCTTGCATGAACCCTAGTGTACCTCTTCTGGGGTGGACGTTCGGCGAACATAGCTGATCTACAAGCTGACATTGCCTTGCGCTGCAACGCTTTATTAGCTTGTAGATCAGCCATTTTTGGTGTAGGGGGTGAAAGGAGGGGCCTAGTGTAGTCCCCTCTCCCAGGGGTATAGTATATAGGGTATATAGGGTTTACGAGTTTAATGCTACTATAAATAGTGGGCTAGTGCTGTCCAGGCAAGAGAGGTCTTAAACAGAAGCTCATAGTTGACCAGAGTCAGGCTGTCCATTAGGTGGCAGTCTGACTGCATTATGTTGTGTGAAGATTTGGGAGGGTGGGGCCAGTGGAGGACATTTCCTGTGTGGCACAGATCAACCTGCTCTACTGCATACCACAGGGAGCCAGAGCATGCACACACACACACACACACACACACACACACACACACTCCTCCCAAGTTCTGCTATTGCTGCAATGCAGGCACATCAAAGTATGGACTTTCCTAAACACAAGGCATGTCGACACAGTAACACGTGCAATATCATGTGTACACACACGCACGCATGCACGCACGTACACACACCTGCATAGCATTTCCTTATCCACTAATTTAGTTACATAGGGAAGATAATCACTGCAGTGCTTTTCCTGGTTAAAACTATGACAGGACACCCAAACACATACATGCACGCAAGCACACACGCGCATACACACACATGACATAACCTACACACACACAATTATTTACCCTGAGTGTTAATAACTGCTGTAATTCTTCACCCATGTTTTTTTCACATGACACATGGACATGCCGGCATGACACTGTGGGATTTGATCCAGTGAACTTTCTGTCACCACGTCTCAGAACTTAAAATGTATTGCAAAAGTATGGGATTTATATAGACAAACAAAACTATTGTCCACGTACAGCTCCTTTTGGTGCTGTAATACAAGACAATAGACCTCACACTAATTAAATCAGTGTACATTAGTATTTTTAGCTGCATTGACAGACAGCCTTTTGAGTGACAGATGACCAATGTGATTAGCTGGGGAGGGGGTGAGGGCGCCTGGGAGGGACAATGCCATGTAAACAGGAAGAGGGCGAGTTCAAATAGACGATTTAAAGGGCAAGTCCGTCATTTCTTGAGAGATTACACGACAGACAGATGGAGAGTCAGGGGTTCAGGAGATGAGGTGAGCTGAGACTGGCTTCACTACATTGTCATTATACTGCTGGGTGGAGGTGGAATGCAACACACAAACATCTCACTCACACACACACACACACACACACACACACACACACACACACACACACACACACACACACACACACACACACACACACACACACACACACACACACACACACACACACACACACACACACACACACACACACACACACACACACACACACACACACACACACACTTTTTCATGCTCAATGGTTGATTGCCTTTTTACAGACGTTTTTATCGACAGTTTAATTCCTTAGTTTACATGCGCGTTAATCCCTTTGATTTGTTACAATTCAACCGGATGTACACATTGTATAGTTGTTGGAGGGAGGTATTGGAGGAAATATTAAAGAAAAAATAACTACAACAGAAAGAACACAGAGTGACGTCACTGACAAAATACAAATAAATAAAGAAAAAAGGCTGTGTGTGGTCCAATGTTATTGTGTGTGTGTGTGTGTGTGTGTGTGTGTGTGTGTGTGTGTGTGTGTGTGTGACTGTGTGTGTGTTTTTTTGTTTGTTTGTGCATGAGTGTGTTCTTGTGCATGTGCACATGCACATGCGTGCGTGCAATGCTCATTCAGTCTGGCTTAGTAATTCCAGTCAAAGTGAATGAGCAGAATAACGACATGGAATAAAGGCCGACCAAAGCCCAGACAAACACACTGCAAGTCACCACACAAAACAGCCGTGAAACGCTGCCACCACCCCAGGCAATTACACAACTACAATTACACTGAATAGAAGAAAACAGCATACAATGCGGTGCAGGGAAAACAGCCTGGGGTGGCTTTGTGCTCAAAATGACTTTATGAAGCTCAGCCCAATATAGAGGAAGCACTCTGCAGGTTACAACAGTCCCAAAATGCCACTGGCTACCTTGCAGGCGCCTGGGTCCAACTTCTAAATAAAACAAAGGGTTTTTGTTGCCGTTCTCTGAGAATAAGCCCGATCCCCTGTAAAAAAAACTGTTGTACTGCTGCAGTAAAATCTGTAGTGTTAATTTAATTCAACACTGAGGATTTCACAGTGCGCACACTTTTACTTGATGTCAAACCCACGGTTTAACGAACAACGCCAACTCCAAGGGCGCCTTCAAGTCTCTAGCGTGATACTGTGAGTGTGAAAAGACAGCTCGTACATCCCCGTGTTCTACAGATGACTAGACATGAGCCTGCCATCACCTCAGCTGAACTCCACTGACCAAACACTCCTTATGTTTTGGATGTGCATTTTTAACACATCCACATGGGGGGTACCACACAAGGGACATCCTTGTCAGGGTCCGATGCAAACACCAGACTTCCAGTATACAGTAGTTACGGTGCTTAGAACAGTAGGCTATCTACTCCCTGTTTTAGCACAGGAAAATACATAATTACACTTAACGTATCACTGGCCTCCCAGTCTCTCTTTTTCGGTTGTCCATTAAATACAAGTCTAATAAAAGATAAGCCCCATTAACTGGACGGCACGCAGCCATTCATCAGTGCAGTACTAGACCAATTAATTCTATTACAGCTCTGTGTGTGTGTGTGTGTGTGTGTGTGTGTGTGTGTGTGTGTGTGTGTGTGTGTGTGTGTGTGTGTGTGTGTTGCTCCATTGGCAGACAGTTGTGGACTGTTGTGACGCTGTTGTCCAGAGTCACAACATTGTGGCGGGCTTTTTACAGTGGCCCTCAATGTCTCTCTATGATACACACACAAGAAGGCGAGTCAGAGACAGGACACACAGCTGCTACAGCTGCTGCTGTTCATTGATCTATCTGTGTGTATGTGCATAAATGATTGTGTGTGTGTGTGTGTGTGTGTGTGTGTGTGCATGCATCTGTGGATATTCCAGTGTGAGTGTACGCGCAAAACGGTTTGTGGATCTACTGTGGGCATAATGTGGATGTTTGTCTGTCTGTGTGTGTGTGTGTGTGTGCACTTGCGTGCGTGCATGAAAGTGTTCCAGCTCAACAGCTGCTGTGTGTGTGTGTGTGTGTGTGTGTGTGTGTGTGTGTGTGTGTGTGTGTGTGTGTGTGTGTGTGTGTGTGTGTGTGTGTGTGTGTGTGTGTGTGTGTGTGGCTGGCTCTGACCTGCCCTGTCCTCTCTGTAGTAAAGCAAAGGAAAGGTTTCTTATCTACTGATTCAAGGCCACAACAGACTGAATCACAGTCCAGGTCAGAAACATATTTATGAATCTCGGTTATGTTACGGTTATACTGGTTCATACCATTACGTACTGTTGTGCAATATAGTTGCTGTTATCCACCGCAGCTGTACCTTTGTTTGTCCCGATTGTGTTTTATTTATCTGTTTTTTAATCACCGAGCTGTGGAATACTAAAATTATATTGTGTTTTTCATAGAGCAAACATATACATTAACCAACATTATAATTCATTAAAAATAGTACTGTGGTATAATCAATTAATAACACCACAGTTCACATTGCAAGTGCCAATATCTCCCGATAACAGCACTCTACCTTGTTTACTTTACCTGTAACCTATTAATGGCCAGAGCTGTTGGTAACAAAGTACGTAATTCATAAATATGAATGAAACTGTGGTACAATAGCAATAATACACTATACCGTGAGACATTGGCACTGGTGTACTGAAATAGTAGGAACGTGATAGAGTGCCATACTGTAGATCAGCACACCAGTGTCAATATTCCGTATAATATCCTTATGTTTAACAAAATATTCTTGTATCCCTGAACATATAAAAATTGTACTGTAAAAAGCTGGTACTGTTAAAACGCAACAACACAACACACAGACATTCAGTGAGACCGCGGACAGCCTCAATCTAACCACTAATCCTCTCCTAATACCTGCCACCTGATTGGTCCCTGATAATGAGTCTAATTCTCCTGCACAGCAGTTGGTTGACAGTCCCAGGGCGAGTGTGTGTGTGTGTGTGTGTGTGTGTGTGTGTGTGTGTGTGTGTGTGTGTGTGTGTGTGTGTGTGTGTGTGTGTGTGTGTGTGTGTGTGTGTTTTAACCGTGTTTGCGAGTGGGGAGGTGCACTGAGGACAGTTAGAGAGGGTAGGAGTAGGATAGGGCTTTTATGATGTAACAATAGAAACAGGTGGACATGGGCAGTGTTAAGGACATCTCATGCAAGTGGACGTGGCCTGGGGAATGATGCATGCTGCACATACTTTCCCACTTTGGGGCTAGTGAAGACTTAATGCTGTGTGTGTGCATGCACAAACAAACAAAGCATTAGCCTACATGGAGAAGCTATAAATGGAGCTACAGCTACACATTAGTCTACTTGCAATCCCCTGTAAGCATGTGAAAGATTATGTCAATAAATGATTTGCTTCTCCACTGCCTTGAGATTGCATCTTCTGCAACACAACATGACCCACCAAGCCCAGTTCAACTGGTCTCTGAAAAGGACAGTGTCTGATCACAATGAACCACCGTTTCCAACGTGAAACCAGTTATCTAAACCCAGCACCTTTATGGTTTGCCAACGTAGTTGAGGAAGATGTAGATATCAAGCAGAGTTATGTGACCTTTTGACCCGTCTGCCCTGTGTTAGTATTATGGCTCAACAGCCATGGGGAGCCACAGGGATTTATACCACTAATCTCTTAGTTTAAATAGAGTGGTTTATGATACAACTAATTTGCCTTAAGTGTATTAGTAATTTAGCAATGCCCCCCCCCCCATCCATGGTATATTCTAATCAACAACGTAATGTACCTCAGAACAGCCCAGTTCAACTGGTGACATTCTAGTCACAAGCTTGTTAAGACACGCACATTACCTTAAGGTACAGTGTGTCAGGCGACAGCAGACTAGTACTGCAGAGTTGGATAACTGAACTGAAGAGATGAATCCAATGTGCTGAGAGCACTATACACTATACACTGAGAGTGAATACCTTCTGCATTGCTGTCAAAAGATAGATGAGGTTTAGTGAGCCCACCAGAGGAGGAACGTTGTGTATTTGTAGTTTCCATTTGAATAGTTTCCAATCACACATTAGCTCTGTCAGAGATATCAGCCTGCAGACTGCACAAACCCACGTAAGAGAATGATGTACACAGGAAGTGTGTATGTCATCTGTTCAGATCACATTGCAAGGACACAGCCTCTGTGTTGAAGCTGCGTAGCCCAGCTGAGTCCTTTGAATAAAATGAAACCATATCCTGTGGGAAAGGACACGACTGCGTCTTATTCAGTCAAATGTGCACAGTGCGTTCAAGGCTGCCTGTCCATTCACCAACTTGAATGAAGCTACAGGCTGTATATGCCTGTTAAGCCAGATAACGGGGACATTATAAATCCATGGGGCTCTGATACAGTTGAGACCATGGCCTTTTGAGGAGGGTTGTCTATATAGTTTGACTTCTTTCATTCAGACACTCACAGTAAGTCAAGATATCCCTTTATCAGAACAGTAAGCCAACACATAGTTTAAGTCCAGTAAGGGACAAAAAAATCCAATTCATGGCAAACAAAATACTTCTTCACACCAAAAAGAGACTGGAGGCTTGAGGAAGTTTAACCCTAAATGACAACCTTACCAAAACCCATCTTACCACAAAACTCTAGGGGAAAAGATACAGTTAGAGTCTAACTATCTTTTCCTCTGGATAACCCACATAAGGAGAAGGTAACTGCCAACTCACATGCTGTTGTGGTGACCTTTACCCTGGGCTATAAAAGCAGATAGACTATATTCAGTGAGGTGGACCTTACCACAACTCTGCATACTACTAAAAGTAGGCTGGTGAAATCATTCATATTGTCGCCATTATTCCTTTATCCTACACATCAGAGAAACACATTTGTGAAGGTAAAATTAGCTCCATGGTCTCAGTTACTAGGCTAGTAAATCTCTGACATCTCTGACATCACAATGATTTAATTTGATTCAATTATGTTTCTTTCAGAAGCTATTTAGTCCAACAGGAAATCTCTCACGACACCACGACGCAAATCAATCCGATTCGATAATCTTTATATGATCAAACCATTTCCAAATACATTGAATTCACAAATATGACCTGTTTAATCTCATTTGTTCAATACTAGTGGAATATAGACAACAAATGATACACCAAGCTTCAAGTTCTCATCACACTTAACTGTCAAGAACGACTTATGACGAGACATAACGCCCTGGCTGCCAAGGACGACTTATGGCGACTTTAAGCCCCATAATTGATTCTATCAATGCAGCTGAATCAATAATTTCTTTGCAATTCCAGTCCTAGTACTAACCACCCACATTTATCTTATTTGACTATGGCATTCACTAGTCATACAGTCCATAAGACTGTAAACAACAAATTAGCAGTGCCTCAGTAATTCTTCCCTGGATAGTCTGCACCACTGGGGACAAGCAGAACTTCTTGGGTTTATTGCTTTTAGTAATACCCATACACTTAAGTTCAATGCTAAAAGCCAAAGCAGTGGTCCTCTGGGGACCCAGAGCACTTTAGTTAATTTTCATTAATTTACTACCAGTATCTGTTAGAATAGGCAACTAGCAGTCTGAATGGAGAATTACAGTACTAGTCCTACAGCATTCCCATGTGAGACAGTTGTTTGTTCCGACAACAGGAACCATGTGGACGTCAATAGGACTAGAAAATAAGCTTTTCTGTCCCTACTGCGTGAATAGTGGCTGTGAAGTCAACGGGTGGGAGATAAAGTCAAATGTCAGCTGGGCTGATGACAGTGGGCCTGTAGGTACCCTCAAACACAAGCCACAAACCATGACTCACTCACTCTCCATTCATTCTCCAACTGAACTGAGATCAGAGGATGGCAGTTATCAAAGAACTGTGTGGGACCACAGAGAGAGACAGAACTGAAGTCATTGAAGTGAAGACACTGAGTGACATTAAGCGTGGCCTGAGTGAGCACTGTATAAGTGAATTCAAAACCAGGGCAAATACTTCAGTTGATGAAGTGTTAAAGGATTTTTTTTCAAGATTTCTGTTTTAATTAAGACAACCAGCCAGCTGACATTATGCACAATGATCTTGTGAAATTTGATTTGCAGCTTGATTTAAAACATGACACAAATGATGACAAACAAACAAAATGTTCAACAAACAGTATTCACCACACATGATAAAACATGCTAAATGAAACCATGTGGGGTTGATAACATCCAAACAATAGACATTTTGAAGTTATCTCTGCTTTATTCAGATAGTACATGCAACACAGTCTTTGAAGTAGTCACTGAACCCAGGATGTTATGGTTATTGTGTCACTACTTGAGCTGGTTCAGTCTCCATATAGCATCCCTAACACATTTCTAAAGTGAAATTGTTGTTTACATGGCTTTCCCTGAGTACTGGGGCTGTTGCACACAGAGTGGATAACATGTATTCATGTCACAGACGCAATAATGACCTCTGACAGATGTAAAGATGACGTCATGAATGAATGGGGAATGGAAAAGAGAGTAAGTGAATGAGTGAGTCACTCCTGAGGAGTGACACAAGGAGCCTGTTCATTGACAACCCAACACACTGAAATAAAAGGATTAGCTGCACAAGGGAGATGAATGTGTTATATCACAGTACTGGGATGAGATGAGGCATTAAGCCCTAGGCGGTACAGGGTTCAACATTAACTTCAATGTCTCCTCCAGGCCGAAGACGTGGTCGAGACTATGTTTTCGCCCCTGTCCGTCCGTGTGTGTGTGGGTGTGTGTGTGTGGGCGTCCGTCCGTCTTTACGTCAGTAAAGTCAGTGAGCAGCTAATCTCCGGCACCGTTGGACCGATCAGCATGAAACTGTGAGGCTAGAGTAGAACCTCTGCCTCAAATCTCTCACATCGGCCTGTTATAGCACCACCAGGAGGCCGATTTGTTCTAAACACAGTTGTTGACATTGCTCCAACAGATTTTGCCCAAACATCACGCCAATCGCTACACATTATCTCTATAGTCATTCGATCAAGACAGATCTGTCCGATTTCTCATATTGAATCCTGGTTGGCTAAGATTGGCTTCCAAAGTTTGTAGGAGTGGCCCGTTTTTAACAAAATGCCTCAAATCATGAAATCAAGTATGTCTGATTGCCGTGAAACATTGCTGGCCCAGTAAGACAGTAAATGAGAATTGTAAATCAGAAGACTAATTCCCATAAATTACCAGTCTTCAAAAAGACCCAAAACTAAACAAATGGCTTTATATGATAGACATGGAATATAAACACAATATCCTTTCTCCTTCCCTGTAAAACGAAAGTGAGTATGAAGGTGGCAAGTAGGCCTACTCTAAGCCACACCACTTCTAGAAAAAGTCTTCTTCTGAAGAGAACCTAATTGTTCCAACTAAAATCGAGGTTCAAGGTGTTTATTGTCAAATTCATTCAATGCAGCCTGGCAAGTACAGCAGGCAGTGAAATTCTTGTACTTCCTCAACAGTGTGGATAAAAACCTTAAAAATAACAATGGATAAAATACAAAATTATCAAAATAAAAATAGCATACCCCAAACCCTGGATCCACTGTTCAGCATTCACTGAAAGCTGATACAAATCTACTGAAAATATATATATTTAATGACCTAATAAATAAAAGGACATGTACAGACTACAGTAGGAATCCTGGTCTGCGGTAATGTGGAGTTACTCAACAGGCAACCAGAGTTACAACGCTACAGTACTGCGGACACCGAGACCAAACACTGCAGTGCAGAAGAGAGCTCAGTAGCAGCAGAGCACACAAACACAGAACGACAGGCACCAGCTATTAAAGGATTTCAGAGTATAATCAGACATGACAAAGTGACAGTGTTCTATCGCCGATGTCTTTTCACAAGGTCAGCCACTGCAGAAACCAAACCAATGACAAAATAATATACTGTACATCAAGATGGAAGAGGGAGGCAAATTTATACAGTATGAGAGAGAGAGAGGAGAGAGAGACAGAGAGACAGAGAGAGAGACTAAGTACATAGCATGAGAAAAACTAAGCAGGTGAGCTGAGAGAAAGCTAAGAGGTGGATGAAGATAAAGCCGGGGTCATTCATGTCTCAACACATTGAAGCAGTGGAATATACACAGGTTGGAAGAGGAAAACATTAAACTGCAGAAAAATGCAAAACATGCAAGGAAAGAAAACGAAAAAAATGTCCATATTTCAAAAACACAGGAACCATCAACCTCAACAGTATCAGATGAATTCTCTCGAGACCCTGTAGTCTATTGTGTGATTGTAACTATGCCTTTGCTGTAACTATCCAACTTTGTCCCATCCCCTCCATGGTGCAGGAAACACTGCAACAGAAACCCACCCTGACAACAAACAGGCATTAGAAAAGGATGAGGCTAATTTATCTTCTGTCGAACAACCATTCTACGGGTGTGCAACGTGGGTGACCACTGACCTGTGCATGCACATATTGGTCGGTAGCATTGTCTATTATAGATTACGTGTACTGTAGATGGTTACGGTTAGGGTAAGGATCTGGGAGGGCGCTTAGCCAATGAGATTGCGTGACATCAAACTCCCAGATTCTGAGCTTGTACAAAATTGAGTACCGGTGCCGGTTCAGGAGTCATTTCACAATGTAGCTTTAAGACAGCTTCACTTTGCTATCTAGAATAGCCCATTGTGCAAGGCTTTCAGAACAAGGCTGTTGTTGAACAAATCAATCAGCTGGAAATAATCCAACCTATTTAAGGCATCATGCTAGAAAATCATCAAACACAGGGGTGTGCTGGTAGAAGAACGTGTGTTGACCATAGGGTTGGGATCCGGATCCCGAGGAACCGGATCCAACATTGAGGAACCGGAATCGGTTCCATCACATTTGGAACCGTTTCTGGAACTGGTTTTACCCCACCATCAGAGCTGGTATGTGGACTTTACATCTGCTATACAATTACAATACCAAACTGCCTCCCCCTGGCCAGCCGGGGCGCCTGATGGAGGGGAAAGGAACTGGTTGGAATAACGTATTCCTTCCACGGAACACGTTACGTCCAACCAGGGAAACTCCCCCCTGTCAGGTGACAAGAAGGTCAGTTGGCTCTCATGCATTGAAGGAGGCATGAGCTCGGCCCTGGCCTCCCTAGGTTGGCAGAGGGAAGGTAGTGCCCAGGATTACATAGACAATTGGCACTGGGTGTAAAAAATGGGGTTACAAAATCGTGGGATAAAAACAAATAAAAAAAAACTAAAACAAAACAATTACAATACCGTTGGTTCTCAAACTTTTTTAAATTCAAAGAACACCATAACTCTCAGAGTTACAGACCAGTAAGGGTCTATTTGGAACCCACATAGGAATCGTTAAAGGGAACCGTTCAGGAATCGGACCAGTAAGAGAGAATCGTTAAGGAACCGGAACCGGAAACGGAAAAATGTGGGGCAGAGGTTCTGCTGTGGTATCCAGGGATTGTGTGTGCGCAGTTTCACAGCGTCCAGGCCAACGGTGGCGGAGATTAGCTGCTCGCAGACAGAAGGACGGACACACGGACACGCGGACACACGGACAGACGGACGGACAGGGGGCAAAACATACTCTCTCGCCATGCCTTTCGGCCTGGCGGAGACAAAAATAGATTTTTACCAACATCCCATGTCACAGACATGATGTTTTATGTTGCACTGCAAGTGACATGAGGGGGAACGGTATTTCATTTTCTGCATGTATGTACATGGGGAAAGTGACAAATAAAGTGATTCTGAGACTGTGACTCACAGTGGTTAAGATCCGTTATCAGCCAGCGTGGGAACTCTGTAAAAGCAGTATTTCTTTACTAACCCATTGACAGCTATACCTTCTTAATCCATTAAGACCGGGAACGTATCTGTGTCACTTTAAGATTTCTTTGGTTATTCAAAAATAGCAGATATGTATGAGCTTGTATGAGCTTGTAGATCTGCAATTTAAAAAAGAATCGTGTTCAATTTGTGCAAATCTTTGAATACATATATGTTTTAAAGCGAAAATGTTTTACTCCGATCTGTGCTTCTGGGGGTCCCTGGAACAACATACTTTGAGATGGGGGTCCACGGCCAAATACATATCATTTTGGGGGTCCTTGACATGGAAAAGTTGGAGCACCACTGCTATAACTACATACTGTTAGGATTTAGAAAACATTTATATATATTTGGCAGAGGACCCCCATCTCAAAATGTTTTGTTCCAGGGACCCCTCAAAAGCAACGATTTGAGTTACAAATGTTTGCTTTAAATTCAAAGATTTGCACATATTTTCACGATTTTCCCCCCCAAAATTGAAGATATACAAGCTCATAGTGCAGCACCAAGTGCCGCACTATGAGCTTGTATATCTGCTATTTTTGCATAGCCAAAGAAATCTAAAATGACACAGATGTGTTCCCGGATTGAATGGGTTAAAGCTAAGTATGAGAGACCATGATTAATGTTAGACCTTAGTGGTGTGTCCTAGTAGCTGTGTTCAGTGGTTCTGCAGCCAACGGTGTGCTCCACTGGGTTGGCTTGCTGTGAGAGGCTCCTCGATCATCAGATATACCACACATCTGTGTCATTTTAAGATTTCTTTGGCTATTCAAAAATAGCAAATATACAACTTAAGCTCATAGTGCGGCACTGTGTGCCACGCTACAAGCTTGTAGATCTGCTATTTTTTAAAACAAATTGTGAAAATGTGTGCAAATCTTTGAATATATATTTTTAAAGGGAACATTTGTGACCCCCATCTCATATTTTGAGATGGGGGTGGGGGTCCACGGCCAAATACATATAATTTTGGGTGGTCCTTGACATGAAAAAGTTTGAGAACCACTGATATAGCAACATACGTTTTTTTTTTAACTGTTAGGGTTTAGAAGACACTTGTAGAATCCCCAGAAGCAAAGATTTGAGTTAAAAAAAAAACGCTTTAAAAAACAAAATTGGTGCCGCGCTATGAGCTTGTAGATCTGCTATTTTTGAATAGCCCAAAGTATAAAATAATGGTTATAGCTAAAAAAATCTAAAATGACACAGTATGCGTTCCCGGATTGAATGGGTTAAAAGACAGGACGCACAGCAGCAGAGAGATGCATCCACTAAACAGGCCACTGCTTTCGGCTGCTGCTCTAATTCATTACAGTAAACATAGAAACGAGCTCTGATCGCGTTCCCATTTTGCTGCATTTTGGGGTTTTCTGCATCCGCCGGTGTCATTTAAAATATTTTAGGCTAATTCCTCATGAACCCTAGTGTCCCTATTCAGGGAATGTCATAATGGGTGAACATTCTGCAAAAAACGTAAAGATTAGCCACAAATAGTAGATCTACTGTACAAGCTAGTTTGTGAACTTTTAGATTGGCTATTTTTAGCAAATTTGGTGTAGAACAAAAAAGAGGGGGCCAAGTACAGACCCCTGGGGGTCTGTACTTGGTATATAGAAATATATATAGGGCTTAAGTGACTAAACTAGCTACAGTTCTGTTGCCTAGTTGAGGTATTATGTTAAAGGACATCTTTGCAGATTTTTCACCTGGAACCTATATCAACGGTCTTAGGGTGGTGCAGGTGTAAAGTTCCTGCCCATCACATCTGGCTTACACTGTTCAAGCTCAATTGGCTGTGTTTGTGCACAAACACAGCCAATTGTGTTCCCAACATGATGGGAAGCAATGGAAATATGTGGCTGACGCTGCACTAATGACTCCTACAGGTTGATCAGGTGCCTGTTCAACGGGCAGTGGAACTGGGAGGGATAGCGTGTTCCTCTGCATGCGTTACGCACTCCCGGTGAAATGTGAAACTCTTCACTGTCAGGTGAAAGCAGCAGCCAGCCTACATCCTACCAAAAGACCAACAATGTCGTCAGCAGCAGCAGGGACTACATGGGGGTAGAAATGCGCTGATGAGCTCCGACGTCACCCGAATCTGTGTGTACAAATAAATCATCCACCCACCATCCACCCGAATTAATAATTTCCCAGAGATGTAGATCTGAACCCACCCAGACATGTTTATCAGATGGGTCCTGTCGGCGGGGAAGGAGAGATAAGGAATCAATGAAGTGACGCTGCTGTGCCTCGCACGCATTACGCACTGTGCATTAATGACCCTCTTCCTGTTGTAGACATGTAATGTCGATCCATCCCTCCCTTGTCCCCTTTCAACCTCATTGGATCATTTCTGCTGCTTTTCTCCATCTTCTCACTAGCGCCATGCTGTAAAACCAATTTCATTCTCTCTTTTCAACTGCACAATGTCTTGTATCAACCTGTCTCTGCTCACCTCAAGAATGCAGAAGATAGAGAGACCGAGAGAGAGAGATAGAGAGGGAGGGAAAAAAATAAATGGTGTCAAACATTTTCCACCTCCTCCAGCTATGGAGAAGAGGCCACGTGTCCTAACGACATACCTCTTTATGGAGAAAGAGGAGGGTTAAGTATTGGTATGAGGAAGATGGAGGTGGAGAAACAGATCCCTGGGCTAGGGAAGATCCCAGAGTCAACCAGTGGCATATCAGGATGTTGCTGGCAGAATGTTGTTTAAACAGGTTAAACCATATACAGTATTACAGTAAGACCAACTTCAACTACTACTGCTAAAGTGGATGGTTATTTTAGCCATAATAATAATTAAAAAAAGAAATAATTACGCATTATATTTGTTGTTACCACACAAGATACCTTGATGAAGGCTAGGTCTGAAATGACGGTACTGTAGAGGTATTTAAAGCATGAAGTGTGCGCCTGATATTCCAGCCTACTTAGTTGTTCTTCTGGGTCAGTGCCGCTACTTATAAACAAAGATATCTGCATACCATATCTGTTTCAGATTTGAATACAACTTGTTTTGAATACAACTTTTGAATACAACTTTCATGAACTGTAACATTGTTCAGAATCAGACTAACCTCTGATCTGTTTCATAACTACCACGTAAAGTCGTAAAACACACAATGATTTACTGCTCCCATGTCAGTGCTTGCATCCTCACCGACACTGAGGGGAGTAAATGTATCCCCCATATTCTGAGAGGAGAGAAGAAAAGGCTATGAGAGAGGAGAGAAGTTAAGTCATCTCCTCGTCTGCGCATATGCAGAGTGACAACCTTTAAAACGATACAGCCAAAGCTGTTCACCGTGTGCCATTTATCAGCCAGTGAGCGAACCGAGGGAAGACGACAACAACATCAACAATAACAGACAAGGACTTTCGCAAACAATCAGTCACAGAGAGTGCTGATAACTGCTTTACAAATGAGTCTGTGGCCAGCCGCTGTCTATTTTGCTGAGCGGAGGATAGGATGGCGAATGGGGGGAATATAAATGGAGGAGTGCTTGGCTTAAAAGCAAGTGAAATTGAAAAACGGGGGCGAGAGAGAGAGATGAGGTGGAGGAGGCTACTGTTGGCTGTGATTACTTCAATGACCATGCAAGCCCTCCTGCAAGGTCAAACGAAGAAGAGTCAGATCTCTGCAGCAGTGAAGCACTGAGAGCAGACATTAACAATAACCTGCATCAACTCGTTGGATTGAACGGTTATGATCAGCACAGCTGCTAACACAAGTTACCTTGTAAACAGTAAAATCTTCAGAGTTAATTTAACTCTAACTGACCCAAATGGGCCCTTATGGGTCACAATGTCTAGTGTGTGTGTATATGTGCGTGTATGCATGCATACGTGCATGCGTGTGCAACCATGCGGTTCACAGACTCTTTTAGAGTTCGGGCTCCACCGGACATAGGTCCTGTCCTAATTTTGTTGAGGTATCTGAAGAGCACAGAGTAAGTTTCTGACTAGGCACTGTGGGCAGTATGTGCCCAGTAGGGGAGACTGACTCAGGTATTGACAGGCTCACTGACAGTCTCTCCTGAAGAAAACCCATACTGCGCAGTTAAAAATATACCTCAAAATCATATAGTGTGTACAACTGCACATCGAAAAACAAGAAATATGATATTTTTTTTACCTGAACCGATTATTTGACAATGGTCACAATCATTACAAAAAGTAAAGAAATCATAAGCTTGTCCGACCAGCTCTCATTGCCTTCAAAGCATTCCATCAAACTTATGGCTCCAGTTGCTTCCCAGTGCGTCTCCTCCGTTTTCATACAGAGGACTGAAAGATGCTAGCAAACGACACATATCACTCAGCTTCCTTTTGATCCAAAGGTAGATGATGTGACGTTGTGTCACAGAGGCATTAACGAGTCATTGACAGTGACACACGTTTTACTTTCACTAGCAGGATTAGTATTCTGCTTATTGCCTGCCAAAAGTCAAAAGCCAGAAGAGCATGGAAGCTCGTCAAGACCAAGATGAGAGATCTAATATTAGATCACCCAAAGGCTGCTAATTCAGGACCTCAGCTGTTAAATTACTACTCTGTGAACGATAAGAAACCATCATGAAGATGTCCTTCTGATTTAAAAAAGATTATAAAAATAAAGTTACTGGTGGCTAATTTCAGGATTCATCAGTAACTACGCTCCGTGGACAAAAATGTTAATTTCGTAAGCTGACCGTGTCTCTTGAATCCTCTTCCTTTGCCGGCCTCCACCACACACACGCACACACACACACACGCACAGTTCTTATCTCAATGTAGCTGATAAGACACAAAGCTAGCGATGTGCACACTTAGAGATAGGGCGCACTAGCCGCCAAATCACAGCAGTTCACTAATATATTCATACTATTCACAAATGCACAGATGAGGGAAACGTATTTCATCAAGTCATTTGAAGACTGAAACCAAAACCAAGAGACCCCAGCACAAGTCAAGGTTTCCAGAGGTTGATAAGATAATACCAGTCACTGATTGTGTAATTTGTTGTCGTATTTATCCGTGTGTAATGAAATCCAACGTGTCCTTGGTAAAAACCGTTGGTCCACACACAGTTCAGAATGACTGCTATTCACACAGCCCTGAACCTGTATTTCAGGTCCTGAATGCAAATGAACAATAGCTTGGGACTATCTCACTGGCTCCTGAGACAGCAGCCCTGAGCGAGGCAACAAAAACTTCTGGCATCAAACCAGTTTAGCGAGACAAATAGAACTGGCCTGACTGTCTCTGAGGGATCAGGGCCTGATTGAAGCTACAACTGGGAAGCATTCCATGCAATGTTACTGAAATGCTTCATAGGTTACTTAAGACACGATAGACACATAGAAAACAACATTATACACACACAGATATATCTGCAAAAGGACACAGCCACACATGCACGTGGACAGACAGACCAGGCGTAAATACAGTGTGTAAATACTGTGTGTGTGTGTGTGTGTGTGTGTGTGTGTGTGTGTGTGTGTGTGTGTGTGTGTGTGTGTGTGTGTGTGTGTGTGTGTGGACAAGAGCCCATAACACATTTTGTAGTGTGCTCTTAACAGAAGCATCTGCCATAACCAGTGTCCTTTGACCCAATTCAACCCCGGTCTGTTGACACACCAGAGCGGTCTGATGTGGATTATGAGGCCCTGGAGAGCGGTTTCACCGAACGACAGAGATTTCAGTCCAGCTTCAGAGACACATAGTTTATGCGTATGTGTGTGTGTGTGTGTGTGGGGGGGTATGGGGGGGGGGGGGTCACATAAGCCTGTATCTCTTTGCAACTCAGAGGGCTTTGGGGAAGGGTTCACCATAAAATAAACCAGCTGTGTATCAGACAGTCCGCTGGGCCGATACTGTCTCTATCATTGCTGCGAGGAAGAGGATTACAAAAAGGTAGAATAGAGGTAACAAGAGGAGAGAGTTAATTCATAATTATCACAAGAATATAAACATATTTTTACCGTACATATTTACTGTACAAGGGATCACAGCCGACCGTTGTCGCTGTGACCCCTGCTGTTTTCACACAAAGGACAGTGTGGTCTACTTTCGACCTTCAAGTATCGCCCAGGAACCTCACAGGCTCTACTGTAACACAAATTATAAACAGCTCCACGATGCTGCGATGTCCCACCACAACCATCAATTTTAATTATGTTGCAAAAACTAAGTGGCTTCTGGGAAATATTATGGGTTATTATGCACTGGAACAACTCGATGGGTTCGTTTGTCACCTTAAATGACCGGGACAATGTGTTCTCACATTTAGTCTCTAAAAAGCAACATGGATAATATCAACAATGGACTGCAAGGTAGGCTACCCGAGGCAAGCCTGCAACTAGGGGGACAGAGGCCAATCAACACATTCCAAATCCCATGAAAAAGGACAATATGGTGTCAATCTGTGACAGATTCATAAGCCATAATGGGGAGAAGCAAACAGGAAGAGGTTTGTGGTTTATCTCCCCAATTTAGTCTTTGACAGTTCCCCCCATGTATAGGCTATAGTCCCAGTCACTGCAAACACCTACTTGTTGGTCTTGGGGAGGGTGTAGACAACCACTTCTCCTCTGATACACATGGAGTCACCAGACACTTCATTTCACCTGACAGTGAGGAGTTTCCCCGGGAGGGCGTAACGTGTGCCGGCAAACACGATATCCCTCCCAGTTCCGCTGGAACAACTCGATGAATACTTCTGATGCCTGCCTCAGCATGCCGTGGATAGTTTGTGATCTAATCCACATAATACAAATTTAAGCTGTGGAGAGGAGCCCGTAGGTTGTGTTTAAGGCTGGACACACAGCAGTCTGGACACCAGTTTGGTTGCAATTGGACTTATTAGAGCCCCTAAAATATTCACACAAGTAGAATGAAGAGCTGAGTCGATGCTGTAAAGATAAATGTATATGGACAGACTACAGGCAAGGTTATGTAGCATAGATGTTTATCTTTAGACTATAGACTTATTCTAAAATGTGATTTGTAAAGTCTTACTCAACAACAAGACTGTGTCACAAGAGGGGCCTGGTCAAATTCCATTCATAAAATTAAATCATTTGGACTACAGCAACCACCTAGGATAAACACATGCAAGCCTATCCTAGAAATGCTGTGTATTCAAGCCCAATACCACATCAAAAGTACTAGATCATAATTGATTCTATGCAGTTAATGATAAGAGTTCCATCTCTTGACTGGTTTTGACCTCTGCCCTGCGTAACTGTAATAGCGCTGAAAGCTTCACGTTCAACAGAGCAGCTGGAGGAGGGGGGTGGGATGGGGATAAACCCTCATTTGTAGATGTTGCACTGAGTCTGACCTACTGACATCAAACCTTAGGAGTGGTGACGTCTAAGGGAAACCCACTCCAAGCTGTGAGGAGAAAGTAGGTCTTTGTAATTGAAGGCTAAACCAGTGCTAATGCTCATTGTGCTCAATTGAGCTCCAGTTACAGTAGCCCACACAAACCAGTAGGGCCACAATAATCTGAGAAGGGTTCCTAAACATTTCTCCATTTTGGAGAAATAAATATAAAACCAATAGACATTTTTCCAGTAGTTTTCTTCTTTTGTTTGTTTTGCATTTGAATATTGCCCACTCGCCACCTATTGCACACTTGTCCACCCTGGAAGGGACTGGGAGCCCCTTTTCGTGCTCCCTCCTGAGGTTTTTTTCTTTACTTTTTCTTGGGAGTTCTTCCTTGCCCAATTGAGGGGCTAAGGAAAGGGTGTGTGGTTTGTTTCCTTTGAGAAATGCGGGCCCTTTGAGACTGCAACAGTAATTAAGGGCTATACAAATAAACAAATACAAATAAGCTTAGGCTGACATTTAATAGTATGCACTGTAGCTCATAAATGGCTATTGTAACTAGAGTTCATCACACTATACAAAGTGAAGACTATTCTTCACAATAAGTAGCATAACGCAAAATAACAGAAACCAAAGGAAGTTGTAGTGCTGACCCTGACTTTTCTGAAACCTTTTGTGAATTTCTATAAATTCACGTTGCATACTTTGCCACACTTTCTAGATATGTACTGGAGAGACTTGACTAAGAAGTCTTGAAATCTTTAAACAAACCAGTGACTCAATTATTTTGTATTCCATATTAGATTCAAATCAGATACCACATTAAACATTCAAATTGCCACATTCCCAAAGTTAATATTTGTTGGCTCAGTTTCAGAACTTGATTCGGGGCAAAGTGCAAAAAGAGAATCCTTCCCAGTGGAGAGTGAGAAGTTATAGTGCACACTGTCATTGCCCAGACAACCCTAAGTACACATGGGCAGGGCCCCAAACAAACCTTTATTTATACTGGACTGGGAGATTATACAGAACTAACTGTTCTCTGTCATTTGGTGCGAGGTCAGAGAGACACGCGGTCTTGATGAGGGTTCACTTCATAATTTAAGAGACAGATGTTACAGGAAAATAGCCTTTGTTAGCCAGACAGTGTGTCTGATCCCAAAAAGTCATCCTAGTCCAAGAGTCGCTCAGTTCATGCTCCTACCTAGAGTTATGCCTTGCTCAATGGCATGAAAGGAGTGCAAGGGGATCATGTTATAGAGACATGCTTGGAAAGGAAACAGATACGAGAGCGAATTTTTAAAACAAAACATCAAAGTTATAGGTTGTGTCAGTAGCTTATGTGGTTAAACAAGTATACAAACTCTCTGGGCAATGTTAAGATTTCAGCATCTTTTCGTTGATGATAACTGGTAGCGTACCACATGGAGACAGAGCTATTTAAAAAATGTATGAACATGTGAAAATAAATAATAATTTCTACCAAGACTGCATATCTGTTGTTAAACGTATCGTCTCCAACGGCTTCATGCTCATGCTGATGAATTCATATTTTATGCAGTCAACAGGACAAGTTCAGATTTACTCCTGACTGTAATAACCTTCTTTTTTTTTAAACCAAAGCCGGGGAATATACACAGAATCTGCCTCTGTGTTTGCACAAAGAAAAAAACGAAATCCCAAATCCACAAAGCAACATTACAGAATATTTGGTCCAGTCTACACCTCCTCTGCCTCCCTCACTCCCACCGCAGTACCACTGCCGCCCTGAGCTCTTCTCACCAGCCAGCTGTCCAAACAAATGTTACGTAGCCGGCGCTTATGTAATGTAGCATGACAAGTGCTTAGCGCACCCTCTTCGATTCACCCGTCGCATTCCCCTCATCATCATCCTCTTCAAGACCGACTAGCATGAATCTCAGCTGTCTGTTTCTTGAATCTCGGGAGCTTCTGACATTATGCGTTCAGAGAAGTACCCTGTGTTTTGTCCGTAAATCTTTAAGGATCAGCTGTGAGAGATGAGAACAGACCTGAATGAACCGAAACGAGAGAACAAGACTCTGCTAAGTCTTGCAACAAAAGCTGTCAGATCAGTGTGTGTTGTGCGTCTGCAGTGTATGTCAGCATGCGTGTGTATGTGACAAAGCTTCCGATGCATGCATGTTCAGAACTGTAAGCTCAAGAGCTTCTGCTCGCACAGGGCTGCTATTAAAACAGAGCATTACAGCACAGAGCACACCAGATAAAGTCTACAATAGCGGTGTCACTCAATTAAAAGATATTGCACAGAATAGAGCGGAACGTAACAATGCCAGCTGGCAGTGATAAAGAGCCCGCAAAAGCAAAAAAAAAGCCAGAAGCCTCTCTGATGAGTAATATGAGCGAGGGCAGAGATATTTTGCATTATATGCCTGTCTGAGTCACTCTGCAGCAAGCAACTTACTCCAATGCGATTAGGCTAAGCAGTATCGATTCTCCTGCTGACTCTGCAAACAACTGCGCTGCGGGTTGTGCCAAAGAAACCGCACACATCTGGATTTGATCGCGTATCTGACGCTCAGGTCAAAAAGTGTGCGTGGCTCTGAGTGCCCACGCATGCCAATGTGAGTATTGTGTTGGCATGTGTACATGCCAACACAACATGTGGGGGGCGTGAACAGAGAATTTGTCTTACCGTCTCATTGCCGTCTGGGTACATGTTGTCCTGCTGCTGTACTGCTGCTGTTACTGTAGCAGACTCCTGTCCTGTGGTGCTGATGAGAATGGAGATGATGCTGAGGAAAGCAGAGGAGCCCAGACATGCAGTGGCAACCCCCGTCTATTCACAAACTCCCTCTCTTTCTCTTTATCTCACACACAAACACACTTGACTGACTGACTGACTGGACTATTACTGTGGCGCACCAGATAATGTCCCTCTAAGAAGGACTTCTCAAACCACACACATCTCTGACATAGACTCTCATATAAAGAGAGAGAAAGAGGAGAGTGTGGGTGCGTGCAGTGCTCCGTGTGATACTGCCCACAACAGTCACTGTCACCACTGATGGCCCAGCCCTCGCAGAATGCCGCTCTGCACAACACAGGCCGTCCCAGCTGGTAGAACAACAGACCACCAACGCGCAAGGATGGGAACACCAAATCTCACACATACACACACACACACACACACACACACACACACACACAAGCTCACAGGCACATGCACATTCATATGCCCGTGCGTGCACACACACACACACACACACAGATGTGAGCGCACGCCGCGCACACACACACAGATATCCAATTGAAGGTCCCAGAGGGATTAACAAAAGCTCTCTATAAGAGTGGGTGGTATTCCCCCCACCGCAGAGAATGTTCTTGTTCTGCGTTTTAATCAAAGACTCTCAGGAGGGGCTACTGAGAGAAACATCAACCACTATTCATACATGTACACCACTGTCCAGACTAGAGACATGTGTTATACCTTATGATAGTCTTTTTTTTTTTTTAACACTCATTTCTGTAGAAAAGTTCAAAAATCACTGAAATTCCAAAACTAGTTTTCAGTTTCCCTTTTCTTTTTGACACTTTTTATTATATTGACAGGTACAGTGTAGAGAGACAGGAAATACAGAGTAGGAGAGTGACACACAGCAAATGGTCTGGTTGGCTGAGAATCAAACCGGAGACTCACTGTCAGGCATTAGAGCCCATGTATGACCCCTATCCATTCGGCTATCAGGTCGCTCCCGTTTTTTTTTTAAACGCATCATCAATTTTTATAAGACATGATGTGTAATGTCGATATGGAGAGACTACAAAGACACACTGATTTCCAGTGACAGACCAGCATTGTCCTGCCAGGCGGCCACAGAGAAAGCTTTCTTATATGTCCGTAATCCCTTCCCTCTAGTCTAGAACACAGTAGAGACTTATCGGACCAGCAGCAAGGGATGATTGAGCAAGGAAACACTGTTGTCACTTTAATGCAGTGTTTTATACAGTCACCTTCCCTGCAGGGATGGTGCATTCATGTGCCCTCAGAGAGGAGGGGGGGGGGGGGTGGGGGGGGGGGGTTATCCGAGCACACCTGGTTACCGGTAGTTTTAACTCGGAAACTGTGTTTGCTTTAAAAGTCACTTTTTGTGGAAATACAATACAATTTGGAGGTCATCTTATCTCATAATATAGATGTCTGTAACACTGCAAGTGGCTGTTTTGTATGCAGTAATGTGGTCAGCAGACTCTGCATACAAAATTACAGAGATAAACAATACAGTTAGTTTGCAATGTTTTGTCTTGTGTGGAGAAATGTCTGACTAATATGCAATACTAGTCTTTTTTAATGTGCTATATAATATTTTTTATTAAAAGGAAGAAAAGAGGGAAGTGCAGAGAGAGAAACAGGAGGATACAAATAAAGAATACAGAAGGACAGACATTTATTTTTAAAGATATTAAAATGAAGATAGAGAAAGAATCAAGAGGAGATGTGATGACACCTTTTCTTCAGGCTCCATTATTTTGAGAAGAGAAGAGAAGAAAGAGGAGAGTCGAAAGAGTCGATGCTAGACCGCCTCAGGCTGTGTGTATGCATGTGCGAGTCTGTGCATGTCAGGGTGTTACTAGGTGTTTGCCCTGACTATGCTCGCGTGTGCATGCACTGGCTCGCTTGTATGGCGTGATTGGGGTCTAGTGTAGTGGGTGTGCTTTTGTGCATGTGTAGCCTGTGTGTATGCAAAATGTGTGTGCGTATATGCAGCATGTATGTGTGTCAGAACAGTAGAGAATGGTACTACGAAGTCCTCAGGGCTCCTATATGACTTTGGCTGCAGAGACGCAAAGCCTGTGTCAACAACCACATAAGCTAGCACGTACTGTGCTATTATTTATGCCAGTGTTTCTCAGGCGTTTTCATGTCAATAACCCCCAAATTAGTGTTTGGCCGCGGACCCCCATATGAAAATATTTGACAAGATTTGCTGTTAAAATGTTTTCAAACTATTCCAAAATGTTCACATATTTTCATGATTATTTGGAAAATAGCCGATGTATATAGGTTTAAAGTGGTTAAACAGATTTTGATGCTATATTAACTAATTTTGCTGGGGACCCCCTGGAACCCTCTCTCGCCTGTACTATTCTATATACTACTATACAATGAGCAAATACTATTCTATCTACCGTAGCACTGTGCGCACATACTACTATATATAATGAATGCATGAATTAAATGAAATAATTCATAATAACAATAATTATTATTATCTTGGCACTGTTGAAAGTTAACTTACATGATAATGAGGCCATGACAAATTAAAGTTCCCATAGTTAAAGGGTACTTAAGGTTCTATTTAATCCAGTTCTAGCATCTACAACGGACAACCAATATGGCGCTCTGCCAACATGTGATATAAATAACAGGCTGCTTTAAAACAAGAGAGAGAGGTGATGCTGAACATGTCAAACAAGGTGTGAGAGTGAGAATATACTGTATGGCGAGTGACAGGTGCAGAGTGGAAAAGAGATAAGAAGAGTGCAATAAAACATGCGCGCAATGTGTACTATACATTATATAATCAAACAAATAAGGAAGTGCTTCCTTCCTCCAATCAATGCTCCCATTTGATTACAGGAAGAAGGATGGGGAGGGGGCAATTGATTGGCTGATATTTACCCTGAGAATGAGAGAGAGAGAGAGATAGGATAATTGAAGCAAGAGAAGGAAAAGAGGGGTGACAAATGATGGAAAGAGATAAGACATACTGAGGGGAAACATCGAGAGAGATGGAGCAATGTTCCTGCTGACTCACACACTGTGTTAGCAGAGTAAAAGTTCCAGGTTAATGGAAGACTACACAGAGGAGAGGAGTGGAGGAGAACAGAGGAGAGGAGAGCCTATACTATATGTAATCTATAGCCTTGAGCTGGGACAATCAATACACTCTTCAACCAGAGCTGGAGGTCAACAACATCTCTTCTTGATGCTTCCTCTCTGTGAATGTGTGCCCACACAGAAGGTCCATTGTCTGTCTGTCCTATGTCTTTCACCGTCCCACCACACTGGATGTGAGGAACTGTACTGTTGTCCCTGTATCTGTGCAGAACTCAAGCCACCAATAATGTTCCTGCACTGTGTGCAATTACTGTACTCGTGATCAAAGCGCTTGTGGTTCATGGTTTATCGTAGCTTTACAAGACAAAGACACTGATATATGGTTTAATGGCAAGACACTGATATAGCTACCTGTACTATAATCGTTGTGTGTCTTGCACTACTCTATGGCACTGAGTGTAAGTTCAGTCCTGTCCTTCTAAACTGTGTTATTAACTTATTATGAAAGCCAAAGATGAACGTCTAAGGTGTCAACACTTGTGCATCAATGGAACAAGTCAGATTCCTGTGTGTGAATTGTCCTTTGTGATAAAATGTTCTATTCGTCAATATAAAAATTACAGAAAAAGATTGGACAAATATGTGGAGAACTTTTCAATGTTTTTTTTTGTTTTGTTTTCTAATTTCTGTGCTGTGCATGTTTTGTTTTTATTTTTTTCCTTTTTATTGTTTGTTTTTTGATTGTGTGTTGTATGTATGTGTGTACAAAAAAGGAATACAATTCTAAGTGACAAAAGAAAAAGTTCTATTCGTGCAACAAATGTGCTCACACAAAATTGTCTAATTGTGTAAATATTGTGCACAGAAGCAAAATCATCAGCTTAAGTTGAACTTTACCCATCTGAGAATTTGTTTGAAACTAAAATGAGCTCACAACATACCCTGCGAGGAGTTAGTTCATCTAGAGAAACACCACTACTGACTGGTTCTTAATTCTCACTGGATGTGATCTTAGGGCCTCTGGCCAGCAGCATTGGAAAATAGTACAGGAGTGGGGGGGCAATAACGAGGTGCACTGGAGCAGAAAATTATAGTACACAGGGACGGTGTGAGCAGAGTCATTAAATGAAGCGACTGGAGGGAATAAACATCTGTCTCCGTAGGTGACTATAACCGGTGTGACACTCTATTGCCCAGGGAAGGACGGACGATCCACTGATTTCAGAGCCAGATCGTTCATCTGAAGGAGGGTTCATGAAAATCAATATCAGGGCCTGGAGAATGTCGTGTCTACTCTGATGAGGTATCCGTCACAATCCAACAGATACAAATGGAGAGTTTTAAATCAGTCGTTCTCAACCCGTGGGTCCGGGCCCAGCCCCCCAGTATATGATAAATGTTAATAAGAGGATCCCATGCTATTTTTTACTTAACCTATTCAATCCGGGAACGCATCTGTGTCACTTTAGATTTATTTGGATATTCAAAAATAACACATATACTGTACAAGCTCATCTTTGAACATATATATATATATATATATATACATTCTTAACTCAAATCTTTGCTTCGGGGGGTCCCTGGAACAAAATATTTTGATATGGGGGGAGGGAGGGGGGGGGGGGGTCCGCGACAAATACATAAGGGTGGTCCTTGACATGAAAAAGTTTGAGAACCACTGATATTATAGCAACATACGTTTTTTTTTGTTAGGATTTAGAATACATTTGTAGAATCCCCAGAAGCAAAGATTTGAGTTAAAAATGTTCCCTTTAAAAAAATACATATATTTTCAAAAGAAATTGCAGATCAGAAGCTCATAGCGTGGCACTCGGCCGCGCTATGAGATTTTTGAATAGCCCAAAGTATATAATAATGGTTAAAGCTAAAAATCTAAAATGACACCGAAAATGCGCTCCCGGATTGAATGGGTTAAGTTCATTTGAAGCACAATATTCAGGTCAGATTCAGCATGAATCCAGTTGAGACCCACTGTTCCAGCAGCTACCGATCTTTCAAAACCCACACACTGTATCAATTCAAAGTCCTGAGGAGCTGGGGGAGGCTTCAGCCTTTCTCCCCATCTGAGGACCGGGATAGGAGGCAGGCAAGAGAAGGATGGCTGGAAGTAGAAAGGCTGGAAGACTGGTGACTAAGTAGGCCATCGTTTGCAGATAAGAGAATGAGCCCAACTCTAACCCATTTAGACCTGAGACCGATTCTACAAATGTCTTCTAAATCCTAACGGTGCGTTTTAACAGCGGGCAACTCTGGGCGATGCCGGGCGATATCGCCCAAAAAGATAAAGAAAATCCATCTTTCATCGCCCCCCCGCCCACTTCGCCCGATCGCCGGCTCTCATAGACTTTCATTATATTTTGGGCGATGTTGCCCGGCATCGCCCGAGAGTTGCCCGCTGTTAAAACGCAGGGTGACAGTTTTCTGAAAAACTATTGTTGCTACAGTATGTCAGTGGTACTCAAACTTTTTCATGCAAGAACCCCCAAAATTAGGCCCATATGACCCCCAGAAAAGTTCATAGCGCGGCACTCTGTGCCACGCTATGAGCTTGTATATCTGCTATTTTTTAATAGCCAAAGTATAAAATATAGATTAAGTGGTTACACAGATGCGTTCCTGGTTTGAATGGGCTAATGCAGCGAGTTCTTCAAAGACTCACTGACTGACTGACTGGCAGAGTGAATGACTGACTTAGTGACTTATCAGAGGTAGTGTACAGAGCTTAAGTGAGTAGAAATTGCCTGAAAGCTGGACATAACAAAGGCAGAACCAGGCCTTCATCACTTCTCTGGTAATGTATTCAAGACCCTCACCACTGCCGTGGTCATGCATTCAAGACCCTCATCACTGCTGTAGTCAATGTACTTAAGACCCTCTGCACTGCTGTGGTTATGTATGTATTCATGCCATTCCATCTTCTGGTGCTGGTGCTTTATGGTCATATCATGGTATTTATGGAACACATTTCAAAGTTAGAGTGCCACAGGTCTATTTTCTCCTAAATAATGATCATCATTATCGTTTTTTCTGTGGACACATAATAATAATAGCTTGAATTTATATAGCGCCTTTCATGAACCCAAGGAAGCTTTACATCAAAAACAACGAACAACAAACATACAACAGCTCATAACAAAAACTGGCTTTTACTTTTTCACTGCCCACTTGTAGTCTCACCAAAGCACTTCTCTCCCTACCGTCTGTCTCCTTTGTGAAACGGAAATAGCAATCTTTTTATTATAACTTCTCCTATTAGTAAAACCGGCTGCTTCACAACAATGCCGGTGTAATTAAGTCCAGACATTAGCTGCAAAAATAGCTATTTTTTTCACATTCACTAATACATACTATAATAATTCCTTGTTGTTGAGATGCATTTACATCAGGTGTGCCAATTGTTTTTCTGAGCGATACAATTTGAAATTAAGTCAATGTGATGGGAGGTGCATGGTGCTGATACTGTATGTCAGGAGTGCAAAGTGTTCCTATTCACCCATTTGCCAGAGAAGCTAAAAGCTAAAATACACAGGCAAGACATCCTTGCACATTTTAACCACATTGGGCAGGAGTAATGTGGATTCCCTAGACAAATGACAAACAGAAAGTACAAAAATCATGGCACTGCAAGTTTAATATTGGACATGATAGTGATGTCACCTTTTCTCCAGGCTACATTATTTTGAGAAGAGAAGAGAATCGAAAACAGAGGTGGGCGGGGCCAGTAGAAACTAAAGCAGTAAAGTGTTGATTGACACTTGAGCTGGAATCACCAGCAGCATGCTGTCAAAGCAGAGGAAAAACAAACAAAACAAGCTGCCCATTGAAACTGGGGAGGTTTCACCTACACGCACGCACGCACACATATGTACAACCAACATATGCTTCTAGAGGACCCCTGCCTACTAGTAATAGGAACCTTACAGGACTACAGGCTGGACTTTAGCTCAAACGAGCGATCTAGCAGCAGTGTTTTACTGTGGTGTAGACAGCAGCTGCCTGTTGATACACCCAACGCTGACCTTTCTCCAGGCCACAATTTCAATGGCCACCTGTAAAGGAAGGAAGGAACTCTACTCTGGACTGGAGCACTGTAATAATATGGTTCTATGTTTAAATTGAATGTGTTCACCTTTACTAGAGCTTAACGTCATGAAACAGCGGTTGCGAGCTTCCCCTTTGAGACCGCAGCACAGCACTGCTTAGGCACATGTTCTAGGGTTACTTGACATAACATTTTTACTCATAGTCACATGCACATCTTAAAAAGCTGGGTTGAAACAACATCAAGTGTTTTAACTCTAATAACTTCTAATAAAATATTGTACTGTGTGTGCAGATTTTTGTTCTTTTAACACGTAACGTAACATAAAATACCATCTGAACTACAGTATGTGGAAGTGACAGAGTTCAACTGAGTGCAGACCGAGTTGAACTTTTAGTAACACCCAGATCTTCTAAGTTTAAGGAGTTCTACATCGTCTAAATAGGGCTAAAGCAGGTCACAATGTAGTGGAGGTTGTGTGAATGTGCCATACGTACATACTTCTCCACCAGTACATCTCCACTCCTCTCATATGGACTCCCACACAAAGACAAGTAGACTGGGCTTAGCGTCACACGCCAACCCAGTTTTTGGGCTCTAGCTGGCTTTTGTTTAGCCAACAGGCTGAGCTAATGATCTCAGGGACAAACACCCCCCACCAGTCGTCCACCCAGGCATCCATCCTCCCACCCAGACCATTGTCCACCTAATGGACTAATGAACAGCGCTGCCTGACTAATTCAAAAAGTAGCTGCAAGTCCTCCTGAATGTTGAATATACAGTAGCAGCACTTTCTGTCGTACTCGCAGCACTTTCTACCACTGTCACATTAATATTTTGTCTATTGTCTCTCTTTCAGTATGAGAGAATGATGTGTGTGCAAGTCTGTATAGGAGGGTTATATTAGAGCCATGGAAGGAAAATAACATGATTTCTTGTTTGTTTTTTTAATTAGGGAGAAGAAAAGTTACCCAGACAACTGACTTTGGTAGTGCAACACAACAAACAAAAAAAGGGCAATCTAGCGATGTATAGTTGAGCCAGAAGACATCATTCTGTTCTAAATGCAATCAGTCATCATAGCAATAATTCATCAATCCTTCATATGATGAATTATTCAAAGGTTGACAATGTGTTAATCAATAATTGACTCACTTGACCTTTGAACTTTGACCACCACATAGTCAGATATTGAGTTATGAAGTTTCTGATTTGATGATGATAAAGTGTATTGTAGAGCCTGACCAGCCAGACCAATAGATCAGCTTTTGTTTGACTATTTTGGGGTATCAGCAATTATGTAGCCACGGTACACAATTACCGTTTGTGTCCCGATTTTTTACCTTTTAAATATTTTCTAAAATCTGTCAAATATTCAGTAACTTGTGGCCTAGGACTCTCTGAAATCAGGATCAGACCCACAAATCAGGCTCATTGTGGACAGAGTGACATACATACAGACATACAGCCTCATAGATCCAGAATCACTGCAACATGACATCAGCCCCGGCTCCTTACCTCAAGCTGTTCTGTGGAGCTGCAGCTCAGTTCGTCTCCAGACTCCGAGTCGTTGGTACGTCTCTCCGAGCTCTCCCCAGCCGAGTCGCAGAGCTCTTGGGCATTGTCCACGTCCAGCGGGGCCCTCACCAGGTCCGGAGAACGTGCGCGGTTCCGGGGCAGGGTGTTACATCTTCCACCATCACCGCTTCCCTTCTGACCACCTTGGACCAAGATCTCAGCCAGGACTCGGTCGTGCTCGGTGGGGCTGCTGGCGGCAGGGTTGTGGTTGGAGTCGCGGTGTGGGCTGGACGGGCTGAGACGATAGCTTGAGAAAGAGGAGGTGGCCGAGGGTGTGTTAGGCGAGGACGGCGAGCGGCTGAAGGCCGACTCGTGCCGTTGTTGGAAGTTGTCGTTGGAGTGCAGATCCAGGTCGTCCGGCCTTGCTCGGCATATCTGCCCGCCAGCGTGCTGGCCAGGGACCGCGTTGTTACCTGGCCCTTCAGGGGCCGTGGCTTGATGGAAGATGGGTTTGGGCGGGGGCATGAGGGCTTTGCGGACCTCTCGGACATACTGAGCCGGTACATAGAAGGCCTTCGTGCCTTCCTCCTTCCTCACCTGCCACCAGTCCTCATTAGTTTTCTTAACCAGCATGTAGCAGTCTCCCTGGTGGATGGTGATGAGGCGGTCTTTGGACTTGTACTCATAGTCATACTCCACCTCAATATAGACCTGGCCCGGTGCGATGGGCAGGTCCGCCATGACGCCACTGACCGTCTCTCTCTCCCCTCTGGAAGGATATTCACCGCAGGACAGACAGAGATGTCAGCATGGCTCGCCAGATGAAGGCTGGAGACAGCAGATAGACATAGGGGTCAGGACAGAAGTTCATTGAAGAGAGAGAATTATTTCTTAATTCATTTTGTGTTTATCTATCATCTGATTCAGTTACACCTGCCACCCTTGGCAACATTTATGCATTTAAAGCAGAATGACATTGAAAAATAAAATATAATAATATAAACTAGGAAGAGTAGTTGATTTTTATGGTCACTCTCTGTAATTCATTTGTCTTTTACACACACACACACACACACACACACACACACACACACACACACACACACACACACACACACACACACACACACACACACACACACACACACACACACACACACACACACACACACACACACACACACACACACACACACACACACACACACACACACACACACACACACACACACACCAGGGTGTGAGATAGTGAATGAGACTGTTAATGATTACACAGAAACTGTGATGTGAATGAGACACATGCTGCCATACACATTACATGAGACTCTTTCTTACAACACTGCACACACCCAAACAAACACACAGATGCACAGTCAGACACATAGCCATGCTTTGCCTTAACCCCTCAACCCAGTCAGACTCAGAACAAATGAAGATCAGTAATCCTGGGCGGAGCTCCCAGGCTTAAATGTGGCTGAGCAGCAGATGAGATTAAAGAGAAGGAGATATGACTTGTCTCTCTCTCTTAGCATCTTCCTCTCTTCCATTCCATCCATTCCGATTGCAAACAATAACAAGTGCTAATAGGAGTCAGCCAAACAATATCTGAGTACTGCTGCAGTTGTGTTGAGAGATGGAACAAACGCACATACTTTTCTGCTGATGTCACACACACACACACACACACACACACACACACACACACACACACACACACACACACACACACACACACACACACACACACACACACACACACACACACACACACACACACACACACACACACACACGCGCGCCTGAAATACACCTTTAGAGGCTTTGTTCAATGGAATGTGTAAAGAAATGAGCATGCGCTCAATTATTAAACCAACTGTAAAACCTAGCCTACTAAGCCTAGAGCTTAGTTTCAAAAGCTGACCAGAGTAGTGCTGGGACAATAACTGCCTTACCGCTATACCGCCGCCGTGGTTATATGATGCATAAATACAGGGTTACTTTAGCTCATGACCGTCCACAATGTACTTTTTTTGCTGGCTAAATTTACAGGAGTGCATATGGTGTACTATGAAATGTTTAGCTATCATCGATAATATAGTGTCACTTAAGCTTCACTGGCAAAAAGAGCATGATGGTGCAATCATGTCGCATAGCACATCCAAGAATCAAGAGGGGTTCATTTTCCCCTTACAAGCAGGTAAATGTTAGTCGTCGACTGATGGCACTGTCGCAAAAACATTTTATGCCAATAAATGTCATGCTTTTCTCTCTGTCTTCCAAGATCTTCAGGCCTAGGACCCCTTAGCTGAGAGAGATGAGGCAGGGACCCCTACTACATATTGTATATAATTTTGTTAACTTGCAGATGAAACCTTTTCATAGATTTCATAGACACCACAGCCCAGTTAGATATCATACCGTCACCGCCCTAGATGGCAGACCAGAGTCTTACAGAGAGGAACTGTGTTTTTTGGTTCTGGTGACTGATATTGTCCTTCTAATACGTGAGGAAACATGTTTTTTCAATTACTTTTTTCATATATATTTTTTTGTATTAAATTGTAAAAAATACATGAAAAAAGTAATTGAAAAAACACGGTCTCCTCACGTATTAGAAGGACAATATCAGTCACCAGAACCAAGGACGGGTGTTTAAAATTAATATCAAATATCTGTCCGGGGTGCTCCCTAAAGCCTGAGTAGACCCACATAAAAAGTGAAATAACCCTTTAATTGTTAATTGTTCTTCTTCTTGGGATTATTTTTAAATAGTGATTTGGTGTAGAGGGAAAAAAGGAGGGGACCAAGTATAGAGTAAGTATATCGGGTATACCCTGTCTATGGAACCACACAGCCTCCTGCATAGTAGAATCCAGAGAGTTAATTTACTCTATGAGTTAAATTAACACTCTGGATTTTCCTGTGTCTCTTATGATTTCCTAATTATCTAAACACACCGCAAAATAGGGCTACAACACAGAGTGAAAGAACCTAGGACACATTCCCCAAAACACCTCATTAGAATAGAGGTAGAAACCATTGCAGATGTTTTGCCAGTGGGCAATAGTGTGCAGGTGCATGAGGGAGAATTGCAGCAGTGCAAAGCCTGAGGCTGTTGAGCCTCTGAGCCTTAACACTCTTGTCTTGAGATTCAGAAGTTGTGGACTAGTGCTAGGCAAGATGGCGCCTTAAAGTTTTGTTGTTTCTTCGGTGACTGGCTTTTATTGTTGGCATTGCACGTCAACAGTCTACAGGCATAACCCAGTCTAGATATTATCTGGTACAAAAATGCTGCCAGTGAGTGCATTCACTTTTAGAACACAAAGGCCAACTTAAATATAGGCACTCTGGGACCTCCTCAAAGTGTCCCCAAAGAACGGCCTCCCAGACTGTGTTAAGCATAAAAATAAATGCATAACGGACATTTCCATTCATAGCAATGCTGTGCTTCCACATAAAGCATGGAGAGGAAGTCATCAAATCATGGGGGCCTCTGACACGTTTGTTGGATAAGATGCATAATGATAGAATAAGCATCATCCGGTCCCATTTCTCTGAACACAGTCGTAAGGCACTTATAACCTATCTATTCCTTGTATCTCTATGGTGCTTAGATCTGAGGCGTGTGTGTGTGTGTGTGTGTGTGTGTGTGTGTGTGTGTGTGTGTGTGTGTGTGTGTGTGTGTGTGTGTGTGTGTGTGTGTGTGTGTGTGCGCACGCAGTATATGAACTGCACTTTGTACATTTGAAGCCCTATAATGGTGACTTGTTTCTTGTGGTAATCTTTAATATTCTAATTAAATATTATTGGAACCACTGGATTTGTCATCATGGATGTTGCTTTAGATAAGCACTGCACCCATTGGAGAGGAGGCTATATTTACAGTGGGTGTGATTCAAACTATATAAAACTATATACAGATTTCCCTTCCCAATGTGTGTGTGTGTGTGTGTGTGTGTGTGTGTGTGTGTGTGTGTGTGTGTGTGTGTGTGTGTGTGTGTGTGTGTGTGTGTGTGTGTGTGTGTGTGTGTGTGTGTAAAATCCATAATTGCACCATACCTCAAAAATTAAGCCACTTCAAAGTGGGAGAATTCTTGAGAATAGGCTGACCACACAGCAATCCGCATCACTGTGATATAGCCTTGTTTAAAACCACATGCTTACAGCTCACCAACAGTCTCGTTACAAGCACCATCAACATAATTGGACGTGCTGCACCGCAAACTCTGGGCTAGTAGGCACTAGGCAGCCATTATGGAATACCCAGTGCTGTGCTGTCTTCACTCAACCTCTATGGTTAATTATCTTAATCAAAGACTATGCCTGGTGGCTCAGGCCAGTTAGTGCACAGACCATTATGCTCCTTTTGAGCGTGAGGACCTGCGTTTGATGCTGACCCCTGTTTTGTCTTATATGTCTCTCCTCTCTCTGCCCTTGGTTTCCTGTCTCCATATACAAGACCTAATTTAAAGGGGCTACACCATGAATTAAAAAAAAATATATTATATATAAATATTGCCCCCTAATACGTTTTAAACAGGTTGTAAGCCTAAAAAACATCCAGATATTTTTTCTCACAATCTGACTGTCTGTCATTCCAAGCTTTTTCAGCTGCAATACCAAAACGTCCTATTGGGCAGGGGGGAGCTACTGAGCAATTCTGTCTGGCCATCATCAATGCAAAATCAGGGTAAGTGACATCACTTGCCCTGCCATTCTGAAATGGCCTGTTCAGACACGCCCATTCAGGAAATCCATGAAATGAGCATGAATGACTGAATGTTAAAAAAAAAAAAAAAATTGGGGTACAAGAGACACTGGGGAGCCAAAAAAATACTAAAAACCTAAAAAAAAATGAAATTCATGGTGTAGCCCCTTTAAATAAAAATGCCAAAACATGCCACACTTTTTCACCATCCCCTCTTTTAACATAGCCTAGCCTACATCTTTCATGATTTTCCTTTACAAGCAGACCATGCTACAATCATATATGAAACACTGGAGTAAAAGATCAAATCTTATGACCAAACTGACAAAGACTGCACTAGGCTGAGTGAGCTGTACTGTGGGCAATTCCCACGCAGTAGTTTGGGTACTTACCATCATCAACACCATAAATTATTTTCAATGTTCATTCTTTGAAGTGGGTGTGGTCTACTGACCAATCAGAGAACGGTTAGGGTTTGTGGGTGAACACAGTAGAGCCATACACCACTGTAGAATGAATCCGGTGAATAGGATTTTGGTGATGCAAACTGGCATCATCACTTCAATGGTTAACTCTATCATCTGCGACGTCCAAATTCATTTGGCAAGTATCACCGGAAGAAACCGATACAGTTTCCAATGCCGTTGAATCTTTTCTTTACTGTATTATATGAACGTGCGACTGAGAAACCCTACCTGCCCATAGGCTTTCCACTCTCAGATACACAGATCAGCTATCTATCCATCTATAAGTAACCTCTTCTAAAGTAAACTGTATGCACTGTTGAACACAATCCGTCATGATGATACACACTTCACTGAAGAGCTTTGTTGTGCTGTAAGCCCAGAGATGATGTTGTTGTGGTTAAGACCCTTGTCTATGGAGCCGAATTCACCACCAATCCAGTAGAAGATTATCTCTTATGTTATGCCATCTCTTGGAAATGATACTCAAGAACAAAAACTCAAGTATATGTAAAAAAAATGCTTTTAAGGTTGTCTTTTCAGCATGGAAAAAAAGATATGGATACTTGTTTTTTTAATCATCCAGCCACTTTAGTGGGTAAATAATCATTATATGGGTGTTTCTTTAACTCTTAAAAAAATATATGTTGGCTTGTCAAACACAAAAATATCAAGTGGATTTTGGGACTTCTCATCCACTGAGCTTGTAGGGGAACGTTTGTTTCCCACCCTGCCCTGCCTGTTTCACACTTCCCCCTAAGATCACTGACAACCTCCCTGAAGTCAGGCCTGGGCCAGAGAGAGTGAATGTCAGTCAGTCCTAAACTTGTTGACTTAGCCAGTTTACATTAAAGTTAGACTACCCTCCTCCCTTCCAGATAAATAGCTACTACTAAAACCTAGTTCAACCTCAAAGTTGACCTAAAAATATTCTTATTTGGAGAAACGTGGGCTGGGGAGTTGCTGAACACACACAGGCCTATGTGCTTCCCAATATAGGGTACTATAAACCACATTTCTACAGTGTAGAAGTTGGAAAGGTTTACTGCCTTGCTCAAGGGCAGATCAGTGGTGTTTATTGAAGGAGCAGAGCCGAGTCTTAACTCTTATCTGCTTCCCAGCTTTCTTAAGATCTCTGTAAAAACAAGGAACATATCGTTGTTGTCGGGCAGAAACCTCTTATCTCCACATTTAAACTTTTTGTGTTTTCTGGTAAATTCTCACCCTATACCCAATCATACTACAGCGTCACACAAAAGCATCAAAAATAGCAGATCTGCAAGCTCGAAACGCAGTGCGAAGCGACACGTTTTGAGCTTGACAGTCTGCTATATTTGATTTTTTTAATCCGGAAAAGTAACAATTTTAGACATATGAGGTTTCCACCCGACAAAATACAGATCATGGGAGTAGAGCTTCTGGGAAAGAAAGGTCATGAGAGAGTGACGTGACAGGAGAGGAGTTGTGTCTGTGAAGTCGAGAACTATTTGATAAGGCATCTGTAGTAGAGAATCTGCTATCGTCAGCGCGTTCACTGATGCACCCTTACAGTTGTTTTTTTTCCCTTCCTCAGCAAAATGGAGAGCAATGCCTCGGAAGGAATTTTCAATTTTCAATATGAGCCTGTAAGGTGTTTTCCATCGAAGTGCGGGTATGTCAGGCCCATGGCGTCGTTCTTCAGTGTCAGCTCTGAAATGGCTCCACTTTGCAGAATTCGAGCTGTTTTTTTGACAATACAGAGATGAGTTTTTAATCACTCACTGGCCTCTGTAAAATTGTAATAGTTGGCCAGCAACTGCCCCCAAGTTAATAGTCATTAAGGTACATAAACTACCTATAATGCATACAGAATGCATGTGTGTGTATATTATCTACATACTGTATCTATCTGTCTGTGCTAGATACCGTATATATCTGCAGGCTTTTTTAGAGAGAGAGAGAGAGAGAGAGAGAGAGAGAGAGAGAGAGAGAGAGAGAGAGAAAATATGGCTATGAAACCTTCGAGGGTTCAGGTGATACAGGTAAATTGGCTGATAAACACACATATCTAATGAATGTGGTTGATAATGTAACATCACAGAGGTCTGAAGCAGAAGTACTCACTCCTCAGGAGGTCCATGGTGACCTCTGGGTGTAAGCACACCAAATATAACAGCTTGGTTCAGCACAGTATGTCCTAGTTAAACAACTCTCTCCCCACAGCTTTCCTTGAATAAGAGCAAATAGGCCATGTCTCACTCTGTCTCTGACTATGCTAAACCACACAGCATCACTGCATCCAGTGTGTAACATTTATATGGAATTTTCAAGGGGAAAGTGTTGGGTGATGTGTAGCAATTACTGTAGAAATCTATATTCCAAGAACATAAAAAAACATACATACACATACATACATTCTTGAAGAGTTTGATATAATGTTTTTGGAACACATCATAAATATACATTTCAGTCTTTTTTACTACAATGTTTACAAACATTAGTGTAAACAATCCTACAACAGCCCCCACAATACAGCAAATGCAGCTTTCAAACTATTTACCTGCTGTCCATCCTACAAGAGCTGAGACATTCACCTAGTGTCCTACAGCAGTGGTTCTCAGGCCGTGACCCCCCAAAATAATCATATTTGAACTGGGGAGGGGACCCCTCAAAATAAACAGGCATTACATTTTCGGTTTCACAGATAAATATTGTGAAAATAGAAGATTTATAAGCTCACAATGCCTGGCAGTGAGCTTGTAGATCGGCTATTTTTTTTTTTTCCTCTTTCTTATATTTTTTGACAATTTGGCCAATATTTGACCACTTTTTATAGTATAGTTTGTTGATTACTTTTGATGCAGTAAATGTAGTACCTATTTTTTTTTTTAGGTACTATAAAAAGGTCATAGAAGTCCTTAAATTGCCACTTCACTGTCATCTTGCCCCCCCCCCCCCACACACAAAATAAATAAATAAATAAAATCATGTGGGGACCCCCCTGGGGGGCCCGAATCCACAGGTTGAGAACCACTGTCCTACAGAATAAATGTCTCCACTGCTACACAAACATTTTGTTTACGTTTGAAGCACTGCTTGTGCCTTTAATGAAAAGACTACTAGTTACTGTAAAACATTACTTTCAGAAGAAAAAAAATAGGGGTGTTTTTTTTTATATGTCACTTGTCAAATTGAACTGATCTACACAAGCTTGTAGCTCAGTTCCTTTTGACAGACCGACACCGTCGTACTGCGGAGTATACATGAGGTAGGCAGGCAGGCAGGCAGGAGTAGCTAAACTGTTGCTAACGTTTTAGCTAATTAGGGTTTTGGCTGTTTCTCAAAGTGTAAGTAAATCCAAAACACTGGAAGTCAGGGAAAAATCTTACCTTCTTCTTGTAGCGAGAATCAGATCCAGAGAAAAGAAGACAATAATAACACGCTGCGGCCGCGGCAGGTTTTCCTGGATTAAAGTTTAAAACAATCCAATGAATGTTCCTTCTCTTCCTATTCCTTCTCCCCTCCTTCGACCTGTATCTGAATCCACTGGCTGGTTACTTCTTTGCGAAAGGTAACAGCCTCAGGACAACCCGCTGTTCCGTCAGATCTTAACACGCTCGTCAAGAGAAGCCTTACTAAGTAATAAACATCCGGTTGGCAGACTTCAAAATAAGATATCATTTTTGTCTCCGCCAGGCAGAAGAGGTGGCAGAGACTGTTTTGCACCCTGTCCGTCCGTCCGTCTGTGAACAGCTAATCTCCGGCACCGTTGGCCGGATGGCACTTTTTTATATTACTCCTACAGATTGTGTCCAAACACCACGCAAATCGGTAGGTACACTATGGGTACACAGTATTTGAGGAACAAATGCCACCCTTTTAATATTGCCTTATTATAGCACCACCAGGAGGCCGATTTTGTAAAACATATTTTTGTATATTACTCCTAAAAATGTAAAAAAAAATCCTGTAGGCCTATCCAGTATGATTTTTCTTCAATGTTTACAAAAAATATATGATAAACATAGAGTAGCCTACACAACATTGTGTTCAATCACTAAAAGAGGGCAAGCAGTTTATGGACTAATTCATTCATAATCTTCAGAAATGAAATGTATTCGGACATTAGATACAAATGAAAAATATATGTGCATATGATTTATGAGAAAAAACTAAAACAACATCCATTCCAAACTAACGCTAGCAGAGTCATGCCTATACATTACATCACCATTATCCATGAGAGAGAGAGAGAGAGAGAGAGAGAGAGAGAGAGAGAGAGAGAGAGAGAGAGAGAGAGAGAGAGAGAGAGAGAGAGAGAGAGAGAGAGAGAGAGAGAGAGAGAGAACTTAACCACATAACCACACTCATTCAAAGATCCAGTGTAAATATCTAGGGCCAGCAGCTCATAAAATTGCCTTTTGTACAACTTGTTGCTATTTTGCAGAAGTTTTTCATATTAAAGTAAATGGGGCAATCAATCATCATACAAGAATCAAGAAGGATTGATGTCCCTTACCCATCACTTACATTTACACATTTAGAATTGACATTACAATGCCTATTTATTTTAAAGTAAATACACATTTTAAAAGTATGGCCTATATTTTCCATATTCAATAATGTCAAACAACAGCAGGCTTGTGAAATTATGGTAATAATTACTTTATGGCCTTTTGCACTGTCCCAACTCCCAAATAACTATAACGACACTTTTATTTTGAAGTCCCCCACCTGGAAGTGGCATGCTTGTGTAGGTAGTTTGACGAGCGAGTTCACATTATTCAAACTAACTTAACACTGTTACAGGACAGCCTCTTCTATTCGACTCGGTACGCGCTCCCAGTTTCCTTTAATCTACATCATGTCCCGGAGGAACAATTGCGCTTTGATTCGTTAATTAGTCGTCAGGCAACCAGCAGTCTAGCTTGTCTAAACAAACGTTCTACCTCTGTCATTGTAGCTGCTGTGTGGACTGCAGTGTGGGCACTGTTCAGTGTTTACCAGACAACCATTCACAGTGGGACCATCGCTCCGGGCTATGGGATACAAATTTCACCTGCTTTCCAGGTGTTTCCAGCGCCGCCAGGACACCACCACCACCTAGTGGCCAGCGTTTACATTACATTTGTGTTGAACCGAAGAAGGCAAATACTTTAGACTAGAGATAACTAGATAACACAATCATAAAATTACAAGGCAACTTTGTTCAATGTCGTACAACATAGTGCACGACAGTAGACTGCAATGAATGTACAAGATAAGACAGTCAGATTAATCTGGCCCCAGGCTAATAGTCATGGTGTGTGTACCAAAGGGTGACAAAAAAGTATCCACATCTATTCACCCGAGCAAAACCCCAATTATTTGCATCCCTGGCATCTTTGATGCGTCACCACTAGCGCAGGACTATCACGTGATCTTAAAAATGTAAGGCATAATACAATAACTTGTCCTTTGATATGCATAACAGCTAAATTGCAAGATAAAAAGGAATAGTCTTTGTATACATTAAAGTAGAAATTGTAGGAAACATGTTCGAGACCAATGTTTATAAATTCCAAGCCTACTCTTGATGGTGCCTTGTCACTAACAATTCCATATGGTGCCGATTATGTTTGTACATGGCCTATGTGTTAGTGAAACGCTTGAGATGTTGATTATACATAGTGCAATATAAATTGTTAGTCTATCTGTTATACCAAAAAAAAAGTTATTCATCGTATGGAGCTGCTTACATGCTACTGTCATGATATAATGGCTTCACTTTTCAAATGAAAGAGAAAAAAAGACAAAAAAACGTTTTCTCATAATTATTTAATCACACATACATTTACATCATGCAGTCAATCCAAAAATGTGAAATTAACCTTTCCCATTTTCCTCCAAATCAGAGCCCTGCTATTGTGTCCCCGTTCTCTAGGAATGATCCAGTACCTTCGTCCACAGATGGAATCCTTGAAATTGTCCTTTTGTTTGAGTTTTATTTTTTAGAAACTATTACACAGTAATAAAAAGTGGCTATTTTTTTATTTAGAGTTAAAGCAAACAACTTTCAATTTGGATAAACACCATAAACATTTATTTTTGTGTTTTAGTTCATTTCATTATTCTCTTCCCATTTCATATCCAGTATTGGGTAGGAGCTATGGAAAAAAGGTATACATTTTGTAGACCATGCTGTGATGTATCACTTTATCTAAAAGATCCAACAGCAGGAATAACCCTCTTAAGAGACACAATACATTGTCCTGTCATAGTTATGGAGGAGCCACTCCTCCCACAGTGGGAAACTAAAATGCCCATACTAGTCCCAATTTATCAACTGATAACAGCTTTACTAATAAGTCCATTTGTTTAGCTTTAGAAACGTCTTGTTCCTCATTTAAAGTAGCCACACATATGGAGTGTTTTCTACCACAGGAGAGGATTCTGAAGTGCTATTGACCATAATGTTACTTTTCAGAACAGGTTTACTTTGATGCCTTAATGTGGCAGGACTACAACTAAAAAAACAACAAAAACAACATGTCACCCTGGCCAAACCTAACAGTTATGACTGATATACTGTTATAATTTATTGCACTTGCACAAGTTGTTAGTGTTTACATGCTGGGAGGGGGTTACAGTCTCAGCAAGCTCGCTGCAAATGCTTAAGGAGTTTCAAATGATTAAAAACACAGTGTGGTGAGATAGAACATGGGAAAATATTTTAAAATGGGAAAAAAAAGGAAGACAATAAAATAGAATCCTAAACCCCTCAACTACTCATAAATTACCCTCTCCTCTCAATCATGATATGGGATTTCTTACATATCCAACTTCTGCCTTGCCATAAACCCTGCTCCTCTGATTGGCCGATCAGTGGCAAGGGTCTGGCAACTCAAATGCAGCCCCACCCTGTCACATGACATATGCATCCCAATTTACACTCCAAAGCTATGGAACAATGCAACAAATACAGTACTGTACATACATCCAGCTGAGCACATTGCCATACAGTTGTGCAAGTACAGTTAATAGGCCCAACATCTACTATAACGAATGACAGGGGCACCGTTTAGGGTAAAAAGGATTCGGTCAAAGTGAGGCACCCTTAAAATGATCAATTCATTTACGTTTAATTAACTTGACATGGCAGGGAACGTCCCAAGAGGAGCCGGCGAATCGATGCACTATTCCTAAGCGGACAAGTTTACATTGAAAACTAAATAATGGTTCCAGCCATCCATCAAATATCCAAGCAAATTAAGGGGACACAGCTTGTGAAAGAGCAAGTTACACCAGCCTAGCTAAGACAGGACAAGCATTTGTGTGGGTGCTATCTCAGCCTATACAACCTGCAGTCTATGTGCTCCAATGTGCAGAGATATAAATAGGATCCAGTAACAATGCATATTAAACCACCTAGAGAAGTTAAAACGGTACATATCTACTTGGATAGGATGTGTTCTTTATACCGGATCATTCTCCTCCTACGTTCCTTCCTTGTTCTTTACAATACATCCTTCGTGTGAAGTCACCAATGACGAGTATACATAATTCTTTTTTAATTTAATGATAATAAAAACAATTGGCCTCCACAGGTATTTAGTTAAATACATCTACACTGTCGCACGTCTTGGCATTTATTTGTTTTCCTCCTCTGTATTCTTTCCCTCTTCCATTCCCCAAATCCCGTAGACCTCGTCGGGAAGCGTGTGCAGTAGTGCCAATTTTACATCTGTACAACAAGACCGGACAAAAACAGTAGTGCTTGATGCCATCGAGTCGTTTCAAAACTGGAAAAAAAATTCTCCATCTTTTATTTTTTGTCCGTAAAGAAGCATGTACAGTAAAATCTATCCAGAGAAAGTGTGGTTAACAACCGATAATAATGACGATGAAATTGTACAGAGGTTAGACTAGACCGAGCTATTCTCGTGGCAGGGTCACATATATATATTTATATGTTTTCGCTTGTTTTTCCAAAACCTCGCTACCGTTACATTCAGCCTGGCACGGTGCAGGAGAAAACGACCACGGACGACGACAGGCCGTGCAATCAAACGAAACCGAAACTCAGCAACAGCGATTTCGCTCGACGAGACAGCGCTCAAGACTGCGTTTGGTTTTCGGTGGATAATGATATCTTAGCGTGTTGTAAATTAAATTTCATTTTTTTTCTTTTTATATCCAGAGATAAGAGATAGGAGATATGAGGAGGTGGGAGGAGTGGGGATAGGGTGGGGGGTGGTGGAGCTGTACAGGTCAGGAATATTTATATATATATTTATATTTATGAGGCTCCTTGGCCGTCTTCTAAAGCTGAGGCCAGGAGCTGTTTGCTGTAATGGAATGACAGGTTGTCGGGGATGATTTCAGCTTCTTCTGTGATGATCAGCTGTCCCTCTGCTCTTTAGCTGCAATGGGGACAAGGTTGGAGTTGTAAAGAGCTTCAAATCTTAAGACTTTCACACAATTGTCTTCTAAGGTTAACTTCAGAATAATAATTCAAAAATATTTTTTACCAGGCAGTGTTTACACAATTTTCAGCTCAGTTTCAAATCCATAATGTTGCCATATTGGCACAGTTTTTATTTTCTTTGATACTAAGTGAGTGGCTGCCATGTCTCCTCTTGTCAAAACATATGAACTTTGTGAACAACATGCTGTGTTGGTTGGTTTTGAGGAAAGAGACCAGCTTGTTCATTTATCATTTCAAGTATCTTGGGTTAACTGTAATAGATCATCCCAGCAGTCACTGGGTTGTCAAATGTATTGATAGTCACGCTTTGTAACAACACGCTGAGTAAGTGTCCGTCTGATGTCCTCCTTGTCGTTACCGCTCGGCTCACTCAGAATCTATAGCAAGCTGCTGTAATACATTATTGCAATAAAATTCAATACCAAGCACCACCACAATCGTAAAGTGTAGGGCTACGTGATGTCAATTCCCAAGCCCATTGCATGGCTCAGTTTAAATAATGTTAATCACATTGTCATATTGATTATTACTAATGCAATACAAGATGGATTCGATCCCTCTGAAAGTAAATACAACAGGTTGTTGTTATAGGCTACTTGACGTACAGTATACCGTTTCAGTCAGTCTACTAAAATCAAACTGGATTAAGCTTGTCCACCGGTCCAGACCAGGTAAACTTGAACTCTACTCTAGGTGTTTTTTTTTATTATATAGATGTAAGCAAGTCACCCTGGTGGAGACAGACAGGACTAGGGACTTACATCTTGTCCGGCTTGTTGCCACCCCCTCCCCTGATGGCCACTGTCTGGCTGTTCTGGTAGAAGCCCCCTCCAGTGCGGTTGAAGTTGGGGTGGGTGGGGGAGGCCACTGGTTGCTGTCCGGGCCGGATGGGTTTGGCTGAGAGGAAAAGAGAGGAAGAAGGTAGGAGGGTATAGGAGATGAGTGGTTAAGTTTAAGTACGTTTACAATTATAAAAGTGATCGCTATTTGCAGAGTTTGTGGTTTTGCAGTAAAAATGTGTTCAAAGCAGTTCTCTCACAGAATCTTTAAGTTAATTTATGTCAAACAACACAGTGGAATGGAAGTGGAATGACTTTCATGAACTGGTTTGCTGATATATAGGTTCATTCTGAATCCTGAAGGTCCTCTACTCACCGATCTGGGCAGAGTGCCCCCTCCTGGCCATGTTCTTGGCCCTGACAGCCTCCTTGATGCGGTCCACCTCCTGCTGGTAGCGCTTGCGGTCGCGGGCGGCATTCTCCTTGGCCTCCTTCAGAGCAGACTCCAAGGCTTTGACCCGCTCAGCTGTAGCACGAAGACGTTTCTCCAGTTTAGGAAGCTCACAGCGCAGGTCTGCATTGTCACGAACCAGCTGCACAGAGGAGGAAGACAAGGTTGGATGTGGTTTTAATGATGTGTGGTTTTAATGATGATCACACTAGTGGTGTGCACATCCAAAACCCACATAGGCCAGGTACTGGATAAAATAAATAGTGGTAATAAAATAAAATTGCTTAGCAACGATGTTAGATTAGTCCATTCGCTAATAAACAAGAATGTTTTTACGTTGTGTTGTAACTATGTTAACTGCCGTTTACTTTACTGTTTACTTCGAGAGTTGGGGCCGCTACGCGACCCGAACACGATGCACCACCGATCTGACCAATATGCCCATATATGGAGATCTCTGCATCTGCCAATCCTTGTCCCTTTTATGCCCATATAGGGAGATCCCTGAAGTCATCAGTATATGCCCATATATGGGCATTCCCCTGTTTGTGCCCATATATGGAGTTGATTTGTTTGTGCCTGATGCCATGACGACACATTGTGGGTAGACAACACACTACATATTTGGGCACAGCTGCACTGGGAACTCCTCATATGGTTATGGCTGAGTCATAGTGACATGAGCGTGACGACGTGGTCCACCGGCAGACCGGCTAGCCAGTCCTCCCATTGGCCAATTTTAATATAGGCTGTGGATGAAGTCTCACCTGTTTGTGAACCTTGGTAAGCTGCTCAAGGTTGTTCTCAAGAAAGGAGATCTTCTGTTTCTGAGCCGCACTGCCGCCTGTGTCATCAGAATCCATCTCAGCACTCTGCATGAAGCACACACACACACACACACACACACGTGTGATCAAATGCTCAATTTTGATCTCCTTTCTACCAGTTATTGTTCAATGAAATCTTGCCTAAACATCCTCAGAATATGGACGCCAGGTTGAAAGTGCTTAATAAAGTGCATCTTTTACCTTCTTGACTCTGGTGGCAAGGTCCTGGACAAACAGTTTCCTCAAGTTATGCAGGGTCTGTAGCTCCTTGGCCTGGGATAAGACACAGACAAACAGAAATACAAACATTTAGGCGGTGAGCAGAGATGCACATTTTTGGGAAGGAGGGAGGGGGGTGGGCTGTGTAACGGACCCTAGTATGGCCAAAACCTTTATTTTGAAGGCTCTAGCTGGAACACGGAAGTGAGGACGGCTGGCTTCCTGAAAGGGGGCTATTTAAACCAGCTCAGTGACAGCATGGCAGAAGAAATGTTTGTTACAGACGGCAACTAAGGAAAGACTGCACATAGACTGCATGTCTACTAATAGACCTGAAAGGATGGTCAAGGAAACGACTGTACAGAAAATGTTTATTAATGGACCTGAAAGGATGGTCATGGAAGGTGACAGAACTCTGCCATAGCGCCTAGCTGGAAGGGGAAAAAGGTATTATTTTTGTATAAATGTTTTTGGTACTGTTGTCACTAGATGCTTAATTGAGTTTTATTGGTTTCTTATGGTTGTTTATGGATGCTCTATAATGTATGGGATAATAATGTCTAATGTATTCATAATGATGTATTGATAATGTTTAGGAGTTTATATGAAGTTTTAGATATGATTTTGTTAGGGTTATTGATGCAATGATTTATTAATTGACCTTTGATGTATGTATTGTATGTTTCTTTTGTTTTAGTTTTCACGTTGGGTTCTGAATAAAAATCATAAACTCATCAGTCGAGCTTCACCTCCTTAATGTCCAGCTGGGTCCGCTACAGGCTGGGCAGAGAGAGATGTGTTTTTGTATATTTTAAAATATCTTGACATTTTATTTTTTAATTTCCATTTCTAATAAGCAGCAAGCTATATATGCTTCGATTATTTTGATTTAAATTAGCACAAATTCGCGCAACTGTAAAGACGAAAACGGAAGTGGGGAGGAGACGTCACATCCGCTTTATCCTCTGATCATTCTCAGAGCTTCCGTGCTCCAGACTGTAGGGCAGAAGCATTTGAACATTGTGGGAGGCAACAGTCTGGCTCGCGAGACTACACCCTTAGTGACAAAGTGACCTTCAAGGCCTGTCAACATGTTTCCTGTTTCAGTGAACTCACCACTGTTTCCTCCAGTCCCTTCAAGTCCTGTCTGGCCTGCTCTCTCCTGTCCTGCATAACACTGGACAAACAACAACAGTTAAACTACATCATATGCTGTCAGAGCGTGAGAGGGAGAAGTCATTGCAGAGTAAATGGATTTGAGGTTATAAACGTGCCAGGTACTTTATTTGATGACTAATCAATTAATTAAGCATGAAAAGTTGATAACGTGGCTATTTAGAAATATGGAAATGTATGTTGGAAATAGAACCTTGTTAATAAAGCCTACATATTCCTCTGATTCCGGACTCCAGTTAATATTTTATCATCTGTGTAAGTGCGTGTGGTAACATAACATACGTGAGTTCGTGCAGCTTCCGGGTCTTATCTTGGTCGGTGGATTTGAGTTTTTCGTGTTCCACCCTCAGCCTCTCTTGCTCCAACATAATCTTCTGGTTAAGACTGGAGAGAGCAACAGAACATCACACAATCACTACTGGGAACCATGAGCATTTATTTTTGTTTTAACCTTTTATCTATTGAAGTGTCATAATATCTCTGCCAAAAAAGAAGCCATACAGGAAAAAGTGTGAGGCAGACAAAAAGAGTGAGGGGGGGGGGAAGAGTAAGACAGAGAAAAAAGGGACAGAGAGTCATAGGATGGCTTGGAACCCATGATTTGATAGACACGTGTGTGCACCAACTGTTTTAGCCACTAGTTCTTCCAGTAGCACACCACTACAATAGTAAACATGTCTTACTCCTGCAGTTCAGTAATGAGCTTCTCCTTGTTGTCCAGCTCGTCCCGCAGGCTACTAATCTGTTTCTGGTGGGACTCACGGTGGGAGTGGATTTGTTTCTCTACAGCCTCCTGAAAACGAACGCACGCAAGCAAGCGTGTGTACACACACACACACACACACACACACACACACACACACACACACGTGAGAACCAACAGGAGAGCACTTCACTGACAAACATTGTCACACAGTAGTTGTCATAACTTGGTATGGAATTACAGGACCATAATTTTCAAAAAAATCAAGGCTTGTCAGATTTAAGGCAAAATATAACTAAAATAATGGAACTGGAAATAATTGTAAATTGTAATAATACAAATAATTGGAATGTCGTATGAGTACTGCAGGTGCAGGATTAAGTGTTTGTGTATTCTCTTCTTTGTTGTAACATCAACCAAGTTGTTTAGGATGTACATTTACCACTTTCTGGGTCTCCGATACTTGCCATAAACTCATTCACATAAATAAAAAAAACAGGACCTCCAATAACTTGCGCTGGATCCCCTTATACTGAATCAAAAGAAACGGAAAGAATTCTGAATATTATATGTAATCCATTCAGTTCTGTTTTATGTACCGAGGGATGTACCTTGACTTCATTGGCAGTTTGTATCTCGTTCTCCTTCTCCATGGCATGGACTTTTTCTGCAAAGAAAAGGACCTCTGGTAAATACAAATGGTACAATATGTGCAAGTCTATTTAATAGAACGTATCTGACAATTAGGTGCAAGGCTGGTAACCAAACAAAGTCTGAAATAAAAACCAAAAGGCACAGTGAAACATCACTTCAAAACAAGATGGGTTGGATGACCTCACTCGGGATGGATGACCTCACTCAGGATAAGTCCCAACGGTCATCTGAGTTCTACCCATAGGGGTTACAAGTCAACAGTTCAACACGGTAAATGCAGTGTTGTTTTTTCTAAGATGGAACTGTTCATAGTAGTTCAGGGTGGGGTCTACTGATTAAGAGAAACCATTCAGTAAATGTAAAGTCACAGGTTCAAACCCCAGCCCCAGTAATAACTAATGTATCCATCTCATCAAGTCCTGCATCCTTGAGCCAAGCACATCTCACTCTTTTGAAGTTGATATTTGCTATGAACTTATGAGCATTACCTAAAAGCCTATAAGCAGTGAGAGTCTATGGGCCCTATCTTGCACGCCGCCTTATCCCTAAACTTCTTTGCCATTTTTAATTTAACATTTAAAATTGTTCAAATAGACGATCTACAAGCTCACAACGTGTTGATGTAGATCGGCTAGTTGTACTATTTTAAAATGTTTTTTAAAATGGTAAAATATGGCTAATAAGTTTAGGGATAAGGAGTAAGGTGGCGCACAAGATAGGGCCCCAAGTAATAAAAAAGTGAAGCCAACTTATTGCACTGCCCTTTCATCACTGTGTCACACTACAAAAATGATATATTTTCAATCGAAAAGTGTTGCTTGATTTAAAATGCCTCTCAAACTTTACGACGACACATTTTCCAGGGTAGTCTGCCTCCATGCTGTCACTGAGCGATGGTCCGTACCTTGGGCGCTGATCTTCACCAGCTCCTCATTCAGAGAGTCTATGTTCTCCTCCAAATGTCTCTTCTTCTGCTCCACGTTCTGCAAGTACTCTGACAGGGACTTGATCTTAGCCTCGTGCTGCAAGCAGGAGAAAATGCAAAGCGTTAAAATGTTTTAATATAAAGATGGATTATATAGATTTATAGATGATTTTATGGATAGTTAAGGTGCTTGTGCATTTAAACAGAGAAATGACAGACCCACAGGAGAAACAGATGAAAGGCTGTATGTTCAAAGTAAAAATATCTCAGAGTGTATAGTTTCAAGATAACGATTAATCAATGTTAACCTATATGATAACTTCCACTTTGTTTCACTACACTGTAAAAGTGTAGTGAGTAATAATTTAAGTCTGAGAGTGTTCAATTGTAACCACATGGACCCGTAAGAGTCCATGTGGTTATATTTGTTCAGATCCAGATCAATGCTGTGCGGTGGACATCCTTCTCCTCCTACCTGGGAGATACGCAGTTGACAGGCGGCCAGCTCCTTCTCGTTCTCATCCATCTTCTTGTTGCTCTCGGACTGTGTGCCCTCCAGCTGCTTACAGCGTTTCACCATGGTCTTCACCTCTGACTTCATTTTGCTGATGTACAGGCGAGCCACCGTGAACTCCTCGTCTATCAGACCACTGCCCTCATGTTGCTGAGGGACAAGATGGTAAGAAAAAATTAAGTTGAAGTGTGGGGGAGAAAAAGAGATTAGAGTAAGATTATAGACTCATATTGACATCTTTAACATAAAGCATTACCGGTAAGTGTTAAAACTACAAAGTGAGTGCAGTATATGGTCTAATGTCTCTAGTATGTCTTACATTGATAACTTGTGCTCCATGTGAGGTCCTGTTGTTCCTGTATGTTATGTGCGTCAATGGGTATTTTGAAACTTGCTAATATTTTTCTCTAGACAAGATATTTCTGTTTACTGTACTTTGTTATTTCAGGGTTATTGCATGTAGCAAATTACATTTTAAAACACTTTAATACCAGTTAGAATGGAACATTTCACCAGTGAACATTTCACCAGTGAACAAAAACATGAAGAGATGAAAAATGTGCTCCTTGGAGCTCAGGTCTCCGCCAGGGCAGGTAGCTTATTGTGGGCCAGCAATGTGCTTCACTGATGCCGTGTTCATGATTTGACGCATTTTGTTCAACACGGGCCACTTGTTGGCTTCCACCACACAACTGTGGTGGAAGCCAATCAGGATGGAATATGAAAAATCTTACAGATCTGTCTTGATCACATGACTATAGAGATAATGTGTACCGATTGGGGTGATGTTTGGACAAAAACTGTAGGTGTAATTTTTGTTGTTGTAAAAATCGGCCTCCTGGTGGCGCTATAACAGGCCGATGTGAAACATTTGGCCTCCAGGGAGTGTGCGTGCAAAGTTTCACGCCGATCGGTCCAACAGTGCCAAAGATTGGCTGCTCACAGAAATCTGCCTGGCAGTGCATCGTTATAATGATGGATGGATGGACGGGGGCGAAAACATAGTTACGGCCACGCCTTCAGCTTGGCGTGGATTTAAAACTAGTAGGGATTCAGTGCATCAAAATCTGAGACTTAATTTAAGACAAATTTGACTGTATAAAAAAAGAAATAAAAATAATTTAAGCCATGAAAGTAGTAAATACAATTGAAGACCTCTTATCAGGGCCTGCAGACAACCTAGATTCAAGTGATTTAGGTAGTGACACACTGTAGACAGTTTTGATGATATCAAATAGTGCCACAGAGTTATTGTCCCGGCAGTACGTCTGCGGTCGCTATACCTTGATGTCGTTGCTGCCCACGGCGAGGCCAATCTCCGCCAGGTCTTTGAGCAGCGATGACATCATCTCCGTCACCCTCTTCTTCTGATGATTGGACATCTCCTTCAGCTTCTGAAGCTCAGAGTCCAGAGACGACAGGATGGACTGCAGTGACAAAAGACAACCAAGAGGGAAGGATATCAGTAACATGTACAATATATATAATATAATGTATACCAGTAAGACTCCCTAATCGGGAGATAAGCGACCGTAGGTCACATGTATACAGAAGAGGGCTGTAACGGCGATTGGTTCCTAGTTGTGTGGGCAATGTATAGTTTTGTTTGGTGGTCTAAGAAATGTGGTGGCAGGCATGTTGATGACATGAGTGTAGACATACTGTGTAGTGTGTAGCAATTTGCGTGTTTTTAGGGGCAAAACTGTAGGAGTAGTGGGCAAAAATGTGTTGTGAAAAGCGGCCTGAAGGTGGCGCTAGAAGAGGGCCATGTGAGAAATTAGGGGTGGGGTGTCCGCGTTGCCTTGGCGGACGAATAGGTACCGGCCGCGGCTCTCCCGGACGCTCCTAGCCCGAGTTACGGCATTTTATGTGAGCTGCAGTGGCAGGGGGTCCTCCACTGGGGGCGCCACCACTTTTGCATCCGTTCTGGAGCACCAGGAGTGGGTGGTCCCCGGGAATGCCCCGTGAGCAGCCCCGTTGGGGTGGTCATTTGGTCATTTGTCCACATGTGCTCATTTTTTACACTTGGGGGTCCCCGAGGCAGCTGGGGGTCCCTGGAGCTCCGGGGGTCCTTGGAGGGTGTAGTTTGGCAGGTAAGGAGTGTGTGTGCAAAATCTGGCATGGATCGGGGCAATGGGTGCGGAGATATGAGCAGGGCAAAAGTGTGACGTGTGTGACGGAGTGACGGGACGTGTGTGACGCACGGACACCTGGAGCAGGTTTCTTTAGTAAATGCGACCTACGGTCGCAATAAAGTACGCACATAATGGATAATAATAATTTACCATTTATTTGTTTGTACAGATTTGTATTCATTTTCAGTTGACGCATTCAGAGCTGAATTATTAGGTCCCTCAGCGTGTTTGCCGTTTCTGCAAGTGTGGCCAGTTTCGCGTATTGGACTTTTATGCCGACTGCAATATCGCACTATTAATTTATAATATTGACCACATCACATGAACGCTTAAATAAGTCTCACTCTTACTATCTGATGAGGATACAGTATGGATGAAATCTAGCTGTACTGTGTCTCTTACTCCATTTTCGATGTAGGACAGTGAATCGGATATGTTCACTCAAAGGACGGATTTCCCCTCAGTAATCAATAAAGGACGGATTTCCCCTCAGTAATCAATAAAGCTCTGATCAAAGATTATCAGATATCGGCCGTTTCCAGAATAATCTTTTACCTCGGCAAAGGTGAGCAAGCAATTGTTCAATAGAAAGGGCTTATATACTTCATCTTGCCACGGTGTATTGCGGCTAACAGAGCCGATCTACAAACTCACAAGGCGTCTCATCCGCGGCGCTTGTGGTCTTGTATATCGCCTGTCTTATCCGCTCGACAGTGGCATGAAACAGGGACTTGGATTTGAATGAATGGATTTATGAACAATGAAGGGTGCACATTGTGCGACCAACACATAGGTGGAGCATATAATGATCAGCAATGATCATAATATATGCAGCAGCTACAAAGGAAGGAAACGGCGAGCGAATCCTTCATCTTCCAATATACAGTGTAGGCTACTGATATATCGCAGCTCAAAAGTTGTAAAACATGTCACAAAATGACAGCATTCACAATTCATATATAAGTCTCCGACTTTGGAACCGACATGGATATAATCACCTATACTGTACAAGCATAGTGACACTGTCAATGACATGAAGAGAATGTTTTGGAAAGTGATGGAAGAACACAGGCAAGTGACTATGCTAGCAATCCTGGCATCATGAAACAGTGAACATGACAGTAACAAAAAGAAAGCTTATTATGTACATTACTAGCCTACCTACCCAATCAGCCGTTCATATTTACAATCTCTTTCAACCTTTAGTTGAACAAGGTCGCGATGCATACTGTAGCCTGAAACATGCTAGCCTAGTTGGTTTATTCTCTGTAATATTACAGCAAACGATACAGTGTAGCTTGTTGACATAGGCTATCACTTGTCCGTCCTGACACACGTGTTGTGATGTGTATTAAATTATGGTCGACAAATGTAACACCTGGCCAGCCCAGAATAATAAAAAATCTTGTCGGCCACATTGGCCGGCCAGGAGAATGCCTAGCGGAAAGCCTGCTTCACACATACCTACAAGCCTCAGGTGTCCCAACGCACCACAGGTTGTATGGACCGGTCTCCATGCCAACAGTCCACTCATTCACTTCTGGTATGTCTTGTAGACTGTCTTTCTCTCGGGACAGCCTGACCGTCATGTGAGCAACTCGGGAGGGTTAAGATTAGATCTTTGAACCCCTCACAGCCTCACACTAGACTCACTAGAGGATAATTATGCCCAGGATTTGCTGTTTCTGACCCAAAATCACCCCGATTATCTTGTAGTCTGAGTCCAGCTTTATGCAATATACACAACCTTTTACCCTACAATGATGTCGGTAATTTAAGATCAGCTTAGAGAATGAGGCCAAGAATTCAGTTATAATGAAACAATTGTACACGGTGTGGTTGTAGTTGGGGCAGGAAGATATATCCTATATTAAATTTGCCTAGTGGGTGGACTTCCGGGTTATCTGCAAAGGGGCGGAGTTTGGGTAGGACTCTTTGTTTCTGCTATGTTGTAGCTATGTTCTAGCAGACCATGTGTCCAATTTCCTACAAATTTAGCCTAAAATATCACTTACCCTACCTTTAAGTAAATTCCCAAGATTCAGCCACATTTACTATTGAATAGTAGCTAACTGCCAGACTAGTAGACACATTAAATAGCCACAGTATAAAATGTATTATCAACTGACACTGGTGATCATTTCTATAACTTATGTTGTACTGAGCCACCAATATACAGGTTTATTAGTGTTGAGCTCAGTTCTAGGGTCTGTCAGGTTAATCAAGTATACCCTTGACTTTTCACTTCCACAACTCACCGATTTCTGGCTGAGCTCCTCGCTGATAGCCTCAAACTCCTTGGTCTTGTCCTCCACCTCCTGGCTCTTCTGGTCATAGTTGACGGCCAGCTCCTCCAGGGCCTGCAGCACTTCCTTCACCTCCTCCTTGGAGGCCTCGTTCTCTGCCTGCAGACGGTTCAGCTCTGCCTGCAGGTTCTCGTGGTCGCGGCGCGAGGAGGCCAGGAGCTAGCAGAGGAAATAGTCGAGGGTGCAGCTTGGTCAGTTGATCTGATATTTATTTGTTTATTACATTCACAAATATGTAACCTAACATGTTCAGTGGTCATGCAAGGCTATCAAGTACATTTTTGGACTCTGGCAGTGACTGCCAATGACGAGATGTCTCGTCACATTTTGCTAAGGTTTAGCCTGCCAATGACGAGATTGTGTTTTCAGTGGTTTTCCACTAGATGGCGCTGTTCGCTTGCCTATGGGTCACTGTTTGACTCTCTGTGAAGCAGAGGAGCAGCAGGTCACGTGATCGCAAAAAGAACAGCCCGTTCTCTTCCTTGCTATTCCATTTGGAAGAATGGCTTTTACTCTGTGTTGCTTTTTGGCGAAAACAGCCTACATTCAACTGCCCACAACTATGGAACGGGTGATCGCGGTGGCTCGCTCCCCCCCCCCCCCTAATTTGGAGCACCACTGACACATACTCTCTCATAAGCCAGGCATAGAACTCAACTTTTAAGCAACAACAACAAGACAATTAATCTGGTGTATTGACAGATCTCCAGCAGATCCAGGTCAGCCTATGCTACTCAAATCCCCTGTTGGCAACCCTATCCCAGCCATCACAACTACATCCGAGGCCATCTGAGGTGTGAGGAATCACAGGATACTATTTATGTCCCCTCACGTTACACCTCAACCAGCGAGCCTGGACTGACTATGATTATGATCACACTGGGTCATTGGGTTCATAGACTGGAGTGCCACTGGATCCAAAGCACCCTAGTGGTACCAATTAGGAATCAAATTCAGACAGTAGTAGCATGAATGACTGGGAAATAACACAAAACCTAAAATGACAGTCAGTATAATGCACTTTTTGCAGCTTAAATGTCAAATATTATGTACATATGTACGGCTCTGTTCATGCTGATGCACCTTATGTCTAGCCTCATGTATGTACATACTGTACCAGCTGGATATGCTATGTTTATTTATGTTGATATCTTTTGTTTGATTTGACTTTTTGTCCTTGCTCTCCCAGTCTCACCCTCTTTTCTTTTTCTAACAAAAACGATGGAGCTTGCACAAAAAATAATTGTTTTTGTTGATTCCGACTCCGGTTTGTGCGTAAGCAGGAAATGTGTCTGAGACAGGGAGGTGCGACTGGAATCCTCCGTCATTTGCAGCAGTGATGTTTCAAGCAAAAACCTCCTCTTTGTTTGGCCGATTCTACAAATGCCTTCTAAATCAGTAGTTCTCAAGCTTTTTCGTAATTCAAAATTACTGATCATTTTTCGAACACTTGCAAGATTTTTCAAATTTTTCAAAAATAGCAAATGTACAAGCTTGCAGCATGGCACAAAGTGACGCGCCGCCGCTGTGAGCTTGTATATCTGCTATTTTAGAATAGCCAACTCAAAAATCTACGGTTTCCCGTGTGTATCTTCTGTTCAACTTTGATAGTTATTTTTGATCCTGCATCCTTTTTTTTAAATATATTAGGACATGCATTGTCATTTTTGTCAATTTGTTGATTCATTCATATGCATAAGAAATATGTAAAACATGCACAAATGCATCTCGCTTTATATTCATAGTTTTGCCAAAATCTCCATATAAAGTCTTTTAGGCTTCAAATGAAAGGCTTTAAGGTTTGATGTTGGTCCTGCTCACCTCTTCCTGGTCCAACATCTGTTGCTTCAACTTCTCAGCCAGCTGGCTCTGCTGGTTAATCTCATCATCCTGGAGAGACATGGCCACGTTAGTGTTCACAATGGGGCATCAACGCAAGATGGAATATGAGCACAAGCAATGCAGATGTAGCATTTGCTTTGTGACTACAGGGTGCAGGTGAACCTGCCTTATGAAGATATGCATGCAAATACAGAAAACTGAAATCGTTTTTAAATCGACAAAAGCCAAATATAGACCAAGACTCACACACACGACTTCCTCACCTTATCGTCCATCTGCTTGTAGAGTTTGACCAGTTCTGCCTCACACTTGTCCTTCTCCACGTCGGTGAGGCGAACCCCAGGGACGTTGGGCGTGGATGCCGACTTGTCGTTGAACACATTGTCCAGAGCCAGCACCTCAGCGTTGGCCTTCTCCTTGTCGAACTGCTCCTCCGCCGGCACGCTCTCGCCTGGGGTAAAGGACACACAGGTTTGTATAGGTGATGGCAAGTTTTAGGATTAGTGCTGGATGCTGGATTCCATGTGTGTCTTAATGTGGCAACGCTAACAGCTAACGGTAAACGAATAAACAGGGGCATACCGGTTTAGCCACCGTAACAGCTAGCCAGTAGTATTTCACAGAAATGTCACGTTAATATAGCATCAATATAAACTTGACTCTATAAGATGTGGCAAGATGAAGCAACTCAGGACCCCAAGCCTTTTGAAGATGACAGGCAACGTTGATGATAATTGGAAAACTGTTAAGTAACGGACGGACATAGTTGGGCTTGGTATGGTGCATCCCCGGGAAAAACACAAGGAGGAGCCAGATTTAAACAGTCTCACCATTCCTCCAGCGATTGAGTTCATTCTCCAGCCAGGTGATGGTGTTCCTTAATGACTTGTTCTTCTCCTTCTCCCTTTCATACTTCTTCTTCCACTGCTCTGCAGTCAGCTCCACGTTCACACACACTGTGTTCTTAATGGTCTTTGCTCTGGATGCAGAAAAACAGAAACATTAAATGACAGCTTGCAAAAGAAGGTTCAAGTCTGTTTTCCATTAGGATTGAGTTTTTATGATTTGTTTTTCTTTTTTGCCACAATACAGAGCAGTTTGCATGACCATTGTCCATTTTCAAAGGTTCTTTTATTATTGAGAAGCTGACTTGAATGCTCCCATGTCTTGTTTTTAAATCCAGCTGTTAGTTTTGAAACTTATATTTTTCGTTTAAACAAAAAAGAAATGGCACAAGCAGCATTTGATTTTGCTTTACCTTTGTCCAAACATAAGGGTGGATTTGGTCTCAGACTCGTTGTAGGAGGACGGAGACGCGCAAATGACGATAGTGGTCCGACAGTTTCCACCAAGAGAATCCTGCAGGATACGGGTCATCTTGCTGTCTCGGTAGGGGATGTAGGCCTAGCGACCACATGCACACACAATCAGAACAGCAGTAGACAAATTATTGAGGGCACAGCTGTAAAGTAATGTGCGTAACTAAAGCTGGTTCATTCAGGGTTACAGCAATTAGCTCACTCTGATATTGATGAAGACGTACAGTTTAAATGGCAGAATATAAGGTTTGCAGAACAAACACAGCGCTCCCATTTTGAAACGACACACTGCTGAGAACTGTGCCTGAGGTCTCACCTACACTGACTACAGGATGTGGTACTTTTAATTTACTGTTGACACTATGTAAGTAATACAGACACCACTTAATGTGATGACTCCGTATGAACGTTAACTAATGGAACTGAAGCCAGAGGCTAAGCAGAGCACAGTGGCACCATATTTCTCATGGCAGGGTGAGACATTTGAACACAATAGTTCACTTGTCTCCAAAGTAAACTAGTCTCCAACGTATCGCTGATATATCAGCTGCTGTCGGCAGTGCCGCCTGAGGTTGTTTACAGAGCAGACAAAAGTAAACCCATCGTTGGTCAAAGCGAAAGGCGTGAAATTGCCGTGAAAGAAGCAGAGTCAGAGTGAAGCATCGCTCAGAGTACAATTTGTATCTGTTAAAAGGCAAAACTCCCACAGAGGGTGAGAATAGCACTTTCACAGTAAACTAAATGAGAAAATAAATATTGGAATTTCGTATTCACACTTAACATGACAGTGAAGCCTCTCAGGAAGCTAACTGGAAAGTTTTATTAAAAAAACAACATATCCAGAAATCATGACCTCAAGCTCACTTCGTATAATAAATCCAAAGTGAGCTAGAGGATACAGGCTGTGACACTGTTCTACACATAATATTTACTACTTCAAAAAGTTATTAAATTAGAGGGATTTATGTTTCAAAATACTATATGCGAGTTATCATTTTATAAAACACAAGTATGGCTTTTCAAACATGCCTCATTCTATTATTTCAGATAAGAGAATAATTTAATGTAAGAGAGAGACGCTGTGTGAGCTGTGAGTTACTCACCGTTCCTTCAGCCAGGGCAGAGATGACATTCCCCAGGGAGGACAGAGACTTGTTGATGTTCTTGGCTTCATCCAACACAGCGCCCTCGGCTCCAGTTTTACTGACCTTAAAGTCACACACAGACATAATGTACACAAGGCTCTAAGAAGCTCCATAGCAAGAACAGCCAGGTTTAGCGATTTCATTCAGTATGTTAGTTACTCTGTGACGCTGATACTGACAGCGTTGGACGGCTACGAAACTTAGAGTGAGGTTGGGAAGGCATATTTTGACTGATGTGGTGGACTTAAAAGCTGACATGACAGCCAGTGTTTCCTTTGAGATTTCATGTTGCAGTGGTGCTTGAGGTATTTTTAGTTTTGGCTTCTTTTCCCCCGTTTTTGTCCCAGTTGTGGTTTTACTGCAGGTTGCATTTTTGGCCCATGGTTGAAGGTAATCTTGTATGTAGAACCCTCAGTCCTGAACAGGAACTCGTTTTTCCCACGGCACCGCAGACAGCCGCGGGAAAGTCTGCCACTAATCCTTGTGCCCAGTACCGTCTACAGGTAACCAACTTCACTGTAATACCAGTAATGCGTGGCAGGAATAACCGCTGGTACAGAGTGATCATCTTCCATAAATAAGATAATTGTACTGTATTTATTGTCAAGCATATATTTCTGATTTGTGATCTTTTGCCAATTCTCTCCACAATTTAGTCCTTATGCCAATTCCCATGTTTATTTAGTCCCTGTCACTGCCAACCCATACTGTTGGTTTAGGGAGGGTGTAGACAACCATGTTTACTCCGATACACAGGGATGCACCAGACACAGGTACAGTGACAGGAGCATGTACCTAATATCTCCCACCTGCATGTCTTTGGGTGGGAGGAAATCGGAGCACCCAGAGGAAACCCAAGTCAACGCAAGGAGAAAGGCCCAAGTGGCTCCCCAGTTCGATTCAAACCAGTTCATCTTTATCTTGACTGCCGAATTACTAGTGTTAAATGATGGGCGGTTGAGGTCAAACTCTAAGCAGCAGTGTTGCAGGGTAAGGGAGTGAAGTGTGTAGCAGAGTTACAGTATATGAATTCACACAATGTTAAAAATAATTCACAGAATATTAAGTATAATGTATATAGCGAGATACGGAGATAAGTATTCACCACATAACCACAACTTCATCATCCACCATTTCTGTCAAACATGCAGTAGGTCTTACCTCAGCACATTTGTGCTTGTTACTCTAGAGGTCATTGTGTCAAGTAATATCCTACAACCAGTTAAACCCTATACTTTAAAAAAAAAAAAGATATTGGGGCTTTTCTGGCTTTAATGGTAGTGTAAAGTGTAGATTGACAGGAAACAGGGAGAGACATGCAGTTAAGATCGTCTGGAACGGGACTCGAACCCGAGATGCACTGTCAGGCTGCTTTAGGACCTAGGTGCCCTGAACGCTAGGTCAGGGCACCTTTGTTGACAGTGGTCCCCCAGGGTTCTGTACTTGGTCAAGCTACAATCTGCTATTTTCACCAAATATACAATGTCCAGAATAGGGACACTAGCATTCATGTGGTAAAACACCCTGGAAGAATCACCTCTAAATATGGCTGATTATCTGCCTACAGCTATCTTAGTAGTTGATGTGTGTACCTTTTCACTGCCAGCCAGGTCCACCAGGTAAAGCTTTCCAGTGAGTTTCTGCTCCGTCGCTGTGTTCTCCTGCTTCACGTTGATCACGAAGATGCTGTGACTCCTGGAGCTGTGCTCGTTCATGTCTAGGAGAAGGATGAATACTTTTGTAAAAGGTTTGTAAAAGGACCACAGCACCCTGGGCTGGCAGGTGTGGTAACGTGATGCAGAATGTTCAATGAAACTTCACTCCACAGAAAACAATATTTCAATTAGGGATGCACCGAATGGGAAATTACGACATTTTTTGTACCATTGCTGTCATGGCTCTGCCTCTGTTGTAGAGCTACATGATTATGGCAAAACTTATAATCACTATGGGTCCATATTGAGATCAGTTATAAAAACAAATATATATATATATATATATATATATATATATATATATATATATATATATTATTTTTTTCTTTCTTTTTTTTCTTTTTCTCGGTGTTAAAATCTATTCGGCCGAATATGCTTTTTTTGGCCATATTCGGCCGAATATATTGGGTGGCCGAATATTCGGTGCATCCCTAATTTCAATCATTTCATTTAACTTCATGGTTGGTGGATCCTACTAACAGAGGTTCACATAAAACATCTGCTCAAAACACACACACACACACACACACACACACACACACACACACACACACACACACACACACCAAAGTGAGTGAGTGAGACACATATATAGAATAAGTATACAATACAAAAATGTGTGTAATATCTTACTTGTGACTGCTACATGTCTGTTAGATTTGCCTTCATCAATGGTGTCCATCACCTCCTCTGGGCTGCAGACAAATCTCTCAGTGCAACCCTGTAATATGTATGACAGAACATTAGCACATTGTACGCAGATGTATCTCACATAGTGGCTTTGATTACACATTCCTGCACAACAACTTGTTTTCTCACCTTGACGTAGGGTACTCTGTTTTTGTCTTCATGGACCGATAGGTTGGTCTTTGACACTGGAGAGGAGACAGAAGCACATCCTGTCAGTGTATTCAGTCGAGGGAATTCTGTTTTCAACCACACTAAGCTATACCACTCCACTGATTCAATTCACTTAAACTCCCTAAGGGCAAATAGTAGACCAGGAGTTTTTTTTTTTTACTTCTAGGCTCCTGTGAAATGCATCATTAGTTTTATCCCTAAACATGACATTGTAAGGCTAGGACACGTGACGCTCTAATCAGGGAGAGTCTGGTGATATATTCAACAGTTGCCTTAAGGATCAAGACCAAATTATACAATAATAACATACTTATTACACAAGCATTCTATCAGCACCTACATTTCATTAAATTGTTCTGCAGCTCGTACTGTAAACAAACCAATTAGCCACGTGAGGTAAAGTAAGGATATGAGAGAAGAGAGGGACTCAGCATCCATCATCCTTGTCACTTACCATCCAGAAGGTCCCGGATTTTGTCCAAGTAAATTTCAAAATATGACACCTGTGAGAGGAGGATATTATTTCATTATGTCAGCATCCAGTTATGTAAATTCTGGCAATGTGATTTCAAAGTGATATTGCTACATTCATGGACAAAAACAATATTTGATCGTTGATGTCCCAACGTTCTTCGGTGCTTTTCAACATGGGCATGACGTTGAGATTATGGGCTAGGAAAGACTATTTACATGGTTTATAACTGGCAGCAATGAAGTTATCCGTCAGAAAATACTAAAAACAGAAAGATGAAGGAACGGACAGGTAGAGTGAGAGAAGGACAGCTTCCTGTCTACGTGCCTTGATATGGAACTCCAAGTTCTCATCCATGGAATAGATGTAGTTGAAGATATCCTGCACTATCCTGGGGATGATCCCCATGCCATCTGTGTCATGGAGGTTCCCCTATAGACAGAAAACAAACGTCAGCATGTCATGGTTAAGTCCTATAACTGCTGGAAACATGAGGCTGAACAGGGAGGATGGACAAATGATCAGGAATAAAACTGTAGAGACTGTATGTGTATGATAACATACTGTTAAAGAAAGTACAGTAAGTGACATATTTCAAATAATCTGAATTGTTCAAGTTTGGGATAACACAAAGTTTGTCTTGAGATTTTCTGTATGAGCTGATATTGACTTCCCTCGTTCAGCGACTAATATAAGATACTGTACTTTATTGTTAACGGCACACAAAGCCCTTACCTCCATGGTGTGTGTTTTGCCAGATGACGTCTGTCCATATGCAAAAATTGTTCCGTTGTATCCATCCAGGACATCTGTAACAGACCACACAACAACATGGCCGGTTAGGTTTGGTCTACAGTGTATAAATTCCACAATTCTCTGTCAGTTAGTCTGTCGTTCGCATATCTCAAGAACTGCTCAACCAATTGCCTACATATTTGTCATGTGTATTAGAGCAGTGGTTCTCAACCTGTGGGTCGGGACCCCCAGGGGGGTCCTCACATGATTTTAGGGGGGTCCCCAGATGACAGTGAAGTGACAATTTAAGGAGGAGTTCACCCAAAGAAATTACTTATTTTCTATCAATTGCACACCCTATGAAGCCTTGAATCCATGGATTCTTTTTTGTTTTGTCGCATTCCTAAGCTAATTATTTGATTCCCGTCTCCTACCGGCTAATGTATCCGGTAGGAGACACAAAGTAGATTATTTGTGTCTCCTGCCGGAAATACACACGTCCTCAAACTATTGTCTTAGGAATGCCACAAAAACAAAAATAAATCCATGAAATCAAGGCTTCATGGGGTGTGTAATTGATAGAAAAAAAAGTATTTTTTTTGGGTGAACTCCTCCTTTAAGGACTTTTTTGACTGCATCAAAAGTAATCAACAAACTATACTATAAAAACTGGTCAAACATTGGCCAAATTGTCAAATATTAGAAAAAAAGCAAAAATTGAAAAAAGCAGATCTACAAATTGTGAGCTTGTAGATCTGCTATTTTCACAATTTGTATCTGTGCGTACTGAGCCAAACTAAATGCCTCAACTATTTTGGGGGTCCCCGGTTCAAATCTGATTATTTTGGGGGGTCGCGGCCTGAAAAGGTTGAAAACCACTGTATTAGAGGTGTGGAAATAAATCTATTCTAAGATGCATCATGCTGTGAACATGGAGGACACAGCATCAATGCAGTGTCATTATATAATATTATAATTAATATGTATTTGACTGTTGTATTAACAGATGAAAAAGTAGCCATTGGCAGTAACGTAATTAGTAATGTAAGAGAAACATAGAAAATTGAGATACATTGTAGAATTGAATCGTAACGGCTAAATCGTAATGAAATCAAATCGTGAGGCCAATTAAGATTCAGAACTCTAATGCTGACACCCGGAATAAGAGCAGTGCAGATAAATAAATAAATAAATACATGTGACATGAATGACGGGCACACGTGGACTTACATATCTCTTAAACAAGTTGGCCAAAACACAACAGAGACCTCACCTTTGACAATTTTCTGGGCACAGGCATTGTACACTTGCTCTTGTGTTGTATTAGACTGGAACACTCTGTCAAACTGGTACGGTTTTCCCTGGAATAGTGAGAAAGAGGAATTATTTATAATGCCATTATGATACTCATCTTTTCAAAGGCCCTTTAAAATGGCCTACAGTCATATGTGTGTATTGCACAGTATTAAGAGAATATCTGCCCATACACCTTCCCCAATAAAGCCTGATTATCCAAAAGACTGTTCCACTGAAAAGCAATCTCCCGCATTCTACTGATGCTCTCAACTTAATGAACCACTGAAACCAGGTAGCCCATCTTCACACTTAAACAGTCTACTCTCTACATAGTCTGATAATGAAATCAACTGTTCCACCAGACTCTGCATTTTTACCTCTGGCTAGTGGCTGAGGAGTTAGGCTAATGCAAAACAAAGAAGAGAGCTCCTGCTGATTAACCTATAATTTACACTAATACGCTGTAAGGGCTATCAAGTGAGCTGAGAAATTACACTTGAAAATTATGCATATAATTTATAAAATGTAGTGGATATAAATGGTCAGTACAGTTATATCCACAAGAGGACACTTGCCGCCAATTGTAGAGAACAAGCTTGCAAAAGGTTATGTGAGGTGTGAACTAATATTTATTTCATGTCTTTGAGTCTAATGCAGAGTGACATTACTTCACCTGAGTTACAGTCTGAGAGTTCTACTTTAATCAAGAATCAATAATGTTTATGTATCACTACTCATACAAGTACAGGCAGCCACGCCTACTAATCAAATGCATGTTTTTAGAATCAATTGCACATTTTACCCCACAAACTTGAGCCAAACTTGCTAATATTAGAAGCTACAGGAGCAAGAGTAGCACGGAATTAGATTTGAGTCTTTGACCAGATATCGCTCTCATTTAAGTCAAGCCAAGGCTTGATTATTCATTTGGCCCTATAACATTATGGTGAAATATCAAATGGCACAGTTCTAACGAGAAAGCAATCAATGGGTATATTCAAAGGGAGACAACTACAGGGTAATAACATTGAAGCGATTTGACTGACATGGCGTGCCGTCTGCACAGGGTTAGAGACTTATCTGACTCATCTTGTCTTCTGTTGTGTGTGGTGTGTAATCAAGTACAAAGGGATAGCTCTTCCCAGCGGGAGCCCTCAATGTTTCAAAATATACATGCCTTAGTAGCAGAGGGTGGTAATTGTCAGGTTGGATGACAACACCTATATGAATTAGTAAAGCCCCACCAGGGAGCAGAATGTTGACACTGCTCTCCTTAGGTCACCATGGACACCACACACTTTGATCACAACTTCCTGGTTTGAGTACAAATCCTGAACAGGAGCTTCAATCATTAATCGTGAAAACACATATTTGATTATGATGGATCGTAGTAGTTGTGATTTAAAGAACAGGAACTACAATAGCTGAGAGGGGTTTCAATTTGTCCACATATCACCACCCAAGGCATTAATGCAACCATAGAAAGAAAACAAGGGACCAGTGGTGTCTATTAACGTCACAAATCTATTACAGTTCACCATTGCAAGCCACAACCTACCCAATAGAGCAGTGCTGAACCAGTATCCACCCTGTCTAGCCGAAGTTCAAAGTACTCACTGTCACTGGTGCTACTGGTCGCATTACCTACTATTCAATGTCATGGGATTACTCATTTCAGTCAACTGTATATTGCACCGTGAAAAGCATTGTTATTGTTTCACAAAATATGTGTTTATTGTTCTTCTCAGTTTCCTGGCCCACAACGGCCCCATCATGAAATTACTCAGACAAGGCAATTCAATTACTAGTGTAAAGCAAAGTCCGACATAGTTCTGCCCCATCCACATGATCCCAATAAAGCAGTGTCTTGTCTGACTTCCACCAATTAAATTTGTGTTACTAGGCGAAATTAGGCCACCGTTCCAAACTTTAACCAATCTGGTGTTGATGTTTACCTTGCTAATATTAGAAGCTACAGCAGCAAGAGTAGTACGGCACTAGATTTGAGTCTTTGACCAGATATCGCTCTCATTTAAGTCATCACTCTATTCCCCACCATTCTGCTTTCATCCTCTCCTCTGTGGTTAGACCAACCTAAAAGTAGCACAGCTGTGTCCTGGCAAGGCATCTGAATGCCAATATGTGATGTGAAAGTATAGCCTGAGAGGATGATGTGCTCTTTTTCTGTACATGAGTGACAGGGCAAGAAATGGGGGCATGAATAATTCACCCACAGCAGAGACACACTTGCTATGCCGGCAAAACCTAGCCGGCAAACGCACTTGTACCACCTCATCTGGAAACCTCATCTCATTCCCTTGTTCCCCTTCCTTCCTCCTCCCTCCCTCCCTGGCACAGGCCTGGCCAAGCAGGCATTTGAAGTGAGGCATGGCTGAGAGAACAGGCACTGCAGGAACAGAGTGAGGAAAAAGCCAAAAATACCAAAGACTCAGCATCAGCACAACAAAAAACATCCAAACATTACAGTACATGTAGCTAACCCAAGAGGCCCAAGCTGGTCTAGCTGCAAGCCAGAGCCTTTTTTTAAAGGCAAGCTGGTTGGCTTCATCGCAGGCCTAGACGTAAAATCACGACTGCTTAGGCTTAAGCCTTAATACAAGGCCCACGCCCTAGATTGTTTCAAAAATAGATATGAATAAATATGAGGCATCCAGGATAAGAGCATCTGCAAAATAACACGCATCATAATAATCACCCAGTCGCCGGGCTTGTTTCCTGCTCTGATTGGTAGAACAGCTGGTTGCCAGGAGAGAGGACACCGGGGGATTACCCAAGAGGTTTGTACTGCTGCCTCTGCTGCTTATGAGTACCGTCAGTGTAGTAGCAGTTCATAGGACAGCAGCTGCACTGCTAGAAACTACTAAGCCCCATAACACTTGCGTCTTTCACAATGTGCACTGGCATTCTGGCACCATGACTGGCACGTCGAAGCGGGCTGGGCACCATGACTGGCACTTCGACGAAAGGGGCTGGGCAGCATGACTGGCACTTTGATTTGGGCCGGGGAGCATCGTGCTTGGCTGGCACGTAGGAAACAGTGAGCTTTCTAATGGAGATGGCTCAGACAGGTCCAATGTCTGCATCACCAAAAGCTACTAGTACTCACCATAGCTAAAATGGCCTTATCTATTTTGTATGATGTAGAATGAATAGGTCTTTTTATTTTATGCCATATTATACACAACCTACAATCAGACAATCGCGAGAACACACATGGAGCTAGACAGTTACAGTAGTCTAGACCTTGTAAAAAGCTTTTGGCATTTCATTCCTTCTCCTCACTTCCTGAGGTGTGTCGACTGTGTAGGTGGGCACCAAAGTCCATGAAAGACAGGACAGTTAAGTTTATTGTTACAGAAACAATGTTTAACCATATTTTCATGTAAAGTCTATTTCTTTCAAGCGCCGTCAGACAAAGGTTTATGCACAGCTGCTGCAGTATGCTTCATTGCTAAAATCACTACAGTGATTAGACAACTGAACTAAAAGAAAAAACCCAGCCTATATCAAACTTTATAATGAAGCTACGGATAAAGAAGGCGTACATTAATTTACAGTGATGCTCGATGCTCATTAGTGTGATATGTACGAAATAACAGAGCAACTCTCAGGTGCAGGACGTGATCAGACTGTCAGTGAGAACAACAGGTTACTTACTACATAGCGAGGGATGTTAGAGGGATGAAAGAAAAACGTTATGGTCAGATAAGTCATCTACAACATATATTTTCAACAAGTGGGACAAGTGCACGTGTGTCACACGCAAAGATAACGGCACAGGCCTGAATGCTTGACACCGACAGTGAGGCAGGTCCAGTGTTTTACTGTTGGGATGGGAGGGGGTGTTTTCCTGGCATGGTTTGGGACAGTCCTTTTATCCTATTATGAAACACTTCTATCCTGAAAGGGATTGGTATCTTCCAGGATAAATATGCACAGGGCACGAGGGGTCACTGAATGGTTTTATGGGTATGAAAATGATGCTAATCATCATATGCTATGGCTTTCTCACACCAGATCTCACCCCAATTGAACACCTATGGGAGAATTTGGACATGTTAGACAATACTCTTCACCGCCATCATCAAAACACCAAATGAGGCTATTTCTTTTGATAGAATGGTCAATGGTGTTACATGATTCTTCTAGTAGAGTTCCAGAAACTTGTACAATCTATGCCAAGGCACATTGAAGCTGTTCTGCTGGCTTGTGGTGGCCCAACATAGTTTTCCCCTTTAATTTGTCACCTGTCTCTATGCTCAAATGGCATGGCCATGAAATGTCATGAGACTAACTTCTACACAGGGCCCTTGAGCAACTGGCAAGTGTAATGATAAGCAAGCTGCAAGCATCATCTGGACAACAACAATCTAAACTGATGTTGTACACAACTAAGGGCATTTCCTTCTTTTGTCATAGTGTAGTGTAATCGTGCCCAACGCATTAGCATTATCAAGTGTTGAGGGGTCTGTTTCACAAGAGGACTAATTAGGCCAAAAGAAAACAAACAGTAAACGGATAGGATCAGTAATGGCTCGGGTGTGCATTGTTGTCAGGAAATTGATCTTGAACTGGCCAGTGTCCAGCGTCCAGCTTGATGGAAACAAAAAAGAATTCACTGAAATCAAATCTCCACCATTGCACTCTACCAAGAGAAGGTTGTTTAAAATAGCTAATAGCTAACAAATGTCACTTTAAACCCGTATTAATGATGACAATCAACCAAGAAGGACCAATGACAATCGACAAAAATGTCGACTCTTTGCAGTGGCACATATCTACGTCATTTTTGTCGACGCTTTCAGTTGAATATACGTCATTTTTTTTGGCCGAGCAACTCGTATTTGCCTTCAGTTCGCTCTTTGCTTGCCATTGAATATTAGTGCATATACGCTTATAATGTTTTTAATATGAAATATGAATAGATTGAGTCGGCATAAAACATACACCTTATAATGCTGAAACCAGGCTTGGATTGAATAACAGCTGCTTAAGTCAACTGTTAGCTATCGTGCAAGCTAGGCCAGCTGACAGATTAGCTGGCCTTGGCTACTAGCTATAGCCTTGAGCGAGCTACTGCTAGCTAGCTGACCAGCCCAGTGGAGACTAGCCAAGCTTCCTGCAACCTAGACACATTCACTCATACTGCACCCCACATTTAGGCCATGGTTTTGATCGGCATTCATTGTCAGAATGTATATCTTGATAATGAATGACAGCAACGTTAAACACCACGAATTCAGAGGGTTTCCCAAAAAAAAGTCGCAATACAGGCGAGCAACCGGTCCTCCTGTAGCCCCGTTTGGAAGCTCACTCCACGATAGCTCCGAGATGAGGTCCCGTTGTCTCGGGTCCTGGCAGAGGTAGATTCCGACCAAATGGAGGGAAGATCACCTTTTTAGCAACATCGTATCCAAAAAGTTAAATTAGTCCGAGACACCTAGAGATGTTTGCAATTTCGCCGGACTGTACAATTTAACCGATGGGATTGAAAAATCGGTTTAAAACGTTTCTTTAGTCAGCCTGTGCCATGTTTTTCCATTGTAGCCGAATCGGGAGCAGTACAGGCACCTGCCGTCGGCTGTCCACCCGGGATGAATGGGAAAACATTGCACAGGCTGACTGAATACGCGTTTTGAAAGTATTTTTCAACCCCATCGGTTACATTTTACTTTCCAACGAAATTGCAAACATCTGTAGGTGTCTCGGACTACCATTACTTTTTGGATACGATGTTGCGAAAAAGGTGATCTTCACTGCATTTGGACGGACTCTACCTCTGCCGGGACCCGAGACACCGGGACCTCATCTCGGAGCTATCGTGGAGAGTGAGCTTCCAAACGGGGCTAGTCCTCTTGTGGCTTTGTGTTGAATGACAGCTCAACCACACAGCCTGTCATGTCGCTCTTGCCTTCATTTTATGACACATAAACGCCACGTCTAAATGAACCCCCCACGGCTATATAGGCTTTGAAGGGCTAATATGGGTTTGCAGCCGATGAGAGTCAGAGGGTCAGCAGGACAACAACGCAGCGACGGACAGGTCAGTCAGTGCAGGGCTATCTTAACGTTAGCCAACAAGCTAACATGCTAACCGCCCCGAGACAATCACAAATGGCGTACTGGATGACGGTCGGTCACACCACCGACAAAACGGGTTAAATATCCAACAACCGAGACCAAATAAACTCACCGCGATGACCACGTTCTCTTCCCCTTGAAACTTGGGAATGTACTTGTCCCCTCTGGTCACCTCTGAGCTGTTCAGGGGCCTAAAACGGCACATCACTTTGATAGTGCACTCCGCCGGGACGTCGGCCATCTTCCACCAAGATAGAAATAATTCACACAATAAAAAATAAAATTAGATCCTAGGATCCTAAGGGGCGGCCTGTTGGGGAGGGGGAGGGAGGGAGGCCGAGCCCCTCGATCGGTCCCGCTCTCTCGACGTCTGGAAAGTGCAATAATCTGTCAGTTCTTCGACAAAAATAAGCTATTTCGCCCTAAATCACTTCCTCTCCTGTGTGGGAGCCATGATGCCGGTGGATCAGTGCTGCTGCTGGGCTGGTGGCCACCTCACCCCTCCCTCCTGCTGTGTATGTGGATCACAATGACGTCACCCCCTCAGCACTATAGCACTGCCACTGACAAATACCAAAACACTCGCCCCAAAACACACAGTCGCCCCCGGGCAAATCCGTCGGTGTTCAGCTGGTATTCCTAAACGTAACCTCAGTAAATGGCCAACGCTAAACCTACCTAACCGTATTCCTAAACGTACGTAACCTCAGTAAAACGGTGCCAAAACATAACCTTATTCCCAAATTTAACTTCAGTAAAACTATGCCTAAACCTATGTGCCTAACCCTAAACTTATTTCTAACCTTATCCTCAGTAAAACAAATACAAGAACCGCTGGTCCGCGAAAGAAATGGGGGCGAGCGTGTTTTGGGGTGAGGCTTCTGGTTACCCTATCAATGGCAGTGGTGGAAAAATTAATATAAAAAAAAACGTAACTTAAGCAAAAGTAAAGTATCAATACTGTAACGTAGATATACTCTGTTACAAGTATTTGTCCCGTATTCAAAAGTATCAGTATCAAAATATACTTAAAGTACCCAAAGTAAAAGTAGTCATTGTGCAGAATGTCAACATGTTCATGTATAAAACATATTTAGTGAAGAAAGTCAAAAATAGCAAAAATCATAATCTATTGTTCTGCTGTCTTGAAGAATATTCTTCAAGACAGATATATACATATATATACATATATATAACAGTATAGTCCTATATAGACATAGGAAAATCTTAAGAATACTTATTTTCAGCCATGAAACGTATTCCTAGAGGAACATTAATAGTGCATGACCTCACTGAATAGATGTTAGAATGAAGTAATGCCAGACTAAAACGCAAGTGGCAGAACAGATTGGCCACTCCCTGAAACAGGGGATATCCTTTTTCCATTGCTTCTACTTACTTAGTTCATCCAAATACCAGTTTGACTGGCCTGCTTGTGTTTTCTCTGGGAGTGGATGATGGGTGTGGCACTGCTGTGTAGGCTGTCTGGCTAGCCTTGTTGTCAATGAGCAACACGTCCCAAGACACCACACACACACTGTGTCCATTTCCTTGTGTTCACTGGGCTCACAGGGCTGGTGGCATGCAGTGGTGTAAAGTAACTAAGTACATTTACTCAAGTACTGTACTTAAGTACACTTTTGAGGAATTCTTACTTTACTGGAGTGTTTCCAAATTTCAATATTTGTACCTCTATTCCATTACATCTCAAAGGCAAACATTGTATACTTTTTACTCCACTACAATTATTTGACAACTTTAGTTACTAGTTACTTTGATTATTATTACAAAACATGCATTAACCACGTCAGCCCTATGCAAACTTAGGCTATTTGGAAATAGCCGATCTACAAGCTCACAACACGTCGCAAAGCAACGCGTTGTGAGCTTGTAGATCTGCTATTTTCAAAGCATTTTTATACATTTGGAAACTTGTGAAATGGGACATTCTGCAAAATGAGTACTTATACTTTCAGTACTTAAATATATTTTAATGCGAATACTTTTTGTACTTTTACTCAAGTAAATTTTGAATACTGGACTTGTATTTGTAATAGAGTATTTCTACATTGTGGTATTGGTACTTTTACTTAAGTACAAAATGTGATTACTTCTTCCACCACTGGTGGCATGGATGGATGACAAGCATGGTGGATTAATAATATTTAGTTACTGTTGGGTAAACCAAAAAAGTCAAATCTGAATTTAAAAAGCTGCTCCTGTCTTTTTTTTTTTTTTTTTACATGTAAGTTAACAGGCTATGACAGCAACTTATCAAATTAAGTCTCTCTTAGGAGGGGGATAAGGCACCATATAAGCTTGTCGGGGTCCAGCTGTCACTTTGATCAATTAATCTCATTTTGTTCCATGGAATGTGGTGTGTAGCTGCTGTTTTATTGTCAATGGACAGAACAGGCTTCAGTGCTGAATAACATTGTGAATAATAGCAATAATATAATTTACAGTATGCTTGTAAAGTTCATAACATGTAAATGTACATAACACAATAATGAAAAGGGAGGACAAAAATGTGAAAGTGTTTTCCCACTTTTGTATTTTGCCACATTATCTAAAATGTTAGACCAATGTTAGGACCACAATGGATTTAAAAAAAAATGTTTTTGCCCAAGTGTTTTACTGTAGGCCTACTTCCGTACATTTTTAACTAATAAAGTATTCAAAGACTAGAACTATGCTTTTGAAGGAAGGCTAGATTTGGATGAACTGCTGTCCAAGCTTAGAGATCAGAGAAATGTATAACTGCCTTTGGCAGCAATTCAAAGAATGTCAACACCAAAATGTGTAGGTAGGTACTTTGTATTCAGTGTTAACTTGTTTGAAATTCAGAGTAACTTTTTTCTCTTTCATATTAGGCAACCTTAAAGCTACAATCTGGGAATTAGCTCTGAATGAATCAAACATAATTTTAACCAATCTGTATGGTAGAGTATTAATACATTATAACTAATACAGATGCAGTGGTTGGTGATGGTCTCCATACTCTTCTATTGAAAAATAGAAAAAAAGTCCCTGGTGTCGGTTAGGACACCGACTGGTTGACAATATCAATTGGGTCAATAAGGTTAATTGTAGAGATGACGGATAATATTGCCCCCCCCCCCCCCCCCCCCCCGATATTATTGGCCGATATTAACATACAAATGTAATGTGGGAAAATATCGGTATCGGTTTTCTGTCCTGGAATTAACACATTATGCCTAATTTTATTATAAACTGTTGGCATAATGTGTTAATTCCACGAAAGGAGATATGTGACATTAGTTTTGGTGAAAAAAAGCCTGCATATATCCGTATCGGTTGATATCGGAAATTAAGAGTTATCTTAATATCAATATACGAGACAATATCATAAAATCGGGGGGAAAAAGCCAATATCGGACATCCCTAGTTATTTGAAGCAAACAATTGCACCCCAATGTGCCACAATCTTTATTGTAGATCAGATATTCTTGCAGTTTCCTCTCTTTGTTGGGAGAGGGAGACCATGGACATAAAACGTATGGATTTTAGTTTTAAATAAGAGATTGCTGTACACACCTGCATGCTTTAACAGAAGTCTTCATTTTGCATTTTAAAATGTGTATATAAAAAAATCCCTGTCCACAATCCAAGCCTCATTTGGTGATTGTGGACTAATGCTGCTTTTCTAACTGGGTTGCTAAGTTGATCCTGGTGCCAGTAACAAACGTCTATATAGTTGATGTCAACTCCAGTGTTGTCTCAGGTTCTTCTGGTTTCCTTTCCTGCCAGGCTGAATATTTTGCGGGGCGACAAAGGACGGACAATCGCTGTTTGAGGGAAAAACATAGTGAGTTGCTATGGTTTTATGGCAGTAGTAGACTGCAATTTAAGGCACATCACAAGATACTGTATGTTTGAGACAACAAATAATTCTGGCGTGGCTAGTTAGTGGAATGGTACAGTGTACTGTCTTTCTATATACCCTAAGACTGCATGGGCTCAAATCCCAGCTGACATAAGACCATGGCATTCCTTTTTCCTATACAGTAGAGTCTTAAAATGGAATACCCAATCATCTAGTTATGAGATCATTATTCAACACAAATCATACTTTAGGCCTCAAAGAATAACAAGCCAGAATATAGCTAAAATAAAAATAAAATCAGGAGACTGACCTGTCTTAAAGAGCCTGTCCCAAAACAAATCTGTCCAATTCCCCACAGGGGCACCATGATAACAGATGAGAGTACCATGGCCCAGCCGAGTCCATAAGCCCAGTCAGGGTAAATGTAGTCGTTCATCTTGAGCTGGTTGCCATCTGACATATACAGGAGAAAGGAACACTGGAAATGTATGGAAAAGTTATTTAAAAGTATTATGTTTGTCAATCAAGTGAGTCAACTGTCAATTCCATAAAAGTTCACTTGTTATAGTTACTGGGCAAAACTATAACAGTTTGTAAATAATTCAAACAATATTTTGTTGTGAATGCATGGACATCTAAAAAATATAAGGGAATTAAATGTATGTATTTATAATTAAATGCATCATTCATTTAATTGAATACATTCTGTAAAAGTAATTTATGATACATGGCATTAATTTGTCATAATGGATAATAATTATAATAACAGATGTGTATTTTGTTACTACATACTGTATTCTTGTATTGGTCGTGTCTGTACTCTTTACATTGGTTTCTTCTATTTTGTGTTTCTAATCAAAGAGTTCCAGAGCAGTAATCCAACACACAAAGCTAAAAGCTGCACTCTCCACAAATGTGATTTCACCAATTTATTGGCCACAGTGAGAATAGGGGAAGCCAATAAATTGGTCAAATTGTACAGTTGATGGGCAACTTTTCATCTTAGGGTGTTGGATTACAAAATTCCAAAATGTATATATATTTTTTTTAAAGAGAATATCATGATAGCTAAACTCAAGACAAGAAAAGCTGTGTGGGTATTGGGAGCTGGGTATTTCTGGCAATCGAAAATGTTGTTGGGGGAGAGGAGTTGTTGGACAACAAATAATTCTTGTTTAAATCTGAACAGGATATAAACCTGGCCAACTCACCAGAGACAGCAGAGGAATTAAATACCTCCAGCACACGTTGAAAAAAGCACATGGTTGGTGTCCGGTCATTTTCTTAGTAATATCATTAAAATGATCAACCCCTGTGGAGAAAGAAAATGTTCTGTCAGTTCTAATACTCAAGTGTGTATTCATCATACGGATGTCTGAGTAAAACACCACATACAGTAGTTAATGTCATACATTTGTCACTGTGATAAACACCCTCCAAACAACCCATCTCTTCAGCACATTTGAGTTATTGAAGCATGAACATCTAACTAAGATATAAGGTCAAGAAAACACAAAGGGAAACGGGCAGCGCCTATGGAGTTGCATCATGATCCCAAATGTTTTATTGTACAACCTATGATTCAAGTTATAGGCCAAAACATGAAGCAGGCTGTTATATCACCACTATTTAAAACATGTAGATAGAATCTACCTTCTATCTTGGCTTACTATAGGAGTGTGTGTGTAAAGTTTCATGCCAATCGGTCCAGTGGTGCCTGAGATTAGCTACTCACAGACCCTACCTGCTCTATCCAACTTCTATCCTCTATCTTCTCTCGAAAACTACAAATGATGGAGTGCACGCAAAAAAAATGTTAACCTGTGATGTGACAATAAAGATGATTCTGATTCTGATTCTCATTCAGACATGGACATGGACAGACAGGTGGACGGACAGGGGCAAAAACATAGCGGACTGAGTGGCTCAGTTAAAATATCAAAAAGCTTTGCTTACCAAAGATCCAGCCCACCACCAGACATTCTAACGCAGCCATGACATCCAGGCAAGCTCTACAGCAGCCATAATAATCAATGAGCAGAAATATATAGATCCCTCCCTGTGAAGGAGAAAACATTTCACTATTGAACATCACTCATCCTTTCACAAGAACAGTTACAGTAATGAAATGTTATTAGGTGTCAGACAGCCAGACAGTATTTAGGCCATTATTTTTTTTTATGTCATCAGTATCTGCAACCGATTTTGTATCAATTTTCATCCTCAAGTCATTAGGCAAACATTTTCAAATGTTTTCAGAAATTAAAAAAATATAAATTGTTTGAATAAGGATAAATAAAATGCTATTCAGTGTATGTTTTTGGGTTTTTTTTATCTATCAAAGTTATTTGTATTTCATTAAATACATGTTTTGATAAATAGTTAAATGCAAGTTAAATGTTCTCAAATATAATCAAATCTAAAAAAATAAAATAATAATTAGATGTTTTGACAAAGTCAAAACATCTGTGGTCAAGGTCTCTCCAAAATCCTGATCCGCATCGGACCCAAAAATCTGGCATCGCCCGATTAGTCAGTATACTATTCACCTCAGTAACCAAGGTCAGTTGTATGAGGAAGCTGAAGGAACAGATGATGAGGACAAAGCTCTCCCGTCTTCCTGGCTTGCAAAACAGTGTAGGGAACATGTCACTCACTGAGGTGACCAAGCACTCCACGATCACAAACTGTGTGCCAAATGAAACAAAAGAACAGTTCAGCTTTTAAGGCTGATTTATACTTAGTTGCCCATGGTGTCGCACCTAAAATAGCCGATCTACAAGCTCAAGTTACGAGGTGTGAGCTTGTAGACACACATAACCAAATATAAATCAGGCATTACAGTATGTGCCTGATTGGTAATGGACTGATTCATAATCAATGAGCAGTGCAATGATTAACCTTACATGTGTGTCGACACATAATAAAAGTAGCATTAGGAAAAAGCAGATGTTCCAGAACTGAGGTAACGGCATCATGGCTGCTGCCTGAGGGTAAGCAATGAACGCCAGACCAGGTCCTGTGTTAAGAATACAAGGAAAAAAGTCACCAAAATGATTAGGTTTAAAATATATGTAAAATGGTGGTCTGGTCTTTGCACAGCAAAATTAGCTACTTTAACATATAAGCAGGTAATGTTATAGATAAACAGTACCTGAATCAGCCACCATCTCAATAGGAACCCCCTGTTTCAGAGCCATGAAGCCAAGCACAGAGAAGACAACGAATCCAGCAACAAAACTGGTTCCGCTGTTCAGCAGACACAGCCAAAAGCAGTCCCTAGAATTAATTGTGAGAGTGATAAGAGATTCATTACACTTCACTTCTTTTTAAGGGATGTTCACACCAAGCACGATAACTATAATTATACCATAGGTGAGCGTCCACATTGAGGTTGTCCTTATAGTTTTGTGAGGACTCTGCCATGCACTTGAGTTAGATTCTTTTTTTAACTTGATTTTTTTTTATCATTGTTATTTTACTGTTTAACTTTTGAAGACAACTTTGTAGGGACAAATAAAAATAAGTAATGAGTGAGTCATGCTTACTTGTAACAGTTGTTGTTAAGGTCATTATAACTACCCAAAACAATTAGAGTTCCAGCAGCCAAACTATAAGAGAAGAGAATTTGAGATCCGGCCTCGACCCAGACCTGCAGTGGAAAAACAACAACAAAGCAATATAAATGTTGTCTTGTCTCATGTTGTTAATATTTGCATATTATTGCACACTTTGTACAGTATTTGCCAAGTTACATTTCTGTAACTAACATACAACCATTTTGTCCATTAAAGGTGGTGTAAGTGATATTTTTTAATTTTCTAAGTGATGAGAATGAATATTCTGATTAGATAAAATTTCTATCCTGATATAAAAATGTATGTTCTGTTTACTAAAGGGCAGATGGGGAGACCCCTATTACTGAAAATAACTCTAGTGGTTCTCAAATTGGGGTCCGAGGACCTCCAGGGGTCCTTGAGGAGTTACGGGTCTGTGTATAAATGGGACCAAATGGACCTGATTCCATTAGTACACTCACAGATTTTATAGAGTTGATTGGGGCCCCAGAGATAGAAAATTGTCTTCCTCTGCCTCATGCATAACAAAGAGATTGACTGCTCTAGAGCTATGATTACAAGAGATTTTACCAAAATATTTGTATTTTAATGGAAACACAGCACTTTCATATAATATTGCAGTGACTTTCATTGTGGTTAATAAATATTGGTTAATATTTCATATTCTGGATGTTTGTATGGTGTAACTAATCAGATTTGTATGCACATCGCTGAATGTTTACAGATAAATGGAAACTGTTGAGTGGGGACAAATGTCAGTTGTAATTTGTATACAGTATGTACATACTGCCAGGCTAATTGTACAATGTTGGTAATGTGTAAAAAAAGGTTACTGTACCTCAGGGTCAGACAGGCGGCTCAGGTCTGGATACAGGTAGAACTTAACCCCTTCCCAAGCTCCAGGAAGCGTCAAACCCCTGACTAGCAGGACTAGGAGCATTATATAGGGGAAAGTAGCTGTGAAATACACTACCTAAACAGAACAAATTGTGAGAGAACAATATATGAGATGAATTATCCCATGAAACCTATGATGGAACATAATTATGTAATATGCCTTCATGTATTAACATCTCTGTGTTGTATGTCTATGCAGTGTGTGCATAGGTTTTTGCTGATCAATTATTATCACAAGACCTTTCCTGAGGATTTGACACCCTTCCAGATACTGAAGTAGCAAAACACCCAGCAAGCCAGAAGACACAGGGTCAAATCCCATCTGATGCTGCCCAGCTCCCCAAATCCTCCAGAGATGGACAACACTCGATGTCTGGTGTAAGGAGGAATTTAAAGGGAGACCAAATGTGAGCTTACTCAGCTTAGTATATAGAGAAATGTAAGGATGATTATGACGCAAATTGTAATGGATTATGTGTTTTGGTTCTGTAACTCTCTTGTTCTATTAAACATTAAAACTTGTTTACAAAAAAGTACTTATGCAAAGTTGTATTTGTGTGATAGCAAATACAGGAGACTTACTCCCAAAATTCACTAGCAGCAGTGGTGGCATTGGTTAACAAGGTTGAGTTTGTTGTCAGGTTTGGAGACTGGGAATGCCAAATCTGATCATCCACACAGTCAGCTGTGTGGATTATTAGACAAAATGAATGAAATTACGTAATGAAAGTATTCATGGGAAAGAGACATATTATTTATAACACAAAACAGATAAAGGAAGACTATTTTTCTGCTGATAAAACTTTACCTGTGTTCCAGGTGTTTTCACAGCTGGCCCAGGGGAGCTGAGATTTGAAGGAGAATATCAGATAGAGGAGAGCCCAGGCCTGGACTACGATATAGATGAAGTCATAAAGTTTTATCAGCAGATGTCCATATCCAATTCCTAAGGTGCAGATTCAAAAGTTAGCATTTCAATACACATTGCTTCATAAAATGAAATGCTCAAATCAGCAGAATGTATTCAAGTCATGAAGTGGGTGTCAGACGCGTGTTAGCCACCATGCTATTACTGCAGTATAACAAAGTGCCCTAATAATTCCTTGCATTCCAACAGGGCTTTGCACTGGCGCAGTGCTCAGGCTCTAATAATAATAATAAAACATTACTTCCCTTGATATTAAGTGCCATGTGTATAATGCAATTAAGTTTTGTCTTTTGCCTTAAAATTCTCACCCTTTGCCAATGGGCAAATCTTTGTCCAGCAGGTGACCATTCCTTCCTGGGTGTACTGACCAATCACATTCTCCAGCAGGAAGAGAGGTATCCCATACACCACGGCTAACAGACTGTATGGCAACAGAAAGGCTCCTATGTAGAAAATGGCACGCATACTCTAGACATACATTTCCAAAACCATCTAAATACATAATAATAATAATAATTCAAAAGAAAGATCCCATGGATCTAATACTCACAACTCATGACAATTATTAGGCTATACCCACAACAATTATCTATTAATTAATAAAATTCACCTCCACCATTCTTGTAACAAAGGTATGGGAATCGCCACACATTTCCCAGTCCAACCACATTTCCTGCAATGACCAGAAGATACTCTGTTTTACTCGCCCACTGTCCTCTGCCTTCAATAATTGTCTCCTTTTTCTCTCGCCTTCTTTCTCTACTCATCTCCTCCAAATATGTCTCTCGTAGTACAACACCTATGTTGCTTGTGATTCCAGAATGCAGGTTAGTTCCTTTTTATTGGAATTGTTACACATTGACAAACTGTCACTGCTTGAAGTAAACAGAAAAAGCCTGTAGTACCAGTATCCCCCCTTCACTACTACCATTAGATCCTGGGGCCTCTGAGTCACCAACAGGCCCATCTAGAATTTACTTAAATATAAATATTTAAATACATAAAATATATGTAAATATAGATACATTCTCAAGTGGGCCCCTCAGGCTACAGTACAAGTAATATGCTGTGGCCGTTTGACTAACAGGAATAAGTCTAACACAGGTTAAGTATTTTTTTTACATGCAAATAAATAGGTACAAATAAGTAATAATACTGTTGGTTATAGACTAAATCCTAAAAGTAAATAAAATGTCTACGGGCGATTTCTTGACCTGCATGCCATACAACTTTAGGGTTTTTGCATGCATTGTTGCTGCCCCTCACATTTTGCAGAGTTGCTACACTTCCATGTTATAATTCTCCACACCTCTAATAGATATATTATTTAAACTGAGGTTAGAAAAGCCATTAGTTTCAGTTATCTGGTCACACATTAAGTATGACAATTAAATTGTACATTATTAATGTCCTACCACATCACAAAGGCATTCTGTTCATTGTCAGTAATTCACAGGTCTAGCTGTGTAAGGGTCTATGGAAATCGTAGAATAAGTTAGAAAAATAAACTAAAACTGACATTTGCTATAGAAAACACAAACCCCAAAAAAAAAAACATTTTTTAGAAAATAACAACTTTAATACATTTCATCTGAGCATGGTTTTCACAAAAAGAGAAAGGTGTGCAGATACAAGACTCAAGACCTAAACTCACTGAAGCAGCACATCTGATGTCATCACATCCTTTATGCCTCGAGGTATTGTTAAGGCGTTTTAGTGCTACTTTCCATATAACCATCTTTTGAATAAGCATTGAACATGCCAATACATCTGTCTTGGCATTGGTATTGACATGACAAACAGTGATTCATTAGGCTAAAACAATACCTTGCAGTGCCATTAGGAGACAAATAGCCAGTCAGAAACCTTCTTTTTTTTACTCAACCACCATGTATTCAAATTATACTGTTGATATTCAAACTGGTGTCCAAGACCAAAAGGTTATTACTAAGGTCACTCAACAAATAAACAAGTGTATTCAAGCCATACAGAAAATGAGTGGATCTGTGAGTTTTCCTCGACGCCCGTCGAAGGAAGCAACCAAAGGTGTTGCATCCTCTTGCTATATTTATTGTATGATGTTGTATGTTTAACCAAAGTGATGTTTACCAACAGAGCCAGTCTACCCAAAAGACCCTGAAGTCCCCTAAGCCTGAGTTATACTTAGTTGCGTGCAGGTGTTCTGCATTAAGAATAGCTGATCTAAAAGCTCACAACGCATTGCAGTACAACGCATTGTGAGCTTTGTAGATCAGCAATTTTCTAAGTAAAAGTAAGTTTTAATATTTTTTATTCCTCCATCCTGATGAAGAACTCCCTCCACCTTCCATCATTTCTTTTGGAAGAATCCCATAATTGAAGCTTGCTTAGTTCCTTTGCTTGCGTTCGCAGGGCTTTTCTTTTCTTTCTTTTTCTTGTCATCGTCTTTCTTGCTTGTTGGTAGTTTAGCCTGGACGGGATGCTTTGATGCCACTTTGCTGGAAGGAGCCTCCTCTTCAGTCTCAGAGTACGACTCACTCTCGTAGCCTTTCTCTGTTACTATGGGCAGCAGAACACATCTGGATTCAATATTCAGCGCCAAACTTTTACCTGTATCCTTCCTTTTATCAACAAAAACATAAGCATGTATGACCTATGAACCCTGGTGTTATTCCCTTGTTAACATCTGTTAAAGATCCTTTATTTGTGCAGTACGTGAATTTAATTCCTTTAGGCTTGTTCCTTACTGTATTTCATGGCTGTAGTCACAGGAACAATTTGTAGTACAGATGATTAGATCCTATGCCGTTTTGAATTTGATATAACTGGTATATTAAACATCGAAGTTGTGTGTGTTACTTTAATGGAGGCCGATGCACCTACCCATGCACCCATCTTCATCCAGAAACATACGAGATTTCATGACTCGCCTCCTCTTCCTCCTTTTCCCATCGGAATGCTGCTGCTGTGGAAATACACAGATAAACATGCTGAGGGAGAGACATTTTGGTAAAATACCACAATACTAAGTAAATCTACATGCTGTCATTAACCATATTCGAGAATGATGCAAGAGCAAAATAGTTTCTGCCAGAACATGGTCACAACAGTTAGTCTGCCTACATTTGCATGTGAAAGTGACTCCTCCTTCACATCCTTTTCAGGACATGGTGATGGCTCTCTCCTTTTCTGTGGCTGTGGAGAATCTGGAATCACTGGGGAAGCAAACAGTTACCATTACTTAACATTTGTTAACCACTTAGGCCCTATATACTTCGTCGTATGACAAATAGCAAAAAATAGCAGATTGGCTATTTTTGCCATTTGTAATACGTTTTCGTCTATTTTTGCCTATATTGACATGACCAAAATAGAGAGGCCAGGTTGAGTTTAGTTTAAACATGCTGACCGTCTGGAGGATTTAAAGGACAATGGATCCAGAAAACTCACCTTCCTCCTCCTCATCATCATCACTACTCTCTGACACAGGCCTTTTAATCCTGCGTCGTTTCTTCTTATCCATTTTTTCTTCTTCACTGTCAGATTCCTGTATGCGTTTGGTTTTACTTCAGAGGATCAAAATAAGGAATAAAAATGACGCTTAAGTGTTAATTTACCTATATTTGAGCAAAATATTTCACTGACCTAAACATTTTATATGGACTTGTATCCGAAGCACTAACAATATATCCGTATAGTGCTTCATAACTTAATACTCAGACACTTTGCATTAAAACCACATGGGATACAAACTCTCTTTCTCTCTCTCTCTCACACACACACACACACACACACACACACACACACACACACACACACACACACCTCCTAATATCTTTCTTGGTGTCCTTGGCTTGTTCCTGTGGTACATCGATCTGTTTGTCCACGGGCCGTGATGCTGAAGGTCTCGGCTCCTCTGAAGACAGTGGCTGGACCTCCTCTTCCTTCTTCTCAATCTTCTCAGGTCTCTCTGGCGGACCAGGACACACGTTTATTTAGGAAACTTTCAAAATACTTCCGTGTTTACCTGACACATTCAAGTTAAACCAAGTGACATAGTTATTTTTTAATGTTGTTGTTCGTTTTGAATTTGGTTTATTCGGTAAGATTTCACTGATGCAGAAAGGCAAATAAACATATATGTAAAAAAAAAAAGAAACCAAGTGCCAAATACTGACTGTTAATTTTGTACGACTAAAGCAGCTTAGTGCAGGTTGAGAGTAAAGGGCCATCCAGCCCAACAATGATAACTACAAAGAGAACTATAACAATACTGTACTGATGTGAGCATCCACACTGATCAAAGATAACGTTCTATAAATGTTTTGAACACAACACCAGTGTAAGCGTTTCTATTGTTCATCAAATCTAACTGAAAGTGATCCAAATGACATTGGTCGTTCCGTTATACAGTAGTTGTGGTGTGGACTCCACCATCCATTTGAGTTAAAATAACAAAAAGATTATATACACTTATTGTTATATTTCTTGGTGTGGACGACCCTTAACACATTGACCGCCAAGACCGTAGTCCTACGGGCCGTTAAATCCAACCGTTAACCGCCGTACCCGTAGTCCTACGGGGCAGGTGTTTTCCCATGTTAAATCGAACAGGTGCAGATTCCGGGGGGGGGGGGGGGGGGGGACCGGAAACGAAATAATACTGTTTCCGTTTTTTGTCCCGCCTCCGTTTCCTGTCTAGCGATCAACTTTGGAAGCGGTTATCTCAGCTTGTTGTTTTCCTCTCCGCATCCTCCACTCTGACGTTTTTGCCTCGTTCTCCAAAATGGAGGCACGGATTGCGTCGCGGTCTTCAGTGTTTTGTTCTGTCGGATCCCGTGTTTGTGTCGAACCAAATGAACGCGGATTTTAAACGGATTTAGCGGGGGCTATGGCGGAATCAAAAAAACAAAAAAGGACAATAAAAGCGTGGCAGTGGTGAGTGCATTATGAGATTAGCCCTTGGCGGTGGATGTGTTAAAGGCAGTGAGGTCAGGTTGGTGTGAAGGACTGCAGCATTGAACACTCACTTGCTGCTTGGTTCCCAAAGAAGTTGCTCATAGGATTGGTCTTTCCCGCTGGTTTGCTTTTGGGGGCCTCAACCTAGAATACATAAGTGAAAGCATTTACATTGAATTCTTCATAACAAAGGATCAAATCAATCAATGAAACTGTGATTTCCATATCCTACATTCAAACAGTGGGTGACTGGGGTCATGTACCTTGCTCAACAACACTTCATCCCTGATGGCAGGCTCTGCTACATCTATATCTATAAATGTATCTATAAATGCATGGAATCTGTGTGTGTGTGTGTGTGTGAGACTGTCTTGCGCATAACCTGAGGACCGTCTGACCAATCGGCAATGTGTTACAAATTAACATGTTCTGTGGTATGTGGTATGTGCACAAACATAGTAAATTAAATATTCCTAATTTTCCAAGCCAAATGAGTCTGCTCTTACAGGTAAGCTGAGTCAAAGGATCCGGCTCCCAGAATGCCCTTCACTAATGAAAACATACCACAGGTGCCTCTTCTTTGGGCTCTGGTTTGATCTCTTTGCCAGCTTCCTGCTTCTTGGAGGCGGGCTTACTGGCAAACATTCCCATGATGCCTTTAGGGGGCTTTGTAGTAGGTTTGGAGGTCAAGCTAGCATGGCCATTCACAGTGGGTTTGACACGTTGAGGCTCTGTTGTAGGAGCCTGCATCACTTCCTGAGCCTGCTGCACCTCTGCTCTAGACATGGGCACCGCGCTGGCACACTGGATAGCACTGTATCTGGAAACAGATACAGTGTCAAATAATTCACCAAATAGGGTTTTACTCGTCATGCAATATACCGTAATTCATTTAAAAAATGCAATATTTTTTCATCACCATTTGCATTCCTATTCAGCATCAGTAAACACTGTATGCACTAAAGCATATCGTCGCTTATATACAATGTACTTTCTTTTCATTTTCATAACATTTTCAGGAAATGGAAAAAAGAACCTGTATTCCGATGAAGTTACATTATTCTAGTCACAAGCTCTTGTTACTACTTTTCATTTGTTAAAACATTTATAAAATCCAGACAGACTTAACCACTGTCATCATTTTTGGGCGTGTTATTATTGGGGGAAATTAAACTAAACTAAATAAAAAAGAGGAAAATAGATCTACAAGCTCACAACATTACAATGCATGCTCATAGGTCAATTATTTTCTCTACTTTAGTGATAACATAGGGCATTAATTTATGAAAAAACACAAAAGGATTAAATATGGGGCTACAAGGTTTCTGCCAGACAGAATATAGACATACTTGCTGCAGTTCTTCATATTGTCTTTCACAGCGTCATAGTCAACACTGTACAGAGGACCACTGTCCTTCAGGACAGCTTTCTGGACACTGTACACATGGACACTAACAGTAACGCTCATCTTGGACTTCACGTCTGCAAAAGATGACATTTGTAAGTCTGGGACCAAAAGATGCACATCACATCAATGCACAGTGTTTCCTTCCTCAACAGTTACTCAGCAGTAGTAAGGTGGCAACATTGCAAGGAAAAATAATGACCATAATTTAGGGATTTCAGGAATACTGTATGTATAAATAGAACATTTTACAATGTAGGCGTCCAGAACGATTTACAAAAAGCAAGGTAAATAATCACATACGTAGAAAGTTAAATAATCACATACATAGAATGCAGAGAGACAGTGTAGTGCCTCAAAAAACTAGGATACCAGGAAAACAATGAACTAGCATCTGTCTAAACAAAACAAAAATCTAAGAGACAAAACTGAAAACAATTACATTTCAAACAATTTCAAACCACTGTATCAAAACATGGCACGGCCACTTGTTAGGAGTATCCTTAACTCACCTTCTAGCTGGTCTTCTCGCACCACTGACACCTTGTGACACTGACAAACAAAGACAAACAGCAAGCATGAGACAAAATATGATCAGAGTTGAGGTTGGATCACTGACATGTCAAAGCAGGATGAAAACCCGATCAGAGGGAATCATCAGGAGTTCCTTTTCGACGTTCCTTACCGTAAGGCCATTCTCAACCAATTTGCCAGACACAAGATATGTAGCATGAAGTGGTTCTGAGCTTTCTTTTCTCTTGTGATCCAGGTAATGGTAAAGCATTCTGGAATGAATACAAAGCATTTATTCTGGAATATTACGACAATAGACATATGACTGTGATAATATACCACAGTTTATTATTCATATTTATGATTAGAAAGCAAGGAAACTGGTGGTGGTGTGGTCACTAGGTTATCAGCAAGTTAATTTCTTAATTAGAAAAAGGTCAGTAAAGTGTATGCGTGTTCAGACAAGGAGGTGCTGATGAGATATTGGCACAAACCCTTTCAGCCAATCACAATGTGGAGTCAGAACTAGCTGAGGTAAATACAATAGTAATTTGTTTAAAGTTAATGATGTTTACTCCATAAGTGGTGAGATACATTCTGCAGTATCAGTATAAATTGCAGATGTTAATATATAATCATGTGGACCTTTTCAAACTTGAACATCATATACAATTTAATTGGTCCAAGTTTATTTCCTAAACTTGGACCGAAGCTGTTCCCTAGCAACGCAATTCCACTGACAAGGTCTGTGCCGTGGTTAGACCCGTCACAATTATTACATAATAGCAATTATTTTTGCATAATCGTCATAATAGTTTCCATGTTGAAAAATCTGCCCTGTGCAATTTGAGTACAAAGCCTAAAAGGCAAACAGGAAATTAAATTTGTATTCATATGTTCCAATGTTCAATGCCAAAAACACAATTACGGTAAATCATTAATAGCTATTATTTGTATGACAATGAATCGTCAACTTATATTTTGTAACCTGACAGCCCTAACTGTGGTCTACATTGTCTGTCAGTGAGTGGTTCTCAAAGTGGGGTCCAGGGACCCTCAGGGTTCCTTGAGAGGGTTCCAAATGGACCCTTAAAAAAGGTCTGTAACTCTGAGAGTGCAAGTGTAACCAAATGGACCCGGACCCATTTGTACACTCTCAAGGGTTTATGTGGATCATTAAAGTCAAATCACACTCACTGCATGTGTCTTCAGTATTTTGCACTGTGCCTTTAAGGCAATGGGTGTTGTGACTGTTGTCGGTTATTAGAGAATGTTATATACCTTGCAGTCAAAGTGTTTCTGGTCAGTATAAACACATTGCTTAGTTATTTGTTTAAGCATTAATCTGTGGTATTCACATTCACACAGCATGTAGGTCAGGATATCACTCACTGTTTTGCTGTGTTGACATGGACCCCGAGAGTGAGACTCAGCCATTTGTAGGTCACCTGTTAGGTCCATACAGCATGAGCTACTGTTAGTTAGCTGGATTACACCAAGTTAGCTTATAAACACAGACAATCAGCCAAATCACTGTAAATTATATGGCACAATGCAACATAAAGGAGAGGCTGTTAGAGTTCAGTTTCTTGAGTAAAGTCGCCATCGTTTAAGCTGAACTGTTGACGTTACTTAGCACGGCTACCCCAGTGAGCAGCATCAGTAAATACATGATGATACATGATAAATGTAATAAACAATCGCTTGTCCATAAACTAGCAGCTACATGAGGGCGTGTGTCAGATTCCACTTACTATCTTGTTGTGATCGTTCACAAACTCATCGATATTATCTAAATAAAGTTCGTCCATTGTGTTTCCTTGTTGACAGGAGGAGAATGTTGCCTCAGCGCGGGAATACAGTGAAGCGCTTTATTTACTTCCGGTCTAAGCTCATGTGTGCTCCTCTGTTTCCGACATCCATTTGTGGGGCACTGCTGCCATCTAGCGGTAAGAAACAGGACAACAGACAGCGTTAAGGTTGCCTGGTTTGGTTTAAACGTTTATTCTTTAGAAGTTAAAGGTAGATCTATATTCTGATAGTAAAAGTGGTGTAAAGTAACTAAGTACTACTTAAGTACTTTTACTTTACTGGAGTATTTCCAATTTCCAATACTGTTTCTTCTACTCCACTACATCTCAGAGGCAAATGTTGTACTTTTACTCCACTACAATTATTTCAAAATGTAATAGTTAATTGCTTTGTAGATTTTGATTACTATTACAAAACATACCATTAACCACATTCAGCCCTACATTTTGACGAAAAAATCTACAAGCTCAAAATGCATTACGAGGCATTGTGAGCTTGTAGATCAGAGCATTTCTACATTGCAGTATTGATACTTTTACATAAGTAAAACATTTTTTTACTTTTTACACCACTGGTTAAAGGTCTATACTCTGATATAGTAGCCTTGATCAAGACTATCATATATGTATTTTATAGATTTTAACATTTGCATATCTATGAGGTAAAAGTCAGACTCGATAAAATACATCTATGATTGATCCAAGGCTAATTCGGATAGAAATATTTAGTGTTTGTTCAGTAACAGCTGGTCTCCCCGTCTCTACAGCACTTTAATAAAAAGAAAATACATTTTCAGGTGGGTCACACATTTCATTCAGTCTTGAGAGAGAAACCATGCAAGTATATATGTTTATGTGTACAATCATAACATAAAGTGGCGTGCACTGTGCCTGTGTAAATGTGGCAACAATGGTAATTAAGTACACTTACTATTGCTCTCAAGTAGGCTACACTTTTGAGGTACTTTTACTTTACTTGAGTAGGCTATTTCCATTTTGCAATACTTTATAATTCTACTCCACTACATCGCAGAAGCAAATATTGAACTTTTTACTCCACTAAATTATTTGACACATTTTGTTACTAGTTACTTTGCAGATTTAGATTATTATTACAAAACCATTTTACATCAACCTCTAATCCAAAATGTTGAATACGGCTATTTTCAAACATTAAAACAAATACATTGTGAAATGGGCCATTCATAATGATTACTTATGGTAAGCTACTGTAAGTATATTATGATGCCAATAATTCTGTACTTTTACTCAAGTTAAAAGTATTGCTACTTTTACTGAAAATAAAATTAGAATACTTCTTCCACCATTGATAGTTGGTGTGTGTAGGTCCTGCCATAATACATGTAAGTTGTTTACTGTTTATTAAGTATATAGATAGATAAAGGAATTGGCTTTGGTTGGGTATAAAAACTTGAAACATTGGACAGTAACAATTAGCAAGACAAACAACAATGTGCAAACAGCACAGCCAGGATGCGTATTAAGGGATAGAGCAGTCAAGTCAACAGTCTTTTTTCCCCCTGCACAAATAAGTATGCGTTTCATACTTAGTATTTTCTTTACTTGGCATAATAGATGTCAGAAAAAATGTAATGTGTCGAGTTTTAACGCTAAAGCAGAAGAAATACAGTGTATATATAGCATTGTGATAAATCTGCTAACATAGTCAACTTTAACCGATTACATTAGGGCTAATTAACAGCCTCTGACAACCATATTCCCCATAGTTCATAGTCCCAAACCACAAGCTTGGAAACACTCTCATCATCACCCCTCACCTCTGGAGCCAATCAAAAGTCCTTGTTATCTAATCCCTATGCTTTTTATTTAAAAGAAAGATTAGCCCATACTTACATATTGACATTACGATAGCTAATCTCACATCAAACTGGTTCAAATGTGAGTTATAGTATTTAGTTGTCAACTAACAAGGCAAACTGCCTGGGTTGCCTTTGTTAAAGTGTTTTTCAGAAAGTAAACAACAATTCAACAATTTAGCTTTTTCTAAAACATTGTGGCCTGTGTTATATCACTATGAACACACACTACAATGATATAGATGCTATAGAAGAACACATTGGAGAGACTGCTGAGAACAACCAAAGGCCTATAGGCTATGGGCACCAGTTCTAACCCATTATCTAAAGGACAAAATATGTCAACAGTTATAGATTGACGCTGTTAAGCAGAAGTAGCAGCCTGCAAGGCAGCAATAACCTGTAGACCTATGACTCAAGCCTCACAGGCTGACAAATATTAGTAGTGAGATTCCAGACAGCGTAAAGAAAGCACAGTCAGCTCGACACCTCAAGACTCCAAAGTGCTGTGACAGTGTATTTTTTTTTATATCGCAGTCACCCTCCTTTAATACACAGTCTCACTTGTTCAGCACTACATATCCTAACTAAATAAATCCTCCTTTTCTCTAGTTTGCTGCCTGTCTTCCTGGAGGCCTTATGCCCCCTTGTATACAGTAAAAATCCTCAGTGTTAATTTACATTGAGGATTTCACCTTTATCTCACACACTCCATGCAGCGGAATGAATCTGTCCCATCCCTTGGGCCTGTTCAATTCTGAATGGAGTTGCTTTAGAATTAAATCAGGCTATCATATCCTGGTTCAAAAGTTCAAAAAGTTCCCATCGGACCTGACTGTTTGTTAAGCGCCTATGGAGACACAGCTGAATCAGGTGGTGCTGGGTTGACGGGCTGAACAGTGACTCCCTTCTAAAAGGTATCGATTATTAAAAGAGAGAAGGTTCTTCCTCCATGCCTCCATGCCACAGAATGGAAGAGTCCTGGAGGGAAGGAAGACGGCTGCCGGACTGGCGGAGAGCCAAACCCACAAGAAAAATGTCTCACTGGAGGACAAAAGAAATGAAAGCTCTTCTCGCTTTTTCTTTGCTCTGTCTCACTATCATCACTTTCACATCATCCTCAGGGCTATGTCCGTGGAACATTTGGTATTCTCTTTATTTCATTCTTTTTCTCTGTTTCTCATTCATTTTTTGCAGCCACTTCTTGCCTTCTGCCTGCTCTCTCTCTCTCTCTCTCTCTCTCTCTCTCTCTCTCTCTCTCTCTCTCTCTCTCTCTCTCTCTCTCTCTCTCTCTCTCCCCCCCAATTAGACCCACTCTCACTGCCACATTAGATTTATATGACTGAAAATTAGTACATTGCTTCTTGGGATTAACCATTTTAAGGAAAGCATTAGAAATATGAGTAATATTGCATAAACAACATAAAAACGGAAATATACATAGATTCATAATAATTGTAACTCCATAAGCAGCCACACAGTTGTAATAAATGGAGGGGAAAAAAGGACTTTCATTTCTGAGTTCACCTACAGGCTACAGGGATTAGATCATCTCCAGTTAATAGTGCATGAGACCGCAGCCAATATGAATGTTGATTTGGGATATTTATTTGAATGAGCTGCCAGGACAGAGATGAGAGCAGATGTCCAGAAATGAAGCACAGTCTCCCTTCCAAATCTATCATTAGTTTATAGGGAATGAGTACTCTCAGATCCACTTCCTAATAAAAAACAATACTGGTGTATCTCCTCGCTCCGGTTTCACCTGCTGCTATAAATCCAGTCCAGTTTATTAACCACTTAAAGCCTACAGTATATTGTTGACCGGGGTACCCCAGGGATCTATCCTAGCAGTTTGCCCCCCTCATTTTTTACCTTCTAAACTAAATCTCTACACTGAAAATAGCTATTTTCTTGGAATGTTGACCTTGGAATTTTATTTTCTTGGAATGTTCAGAGAGAGAGGTAGAGAAACACCAGCAAGATAGTAATGAGAAATAAACAAGGCCATGTTGTATCTCCAACAGTTACATGACAAATTGCAATAAAGAGAATTTGGGATTTTAATTTAAGTACAGTAGGCCTAGCTCATAATTAAATTACAGTAACATGAAGACCTTCCAAATGAATCATTAGTCTATGGGGTAAGAGTAGATAACACCAACAGCGTCGCATTGGAGTAGTATATTTATATAATTCTGGAAGAACAAGACACTTATGATATTGTTATTGATTATAGGAAAGATAGTATTTCTTGTAGTCAATAACATCTGTCCTCGACCTGATTGTCCTTGACCTGATTCGACAAAAATCAGGGTTCTGGGTTCAGGCCTTTACACACCAGTGGGTGAAGTGATGAATAAATGATACAATCTTTTTTTATATTCCCCGGCAAATGAAACGTTTCATATACTTGATGCCTCATTCATTCTGGTGATGATTTTGCGGTGAGCAAGCAAAGAAAAATCAACCTGGTTCTGAATAAATATTCTGTGTGAATTTAACTTAAGCAACCGTTCAAAAAATATATTTTTTCAGGTGAATTCATTGTACAAAAAAAAACTGTACCTGGTGTGTAAGGACCTTTCACCTGTGTGCGTGGCCAACATGAATGTTGATTTGACCAAGACAGAATTTTAATGTACTGCTGAAATGCTGCAGGAAAAACAGGAGTAGCAAAGTAAATATTAGATGGAAATGGGCAGGAAAGCTCCATGATACACACAATAGCACAATCACGAGAGGGAAATGTCTTCAGTAAGGCCTGCATGCCAATTATTGGGTGGCTGCTGCTGTGACCAGCCGCTGCAGTTGCTGTGGGTGCTGAAGGGACTTTAATTACCTGGTACAAAGTTCCTTTAAACAATGTCCAGTGCTGCTAAATAAACAGGATATTTAATCTGTATCCATGTCTAAATACTGTATACATTTTTTATCTGTTTCCTCAATTGGATCACTGTCATGAATACTAATAGGCTAATTGCAGACACCAGTCCATGACCCTGTCAGAACATCTAACCCAAGTGGGTTAGATGTTCTGACAGGGTCATATAGAAGGACTTCAATAAAGAAGTACTTCATTATTTAATATACTGGCTCCTTAAGTAATACACAGGTCAACCGCTGGTCGAGGTAGCTTATTGTGATCCGATTGTCGGTTTCTTAGGCTTCCTCAGTTTAAACCTGTCACCCTTCACAGCAACATCCTCAGTTTGATTGATTGATTCAATATTGTATTAGCCAGAAATGAAAACAGCACGAGGTACAGTCAGACATTTGGGCTAAAATGATAACACAAAAAAAGAAAGTCCTGGGGACTTGTTTCCATTGTGGTCCTACGTATAGCCTATGTGATGTGTGGATGTAAAAAACGATGTGTGGATGTAAAAAATGATGTGTGGATGTAAAAAAACGACCCATAAGGGTAATAATTTAAGCCTAATTTATACTATCCTGTTGCTTGCTGATTTTCTATTGTACGATAAAATAGGCTTCAGTCTTAGTTGCAGTTTTGAATATAAACAACCAATTGTACACCAAAAACTCAGTGTTTCCCACATGCTAAAGGACACAGGACCCTTTTTAACATGCTGAAGAAGTAGCTAATTCATTCTGGGTGAGTCTCAGGGAAGCATAGTGAGACTCTGGCTGTGTGTCTCTCAAAATACTTCATGAAAAACAAATGACTCAAGAATTGATGACAATTTCCCCACCCCCTACAGTTATAATGTACATAGACTGACATTACCACCTCACACATCAGCTGGCCTTTTTAGCATGCCAAACGGTACCTTTGAATAACTATGGGATGCTGACTACATAGAATAAAGCTGTCCCTCAGCTGCCATTCACTGTGTAAATTACATGATTAATTCAGCTTTGTTCTACGTGTGTTTCAGTACACAGAGGGCCCCATACAATATTTACATTGAATCTGCTGTTCATCATCTGCCAGCTCTGCTGTCGAGGCGACCCTAGTCCATTACGCCTGATCTGCATGTAATGAGACAGGTCAGACCCCTGCAAGACTACTGCAAGAAAGAGAAAGGCTCCATCACACAGGAGAAATATGTGAGAAATATTCCTTTAATTGTGGTATAAGCAAGTGAACCTGTTCTTGTTTATATCTCAGCGGGACTGCATGGGTAAATAAAGGTCAGGAAAGGAACCAGAAACGTGCGAGAATTCTGTAACCCCCCCCCCCCCCCCCCCCCTACACACACACACACACACACACACACACACACACACACACACACACACACACACACCTGTCTGAATGGCCGTAGCAGAAACTCCTGGGGGTAACACAGGGATAAAACAGCAGTGTCTGATGTGGAAATCGTAAGGCACATTATTGTGAAAACGGCCTTCACTAACAGCCACAATGAATACCAATGAGAAAGCTGGTTAAGACTGTGTGGACTCTCAGGACCTTGAGGATGTTTCCCAAGTTTAGGCCAATGTTGCTTAAAACATTTGACTTGGAGCCCAAAACGTGAGTCATGGGACAGATACACATTTAAAAGAGGAATGTTCATTTCATAGAAATGGTGGGTTGTGACTTAAAGGCTAAAACCACACCAGTCTGTTACCTACCAAATACTAGCCTGCAGTATTTCTCAGTAACTTCTGTTAAATTATGCATGTCTAAGCCTATAGTGTATTCCACACATACTCCAATACCGGTTTTATGGCCGTGTTATACGTCTAACATCAGTCTGAGGTTAATGAAGTTTTAAAGAACAGAATAATTGACCTTTGTGGAAAAACAGTACAATACCATCTAAATGGCAACCACGGAGAGGGAGAGAGAGAGAGAGAGAGAGAGAGAGAGAGAGAGAGAGAGAGAGAGAGAGAGAACAGGAACAGCCCACACGCACACACACACACACACACACACACACACACACACAGTGACAATAGCAGTGACATAAATGTGTAGCCTGTTGTGTTGTTGTTGTTGTTGTAGGTTGGTAGTGAAGGGCCATGACCATTTTGTTGGGTTTAATCAGCCAATCTGAAAACTTAATTGATTCATTATAAACCCCCTGATTTCAAACTCTCTTATCATCTTAATCAGATGAAATCCTGGACATGTGCTCTGGGTTAATCATTGATTCTCTAATCCCTGCAGACAGACTACCGCAAATATGTTTAACCACTTTAACCCTGGCATCCAATTTTGGGCTATCTGTAAAAAATGTTAAAATAGGCGATCTACAAGCTAAACGAGATCTACAAGTTGCATCGCGACTCGTTGTGAACTTGTAGATCTGTTTTTTTCTGCAGGACACCACCGTATGATGAAGTATAACATATCAGAGAACAGGGGTTACGAAAATAATAAGGGATTAAGTGGTTAAAAGGTTTTTCATTTGTTTTCCTGTGGAGAGATAACTAGGTGGGTAGAAGAGATACACCTGTCAAGTTCCTTCCTAGTTTTGCTCCAAAGGACACAAGGACGCAACTCAAATGTTCCAAACTCAATCAACTTTTTATTTTTCCAACTCTTTGTTTCACATTGGTTGGCTTCTCTTGTTGATTGGTCTGGTCCGTTAGTAGTCATTAGGTTGTAAACCTTTAACACAGAAAACCAAAGATTAGCAACATTGCCATTTTACAACAAATCATAGCATCTCTTTAAACAACTCATTTTTAAACAACTTCGTGTTTTCAAACAATAAAGTTTTAAACCAATAAAGTTTTAAAACAACTAGAGTTTTAAATGATTAAAGTCTTAAACAATTAAAGTTTCAACAATTAATGTTTCAAACAAGTCTTAAACAATTAAAGTTTCAAAACAATGCTTTAAAACAATAAATGTCCAAACCCAATAAATGTCTTAAAACAATAAATGTTTAAAACGATTAAATGTCTAAAAGCAATAAATGTTCCAAACAATTAAATGTTTTAAAACAATAAATGTTTAAAAACAATACATGTTCCAAACAATTAAAGCCCCTAGACCAAACAATAAGTGTCTTTAAACAATTATATAAATAACATAAAGACACATCTTCAGAAAAATAACTGATCCACCAGCTTGTAGATCAGCTCTTTTTCACTTGGCATTTTAAACCTTTTTTAAAACATGGCAAATTCATGAGTTCTACATTTTAGTAGTTTTAAATCAAGTACAGCATTTTAGCTTTGTAACATTGTATTGTTTTGTATTTTATACTTTTCAAAATAAAACAAGGTCAATGCTGCAATGCTCTTTGCAATGTGTTCCTTAATTTAGCAGTTAAAACATGTCACATTAAGACACATTACAAATACATTCAACAGCAACTCAAAACCAAAGTAAAATAAAACATTCTACCAACCATTGGCGTCTTTGGGCTTAACTTCTTGGTAGGAAACTTGAAGTTTTTCCCCCTCCTCTCTGGAGTCTCCTTTCTCCCTGGAGTTGTTTGTTTGAGTGAGCACCTCTCTCCCTTTTCAGGTGCTCCCAACCTGTTAATGAGCGGCCATTTTGCTGCTACACTTGGGAAGTGTAGTCTTGTTTGAGCAGTTGTAGTTTTTCTTACCATATTAGGAAGAGGGTTGGCAATGAAGCTCCACTTCTGAGTCAAAGCTCCAGTTTTGACTTAACAACACCTACCCCAGTGTATTGACATTCCTCCTCGTCGTTTGACTCCTCCTGTAAATGTCAGACTAACACAACAGAATTCTTTTTTTTAATTTCCCTCTGTCTGCCTCTCTCTCTCTTTCTCTCTCTCTCTCTGCAAGTTCTCACAGCTGACAATTCTGATTAGTTTTGTGGTTTAAAACCTCCACGGTACTCCAGCTCTGAGGGCCTGCGTTTACAGAGTTTAGCTGATTCTCCTTTATAACTGTGTCTTCCGAGGTCCCTGATCATCTGTCGATGTGTTGACATGCACACTAATATCCTGAAGGATCAGGTTAAGGCAATCATTTCATAGACATACGTTTACATGCATAGCGTTGGTTATTTTGGCTATACATATTATATCAAGAAAACCAGGGAAAAAAATCTAAGCTTTTACATGCCCAAATATATCGACAGATCAAGAGTCTTAATAAATCTTAATCTTAATCTTAATAAATCTTACCTCAATTTTGGAAATCAGACCGTTTCAATAACCAGAATATAATAATGTGTATGTAAACACATCAGGGTGTCGCCTATAAAGACATGCAGAAAATATGGACGGCAGGTTGAAAGTGGTTAACTGGTTAACTTTGCTGCACCTGCCTGTCGATACAACAGAGGGAGGAAAGAGGCAAAACAAAAAGTAAAGAGGCACAAACTCACACACCAATACTTTTATTTATGTAGGTGCATACATGTTAAGTCCAGCACGCACACAATTACATAGTAGCTGTAGGTAACAAGAGGCTTTAAGGCTTCAGTTCTAGAGAGTGTCCAAAATTTGGCCACACCACCAAAACAAAACAGAGGCAGACGTGTACAGTCAGCTTTTATTACACTATATACACAACCAATAAAAAAGAGCAGAGGGACTATGAGGGAAGGAGGGGCGTGTAGGAGGCAACCAGTTCAATGTCTCTTTTGGGGGGGAAGATAGAGGAGGGGTCGGATTTCAGAACAGTCCAGGGTAAAAATCCATTTAAAGAAATCATTAGTGTACCACAGGTTCCAGCAAGACCTGGTGAAATTAGTTTTCCTTCTCATACTTTTACAGCATATCCGTGGTCATAATATGAACATACCTATTACCAAAAATGGGTTTTCAAATTTTGTTTTGGCATCTATTATTATATGCCCATATGATGACCACTCTAAAATTGTGAAAAACATATTTTTCATTTCACTAGACCTTTAAATTCCACATAAAATCATAGGGACGTCAACTCGTATCCTGCATTAAAGGGATACTTCTCTTTCCAGTGGGGGTCCAGGTGATTTGTGTGCCATGTCCTTTCTCCTCCACACTTACAGTTGCTCCTGTGTCCAGGAACAACTGCCTCTTTTCCCCTGCAGTGGCCCTTAAATACGGAGAGACGTCAAGCCCAGCACCAATAGGAGCTTCTCATTCAGCTCATCCACTGCACCTGTTCACTACTCAATTGCTCAATTGGGTGTTGTTAATAAGGAAATAGTAAATAAAATAATACATGCACAGTACACAAAAGCTGTAAAATATCAAAAGGAATAAAACAACACAAGTCCAGCTGTGATGCAAATAAATGATTAGCAATCTGTCAGCATGACACATGCATGCACAACTATAGAAAATTGTGATCTACATGTATATACAGAATGAAGCCTGATCCATTTAAATTCATTGACAAGTGTCATTCCATTGGTTCACGGTAAACACTAGTAGCTGACATGTGAAAGTGTGTGTGTGTGTGTGTGTGTGTGTGTGTGTGTGTGTGTGTGTGTGTGTGTGTGTGTGTGTGTGTGTGTGTGTGTGTGTGTGTGTGTGTGTGTGCGCGCGCGCGCGCGCTCATACCTTTGGTCTTATCTCAGATACTGAGCAGGTCTCTAAATCCCAATGACATTTTGGAGATATTGTTTTCCTGTGTCTGAGCAGGGAAAAGGCAACACTCTTCAAACTGTACAACTAGTTATATGGAAACTTTGAGCAAGATGCTGAAATACCATTTGATCCTGTGACAGTGTGAATATGAGTAATTTTTCTATTGATTTTAATGGACAAATAGTGGTTTTAAAACACATATAGTTGCATCTGTCTGTCTGTCTGTCTGTCTGTCTGTGAACAAAACATCCACTACATTGTTTGACCAGACTGAGTCACTGTTGACCTTTTACTGTAATTATGTTGCAAGGCTGTGACTGACCTGTCACTCTAAGCTCTGTTTGCTGCTAGGGCAAACTGGTGAATTAGGTCCCAGTGATGCACCACTGATGTCTCCAGCCAGTCTGTCTGTCGGGCTCTGGCATTCTGCTGGAAAAATTAAAGGCCTGTTCATGTTTGTTGGCATTTAAATTACCATACAGACAGTGTGGTATTTTCAGCCCATTGACTTCGACTTAACAGTATAGTTGACTTTACTGCCCACCCTTTTCTCATTTTAACGGCATGGTGTGTGTGTGTGTGTGTGTGTGTGTGTGTGTGTGTGTGTGTGTGTGTGTGTGTGTGTGTGTGTGTGTGTGTGTGTGTGTGTGTGTGTGTGTGTCCGGGGCCAATATCACAAGCCGCTTGTCCAATCATTGCCAAAGTTCTTGTGTGTGCTTTGGGGAGGAAGTAACTCCCCAAATTATTTTTCACATATTTAGGTTTTGACCTATTTAGCCTTTTAAAACTTAATTAGTTATATATACGTACCAAAACAAAATATGGTAACAACAATAGCAATAGCAGATCGACAAGCTCATTGCGTCGCGCTGTGAGCTTGTCAATCGGCTATTCAGTGAAAGCTTTCCCCACAATAACAGAAAACAGAAAATAGTATACATGTATTGAGCCCTGAGGGACTCCGGTTACCCATATGGGGTTTAAGTGGTTAAAGCAAATCTCTTCAATTGATACACATGCACATGAACAATAAGCAGATTTGTTTTTGTCTTTGACATTACAGCAACAGAAACGGAACAGGTTTGTTTCTTTCTCTCTGAACACAATTACAGCAACAGAAGCGTCCCTCTTAATATTCAAGTAACATTTTCTTTGAGCCAAGCTGGCTGTTTCCTATCTTGCTTGTATCTCGCTGTCACTTGTAACAGGCTCCGTAGGCCTCTGCTCCTCTGCTGGATGAGTGAAGGCTTCCAGCTTAAAGACAGGTGTGAAGCGTGCGAAGTCTTTCCATCAATCAGTGTATAGCTGTGAGGTGACTTTGCTGCCATTTGATTGCTTTTTCTTTTTCACGGATCATTGTTTAATGGTCTTTGTTGGTTCAGCTCAGATGTAGGTGAGTCTCACATGACGTCAGATAAATCATTACCATCGCTTGAATTGATGACGTAAGATTGATGGATCTGACCACATGAGTAGATGTCTTGCCCCTTGTGACGTAGAGGTGATGTTGTGGTGTTGTTGTGCTGTTGCTGAATTTTGTCCTTAAAAGGCACACCACAGCCTTAAAGTTATCAGTGTTCAAACCAGTGTGTAATTGACAGAGGAGTGAATACTAGAGAAGTAGCATACAACGCCTTCAAGTGATTCAAAGCTTTGTAAAAAAATGATTGAGGATAAAGAATGGGCTGCGAGAAAAGCCCACTTTGGTGTAACAACATCACCTTTACCACCCGACCCAAAACTTGCTGTTACTGTAGCCATCTCCCCTCGCACCTTGTTCGACATGGTAGCAGAGAACAACATTTATGTGAGTAAAGGAGTCGAACAATACATAGCCTATCAGGTGGAGCACGAAGATGAGATTCTGATGCCAGGACATTCTTTTCCATTTGTTAAGGCATTGATGACAGTCAACTCGAGGCTGAGGGAACACTACCCAGACAGTGAGGAGTTGTTTGACATTGTCCTGATGACTAACAGCCATGCCGAAGTTGCAGTCCGACTCATAAGAAGCATTAATCATTACAATTTGACCATTGAGAGATTCTGCATGACTGGAGGGCAGAGTCCCATCGGCTACCTGAAAGCTTATGATACCAACCTTTACCTCTCCAAGGACCCTGAGAAAGTCACAGAGGCAGTTGAAGTGGGCATTGCCGCTGCCACAATGTATTCCCCTGACTATGAGACTGAGTTTAGTGACACCCAGCTGAGAGTGGCCTTTGACGGAGATGCTTTGATCTTCTCGGATGAGTCTGAGATTGTCATGAAACAAGGTGGCTTGGACATGTTCTTTGAACATGAGAAGAAAAACGAGGACATTCTACTTGCCCAGGCTCCACTGAAGGGATTTCTCGACGTCCTGGGGAAACTCCAAAAAAAATTCTATACCAAGGGTGAGCGTATTGACTGTCCCATCCGCACTTTCCTGATCACAGCCCGCAGTGCAGCCTCCTCAGGGGTCCGTGTCATTAAAACATTAAAGAAGTGGGGCCTGGAGATTGACGAGGCTTTTATCGCAGCTGGAGCTCCCAAAGAGCCGCTCCTGAAGAAGATAAAACCCCACATCCTCTTCGATGACCAAATGTTCAACATTCAGGCGGGCAAGGCGTTTGGAACCACCACCACCATCACCACCTCTGCCAACACCTCTGCACACTATAGCAAGGGCGGAGCTACGGGGTGGCGTCTTGGACTGCAGCCCCAGATGTTTTCTCAAAAGCCCTGAATCTTTTACGTTTTAAAATAAAACAACTATAACTGTCATTTCTCCTCAGTCTCTCTGACTGCAACAGATTGTCTGTTATTGTGTAGTAGTACTCCTAGTGACAGTGAGAAGCAGCCAGTGGTGCTCCCGTTCATTGATTGTGCTCATATTTTTGATGAACAGTGATCTTAATGCATCCGTTTGCAACTAATGAACTTGAACATGGAGATAATGATGCTCACGTTGTGATGCAAGTTGTGAATAAAGACAAAAGATGCTAGTCAGATTATCAGTCAGACAGTTTTTAAGAATGCAAAGAACGGACCATGAGAAGAATGTAGGGGAGAACAGGGTAAGATTTGTAAGTTGAACAAACCCCCTGTATCTCGAAAACTGTGCACGTGTTGTGTTGACCTTAGCAAGCATTAATCATTTCTAGCTGGCTGTGAAGTTTGGAAGCACATGCGTGAAGTGGAAAACATTCTTTTACACACAAAGAAATGTTTTTCGCCTGTCAAATTACATTTTCTACATGTCAGGTTATATCAAAGCAAATGTATCCAGGTCTAAAAAATATATCATACATATTGGTGATTTTCCAGTGTATAAAAACATAATTTATTTTAAAATATTTCCTGAAGTATTAGACTATAATGGTGGCTGAAGGGCAAAGTGAACCAACTGCTGCGTTAAATTGAGCCAATGGTTCAACTTACCCCTAATATTAATCACTTCATATATTATTATTTTTTATTTTTATTTGATTTTGCTACTCAAATTATGCCCACTGACCTTTTACTTGCATGAATACCCTCATTTAAGAAAAGTTTTCAATATTATTTTACCACTTGCAAATATTAAAAGGTTCTGAATATCAAACTAATTGGTTTGGTTTTATATTGCTAAAGTTCTTAAAGTTACCTTTAAGAAAATAAACAAGACTAGTTGGAAAAGTCTTATTATATATATTATATTATTAATGTATCATTACATTTTTGAAATTATGTTTGATAAATGAGTACATTATTTAGTTTTTTTGTTTAAACCTGAAAGTGTTATTATTAGATGGGTCAACTTACCCCTAAACTGGGGCAAGATGAGCCAGGGACCACTTTTTTTTTGTTTATCAGTCACACTAAGGCCTTTTGTCATGGATGTATATCATTTCAATTGAATGACAGAAGACATCCTGAAATAAGGGTAGATGTTCAGATTTTACTTTTGTTTTTGCCTCACCTCAAGGACAACATAAGTGAAAAGTGGCTTATCTTACCCCACGCTCCCCTACTCAAGTACAAGACTATATTGAATCAATCAAGAGACACTTCCTTCACCTACCGGAAGCATGCATAAGAAAGTTACCAGTGATTGGTCCAGCAGTTTGCGAGATTAGCCGTGGACAGACAGATACAGTAGACCTATTTGTAGGCTTGCCCTCTTTCAGCGGATGCCGTAAAAAGCCAAAAAGGTAACATCTAACGACAGCTTGGCTCCCATGTTGGATTTCATGTGGCCATTCCGTGACATCATTTGGGCAAGGTTCAAGGCCTGATCCCCCTTCCATTGACTTCCATTATAAAATGTAGGTTAAATAATTCCAAAAATATAAAACACTTGTTACTCCTAAATCTTGCCGGGAACAAAAGCAATATGTTGGGTCTATGACTGGCCAGTTTGTACCTTGAAGAACAGGCAATGAACAGCTGGCAATCTGGCATATTGATAACAAAAAAAAAATCAAACAAGCAAAAATCTCTCCACTGGGGCCAATGTTGGATCATACAGTCAAGGTTTGCAATGTTGCATCCAAACGGCAAGAGAGATCAAACAGGAGATCAGGCAATACAAGGCAGCAGGAACAGGCACAGACACAAGAACAACTGAACGGACAAACAGATTACAGGCTTTCTTCACAGGGTAACAAAGAACTGGCTTACCAAAATAGGCAAACTGTTTCAATTTCCGGGGGTTAAGCGGGAGGAGTGAGCAAGTGAGCAGAGATTTAGGTATCGGAATGTTGCTATTGAGACAGAAGCTGCATCCCAAGGTCTCTTGATGTTTCCTTGCTCCTCTATCCTCACTTCAACCAAAATTCCACTGTCCGCCATTTTGATGGTCATGCAAAGTCTTATTCCTGCTCCAAGGAGCAAGGACTCCGACTTAGGAGCTCTCTGAGGATCTATGAGCGAGGAAACATGAGCGTATCCTTCCAGGAAGGATACGCTGACCGGCATGTTAATGACTCCGCCCCATACACCATGGCAATGTTATGTTAAATGTCCATTTGTGCGTGCACATCGGTGTCACAGGGTATGCTGATGGGAAACTGTAGTGGGGAAAATGAAGCTGTGGCATAACTAATGGTTGTCCTTTCATTGCCATCAATGTGCAGGTTTTTTGTGTCTAAACAGTCATCAAGGTGGCGGTTGGTGAGGCTCAGCTGTGTTGTTGTAATGTAATCAGAAATTGACGTTGTTTAACAAGACTTTTGAAATGTCACTTCTCTGTCTATTGTCTTTGTTTCCTCTCTGCTCTGCTCGGCTCGTTTCCTCCATGCATCCTCGGTGGGAGGGACTAAGATCCAAGGAAAGGACACAAGTGAGGGAAAGGAGGATTTAGTTTAGATACCTGGGATGCAGCCGAACTGTTAAGAAAGAGAAAGTAAAACAGAGAGACGAGACACAGGACCTTTTCAAATCTGAGATCCGCCACTGCCATAAAGGATTGGAAGAGTAGTACTACAAGGTTCCCCTTGAGCCCTTGTAGAGTAAGTACTACTGTACAAAAAGACAAAGCGAGAGAAGTGATTTTGCTTTGGAGTGATGAAACCTAGCTGCTAATCTTTTTTTATGTACACATTTCATAGATTAAAAAATATATATTATTATTCAGAAGGGAAATGCGAATGGAAAAAAATCCTGGTTCAGAAATCCTGGTTCAATTCAATATAAGGTTACAGTCAAAACAGTCAGAAAATATGCTTGAACAACTTACAAAATAATACTGTACTTCCGCAAATAACCGTAGTTAAACGATTACCTTTTTTTTTAAAAGCCTATCTTTATTTATTTTTTATTTCTGTATGCTTTTAAAATGCCCTTTATGTCATTAAATAACTTTTTATGCCTTATATAAAGCACTTTGGATTGCCTTTGTGTATGAAATGGGCTACACAAATAAACTTGCCTTGCCTTGCAAGGTTACAAGAGAGAGAAACAAACAAGTAGCCGACTTTCTGCTCTGCAGATTTTCAATGGAACTCTTGACTTGGATTTTGGATCAATTACAAAAACAGGCTCTATATAGCAAACAAAGGCTCATGATATTAACACGTTTAGTATATATCTAGTATATACTGTATGTACAGTATATATATATATATATATATATATATATATATATATATATACACACATACATTATAGACCATCATACCACTAAGTATAAGCCAGGATTTAGAAGGGCTGGGAAGGTTTCGTTGAGGCTAGACTTTTGCTATTGGCATCTGAATTGTGTGTGGGTATGTCTTTGTTGTCTGTGTGGACGTCTCCCCTACAGACAGGCTGTCCTTGGAGTGCACCAGGCCCAGTGGCAGGCCTCCTTGCGATCCATTCCGTCTGCACCATCAGCTCTATACCACCCCCAGACCTTTGTGCCTCTCCCTGATAAGACAAGAATAATATCAGCTCAACCCAATGCACTTGGCTGCATGTTTAGATGATAATCACACTTTGTGCTGCCCTCCACTCTATCAGGCCACTGGAACCCATCCCTGAGCCTATTGTTATTGTTAGAATGGCACAAGGAGGCTATGCACACACATCCAAGAATTCATTAGGGCTTCGCACTACTGTGCAGTGCTCGGGCCCTAACAAGTCTGTGTGTGGATAAAATGTGCTCAAGCAATTTAATTTTGTTCACATAAATTGACTAGCTTGACTTAATTTAGTAAAAACAAAACATGTTTTTGTTTTTACATCGTAGCCTACACCTACAATAGGAAAATGACACAAACACACACACACACACACACACACACACACAGAGAGAGAGAGAGAGAGAGAGAGAGAGAGAGAGAGAGAGAGAGAGAGAGAGAGAGAGAGAGAGAGAGAGAGAGAGAGAGAGAGAGAGTGTGTGAGTGTGTGTGTGTGTGTGTGTGTGTGTGTGTGTGTGTGTGTGTGTGTGTGTGTGTACTGGTCTTGGCACTACTTGGCAAAATGATGGCGATGGGGGGGTGATGATTTATAATTCTGACGTAACTCAAACAGCGCTGAGTTGGCTGAAGCAGACGTTTGGCACGCCGACTCGCTCGCCTGAGGTCGCTCGCGGTGGCCATCGTGGCTCAAGTCTGCTTCAGACAGCACGCCTCCGTCGTTTTGACAGTTTTTGCCTAACTAGTTCCTAACTTAATATAAGGGGCTGTAGTCTGTTCTCACCAAGCGGGCAGAGTGTTCCGCCTATAGCTGATACCGACTGTTCTCACCAAGTGGTCCGCTTGTACCGAGCGTTCACCGTTTGAACCATACTCTCAGTATGTTTCATGTTAGTAGTGGGGCTAGAATAAAATGGTATTGTTGTTGCCAGGGTGGCACTGGAGTCATCAGATTCAGTATGGTTATCTTGCGTCCTGACTGCTGCACCCCACGACTGACACAGCCCTGGTCAGGCGGGCAGGACTGGCAGAGATCTCCGCTCTGAGGAGCGCACTTCTCTAGTTTTAGCCTGTTGTTACCGTAATCAAACTGCAGACTGCAGAGGTACCCTGTGTCCTCAGCTGGGATCTAAAAACTCTTCTTTTTAAAAATCTCTCCACATTCTCTCTGTTCCACCCTGTATCTGTGCTCCTATTACAGCCAGGAGCCAAGGCCCCAACTGTTCCATTTCATTTATTTAAACTTTATTAAACCCAGGGAGAATTTGCTGAACTTGCACAATCTTTTTCAGCAACACTGAGTCCAGTGCACATTCATGTGATACATTCACACATGTCACAGTCTCTTACTGTTGAGTAACCTCACTAAAGCCACTGCAGAGTAGGTGCCTCGGTCAAAGATACTTTGACTATACGTACATGTTGAGGATGGGTAGGTAGGATGTCAGTCATTCACTTTCACTGCACAGACTTTCCTCTGAGTGCCGGTCTTCGCCAGGCTGGGTGGCCTACCCAGGGCTGTGTCAGTCATGGGTTGCAGCCGGCAGGACACGAGGAAGCTGCAGGGGGAAATACCGCTTATAGAAGTGGACCACGACTTTTTTAGCCTAAATGTCTGACTTTAACTTTCCCTTGTGCTGTGTGTGTGTGTGTGTGTGTGTGTGTCCAGGGCCAGCGCGCCCATTAGGCAGAGTAGGCAGTTGCCTGGGGCGCAAAAAAAAGAGGGGGGGGGGGGTTTGTTTTGTTTATTGCAGGCTCTAGGTGGCGCTGTGGTGTGTGTGTGTGTGTGTGTGTGTGTGTGTGTGTGTGTGTGTGTGTGTGTGTGTGTGTGTGTGTGAGTGTGAGTGTGAGTGTGAGTGTGAGTGCGTGAGTGCGTGCGTGCGTGCGTGCGTGCGTGCGTGCGTGCGTGCGTGCGTGTCTGTCTGTTCGCTCTGATATGTGGGTTCTTCTAGACTAGTGGCATTCTCTCAACTAGTTTTATGATGGAACCATTTACCTAATAATGTGACTGATTGATGTATGTTAAAACTTAATTTAACACTAAATAGACACACTAGACCATGCTGAACAGACGAGGCCTATTGTGAAGTAAAACTAACTAACAAAGTGATGTCCTTGTGAAAACGGTCCTAAATTAATCAAAAAGTTTCAGACTTTTAAAGGTTTAATTGGCTCATTTGAATTCTTGCTGCACTGCCCAAAAGGTACCCATTTCCTCTGACATTTTGGCCTGCTGATTGACAGGAGAGTGTCCTGTTACTAATGAGAATTAATGAGATTTATCCAGAGAAGGCCTGTATGCTGATGGACAAACAGACTGCTGACATTTCTCACCCCTTGACATTGATCAATACATGGCAATAGCAGGGCATGCCACACAGGCTGAGCAGTAAGAGAACAGATGACTAGCTGTAACTTCAGCCCAATTAATTCTCCTTCAGGAGATTGGATTATTCCTTCTCACAGGTAGATTCACAACCAGGTTTTGAAATAGAGTGCACTTTCAAAATGTGTTTATAAAATATTTCATTATTAACTAGAAAATTGTGCTCCTCGAAGCGCAGGTCTCTGCCAGGCCAGGTAGCTTGTGGGCCAGCAATGTTTGGAATCCAGTCACAGGTGGAAATGGACGTGGATTTAAGGAGTTACGTAATAATCCAAGGAATCCAAGGGAAAAATAATTTAGATTGTATGACCTACGGTTCAAGGCTATGGGCCAAAACGGGAATCTGCCTGTTATAGTGCCACCATGAGGCCGATTAGAAAAAAGGTGGGTTGCATTTTGTGGTATCGTTTCAAACATGGCAACATGATATAACCACAATATTCCATCTAAAATGGGTAAACATCTGGAAGGTCTAATATTGTACTGGGTGATTTTTGAGTTCTACAGTTGTTGGTGCCATCTGGGGGGATGTGATCATCAATTTGCATTCCCAAGCACTCTAAAAGTTCTGGCCATTGTTTAAGTTTCGAAGCCCAGGTGAGTGGGGGTCTGGGCAGGAAGAGATTTGAAGTCTGATTAAATCAGTCACACCCTGAGGATCCTGGTCTTTGTTCTGCAACAGCAGAACCCAGCTTTAGGTGTGAACTCAAAACAAATCACAGAGCCAAGTTCTTTTGTTAATCAGGAGGTTGATTTCAGTACCATTGTTTTTATGCACGGGTGGTGGTCGAAGTGAAACATCTGTTACTCGGTCTCTAAGATAGGGGGCAGAGATGAAGTTAGGTAAGGTCATGCAGACTGCAGATTGAATTTACACTGTATTATTCTGATTTCTTGGTAAAAGCTTATTTTGTATTAAGTAACACAGTGTGAAAACATATGAGAGGAATAAAGTGGATAACTCTGACCTGTGCTGTAAACCAAGAGAAACGTCATTAAGGAAAAGATTCAGTCTGGAGTAAATGTTGCTTGTATTGACCCATTGTATTTCTAACTGTTGTTTGCAACTATGAAGTATAAAAGTGTGTGGATTCATTCTAAAGCTTGAGAGATGCTGGATAAGAATTAGCAACCAGGTTATATTTTGAAGTACTGTGTCTAAGTATAATTGATAACTTGTATGTGTCATATAAGGGAATACATTCAAATGTGTGATACCAGGAGGTAGGCGGGGACTCGACCACGACAACAACCCTGTCAGAATGTACTTGTGCTGGGATAGGCAGACAAAGGGATCAGGGGCTGGGCTAAAACTACCTGACCCCTCCCCTTGTTGACAGGAGGCAAACTGAGTATAAAATAATGTGCTTTGTATGTGACTGGGTGCGCTGCTGATCGGAACCCACATGGCAGACGTCCAGTCAGGCTGAAATAAACGATGCTTGACCTGAAATCCTTGCACTCTGGACTTCTTCTCTATTTTAAAGCTTCTTTCCCAGGAAACTGTTATTAATAGCCCGCTCTTGGAATCGAAAATATACGACATTAATGGCGTTAGTCGGCAGTCGTTTTAATATTCTTTTCTTCTTTTTGAAGAAAGGGGTATACGAAAAGGACCTGATTTTTTTGTGGTTTTATTTTTGATTTTAAGGGCGATGGGCTGGTTTTCTGGAGAAGGGGTTTTTGGGGGGAAAATCCAGGGTCTGAGGTAAGTGTTTTGTAGCACAAAAATGCTTCTAGAAGTCCGTTAAAGGTCTGGAAGCTTATAGTTCATTATTCTATTTCAATATCGAGTGATCTACTCACTAAGTCTATCCGCTTTTGTTTATTTGTGTTCAAAAGCGGCGGTGTTGACTAGACTGATATTATTATAAGGCTAGACAACCTTTTGGGTGGTTCTTAAATCGAGTGATATAATTACTATAATGCTCACTTTTGTCTATACATGAGTGGCGATTCTGTTACCAAGTAAGGCTACACCTTTTCAATAGTTCCTAAACCGAGTAATATAATTATTTTAATGCTCACCTTTGTTTGTACATTGGTGGCGGTGTAGGGACTATGTAATAGGATTGTTATAATTATGTAGAACCTGGAATGGTTTCATTATCGAGCGGTATAACTGCTAAAGTGCTCGCTTTTGTGTAAGACATAAGTGGCGATCTAGGGACCACACAATGGGATGGTTATAATTTTTATAGAAGCTAGCCAAATAGATGGTTTCATTATCAAGCGGTCTAACTGCTACTAATGCGCGCTCGTGTGTGGATCCATGCATACATGAGTGGTGATAATGTAACCAGGAATACATTATAGGAGTTTGGATCTATCTCAATATCGAGTGATCTAATCACTGATGTACTCCACTTTTGTTTATTTGCGTTCAAAAGTGGCGATATTGAATTAAATTAATATTATTAGAGGGCTAGAGCACCTTTCTGAGTAGGTCCTATATCGAGTAATATAATTACTATAATGCTCACTTTTGTTTGAACATAAGTGGCGGTCTAGGGACTGCACAATGAGATTGTTCTAATTTTATAGACCCTTACTGGCACGAATGGATGGTTTCTTTATCGAGCGGTCTAACTGCTAAAGTGCTCGCTCTTGTGTAAGTCTATGCATGAGTGGCGATATTGTAACTAAATAATGTAAATAGAGGATACAGTGGATATAGTTTTGTAGATAATTGTTTTACATTGGTATGGCGGTGAAATATATGTGTAACGTTGTACGCTGGCTATGCGCATAAAGAGGACGCAGAACCTGTTGTGTTATATGGCTTAAACGTACCGTGGTATACAGTGAGAACTGAGGGATCAGGAGTTGGGCCTTTGCTCCGTTACCCTTTCCGTATTCAGTGACCGGTGTTTAGTGGCAAATTGCGTGTGTCCGATATGCGTCCATGGAGCTACGCACTGACTCAGGTTGGCCGCCCGGTGGTATGGGTCCGGGCGTGAGGGCATAAGCCAGCACCTTTTTTTCTTGGTGGCAGGGGAGTTCTGCTATGTGTATTTTTTACATGGATCCCAGTTATAAGCTTTGAGCGTTTGTACAGGCGTTCGAAGACGCTGGCGCGTGCTGGACTTCGTGTGCCAGATGCCCGTAAAATGTCCATTATTAGAGGTGATTATGCAACGCGGTTGCATTGTGTGCTGAGAAGACCGGGCGACTCCCGTGACGAGGTACATGCGGGCGATTCCCGTGAGGTGTATGAGGCTTGAAGTGGCATGTGATACTTTCTTTGAAGTCATTGGTCGAAGGCTGAAAACCGCGGGAGTCATTGACGTCCTGTTATGCCCGGAAAATGCCTTTGGGGGAAGTGTTGCGTGTAGCTTTGTTGTTTGTATTGAATGTATGGGGTTAATGGTTTTGGTTAATATTGTTTTGATACTTGTTTGTATGATGCGTTTTATTCATGGATTTGTTTCGGTAGGCCTACGTGTTGTGTAGTTAGAGCACTTAAGTTATAGTTTTGTTGTGATGTACTGTGTGTTGGACGTGCGGTGGAGAGAGGACTGGAGGCTCTTATTGTGTGTGTGTGTGTGTGTGTGTGTGCGTTTGCAGTGTTGCTGTGAGCGGCTAGTGGACCTGTGGTTCTGGTGGCGACTTTGTGGGGTCATGGCTTTTCGGCTGTGTACAACTTTCTTAATTATCATTTTCGTGGTAATGCTATACTTTCTTCTTGGACTGGACAGTGAAGATGTGAGTGTCATTCTGTGTTTGTCTCATGCGTGAGCGTTTTTGATGTTGTATGACTGGTCTTGTGTGTGTGTGTGGATGTTTGTCACTATGGTTTTGTTGTTTTGTTTTGTTCATTTTCGAACAACACAATGAGTTTTGACTGTTGTAAAGGCTTTCGGTTGTAAAATGCAGGAATTTTTCAATGGCCTGCTTACAAGGGTTTTTTGCAGATTGTACATGCTTATTCTGTGGTTTTCAGTTGTGTGTGTGTGTTGTTCGTTGACGCGTGCGATTTTTTCCCCCTGAGGGGGGTGTGCGGTCTGTGATTGTTGTGATTGTGACTTCGGAAGGTGATTTTATTTTGGCTGAATGTTGAGAGTTTTTTCGGTACGTCTGTGTGTTTGAAATAGCTTGGCTTCAGTGATGATTTTTTAGGTGTTCTTGGTGGGATTTCACTTTTTACAACACATTTGAAGTAAGTGTTGTAAGAGGGGAGAGATGTGAAATGATTGTTTAAATATCTAACTGATGAACAGAAACATAACGATTTAGTCTAAATGATAGTGAAAATAATCTTTGAATTGTTAAAGTAATCTACAAGAGAGGACAGTAAAAAGTGTATTTAGTCTAAATGATAGTGAAAATAATCTTTGAACTGTTAAAGTAATCTACAAAAGAGGACAGTAAAGAGTGAATTTAGGAGAAGAAATTGAGATGTAATTGGAATAATATGAGTAAAGGTTAAATTTGATCAACAATAGATTTGTAGATGTTCGTGTGAAGATATTTAAATATAAAATTTTATTAAATAGGATTGATTCGGTTTGATTTGTGCTTTATTAATGGCGGGTTTAATTATTTGGCTGGTCTAGTGTGTTGTTGTGGTCGTGGTGTCCCTGTCGGTGTTGGATCGAGGCTTTTTCCAGAGAGGTTGACTCAGGAGTGCACGCCTGAGAGATATGCGTGACTTTGGCCAAGACACGCAGTCGCTCATGTTCTTTCTGGGGAGACGCTGAGGTTGAGCACGGCTGGAATACCATGACATAGCAATGTAGTGGATCGGTTAAAAGGTGCCTAGAAGTTAAAGAACGGATGTCTTAGCTACACATGCGTGCTCTGATTGATAGATACCTTATTCAGTTGTACTAAGCCATGATGCGCAGATGATTTTAAAAGTAATGATTTAGATAGGTTAGAAGGTTAAAATGGAGGAACCATAAAGTAGAAGTTTCACTGGCTTTCTGATTGCAGGGGTTTGGGGGTTCATTCCAAAAAACACCTGAACTACTGCAACAGGGAGATATTTGTGATTCTTATTGTGCTAAAGTGAATTAGATTTTAGTTTATTAAATAGGAGATCTTAGGACAGAGTCATTGTTGGCCTTCTGATGGCCAAGAGATGAAGGAGATACACTTTTTCGTTCAGGTTTTTAAAAGGACATAGACCTTTCTCTTTGGTGCTAAAATGTAAACTGTAAATTTGCCTTAAATTGAGTGACAGCTTATAAACAGTTCCCGGTCTGGATCACTATTCTTTTTCATATCACGAATCGACTAATATAATAGAGTTTCGATAGTGTACTTAAATACTTAATTCAGTGGTTCAGTACTGGTGCTAAAAATAGGCTGAAATTCGTTTATATAAGGTAACAGAACAATATACAAAATCCAAGCATTTAATAGGAGATGTCTGTGTCTGCTTTGAAATTACCACATTTTGTTTGTTTGTTTGTTTTTGTTAGGAACCAGGGAAAGAAAGAGAATCTGACGCAGTTTTAAGGTAAGTGTTGGTTGATGTGAGTTACCAGGGGTGGAAGCAGTCTTTTTCTGGTGCAGACCTAATAATTAGTATAGTTTTGGCAGAACCTTGAGGGTCACAATTAGGTGACTGGAGGGGAGTTTATCCTCAGGCTCGAGACGCCAGGATAGGAAAAGGTAGACAGATTAGATAGAAATTGACAGACAGATAGGGTGGTCTGCTTCATCTTGTTTAAAGAGACGTCACACCCTTGTGACGAAACATCACCCAGCACTGATCTTACACTGATCTTTGTAGATCTGTACTTAAGTAACATAGATTTATTAGGCTCTAAGGAGTGTACACATTTTGAAAATATTGAGAGAAAAATTCTGGTATTACTAAATCTAGGACCAAGAGGGGAATGCTTGTACAGAGAGTACTATAGTATAAATTTTGAATTAGTGTTCTGAAAAATATATAAAGGAGGAAAAAATTGAAAAAGTTTGATTGAAATAGGAAAATTCAGCTAGAAGTAATTTATGTAGGAATCACTTGGTGAAGATCTAGTTAAAATGTATTACCTGTTTGGAAACATGTTTGATATATTAGGAAAAGTGTAGGGAAAGTTTTTTGCCGAGTATTTTCATGTCAGGAATGGAGTGGGAGAAGCTGGAGGAAGTTGGAGACACATGGTGGAGACAGTGAGTCCAGAGGGGGGCCACGGCTGACAATCCAGAGGGGTGACCATGGCTGAGTGGATGGTGTTTAGCGTCGCTTAGGGCGCCAGGAGTACAGAAGGGTCCCAGATGACACTAGACCAGACGACTGTGTGCTCCAGGTCTAGCAATATGGAGATGACTGCTACAGATGACAGAAGGTCTATCGTTTCAACACAGCCCTACAAACGTCTACTACAAGGTCCAGTTTGACAGCATGGAGCCAGGGAGGTCAACTCGTCAACTCAGCTCTACAAGTCGTCCCAGGCAGTGAACCAGGAGACGACAGGAGCAAACCAGGGGTGGTGTGAATCTTCATCAGCTCGTCACTCATCAGAGAGGAGGGCCAGACGTGTCTCATCTGTCTATTCATCGAACTACAGGACGGCAGAAGGAGACGTCAAGCGGACGGCTAGATGGTCCCAGAGTCAAGATCTGCAGGCCTTGGAGATTCAACCAAGTTGCTGTGTCCAGGTGAAAGTCGTATGCTCTCCCACAGAGAGTTAATCCCTGGAAGCCCGCGCATGGTTGATATGCCTTTTCATCGATGCCACTATAGAGAGGCCGCACAAGTTGCCAACTACTACGCCACCTCCCCATATCAATTCCATACCACACTTTCCTCTGACTCATGCCCCATCAGGTGTCATTGGAAAATGACACTACACCCCCACCCTTCATCATTTCCACAAAACCCCTTTCTTTCCCCCTGTCTCAAGCTGTGAACAGTTTCTGATTCAATGAACTGAGGATTTGCCAGGTGCAAACATGGGCATTCAAAGAAGAAGAATCCCGCAACTGCGCTTTGTTAGCTCAGGCGAAAAAAGAAAAACAGAAAATCATTTCTGTGCGCGTGGACACTAAAGGACACTTTTTGTTATAGGATGCTATACGATGTGTTTTGATCAGTAACCAAATGACGATTGTTTTGCAGGTTCAGTGGCATACATAAGCAGGTTGTTAAGTGTTGATTCTTCTTAGGTTGGACAGATGGTTGGAGGAGACTTTAACCCGGAGTTGTATTATTTCACAGGTTTGAAAGTTCCTTTGTGGGAGACGTTGTGAAGTCTCCCAAGAGGGGAATGTGGTATCGTTTCAAACATGGCAACATGATATAACCACAATATTCCATCTAAAATGGGTAAACATCTGGAAGGTCTAATATTGTACTGGGTGATTTTTGAGTTCTACAGTTGTTGGTGCCATCTGGGGGGATGTGATCATCAATTTGCATTCCCAAGCACTCTAAAAGTTCTGGCCATTGTTTAAGTTTCGAAGCCCAGGTGAGTGGGGGTCTGGGCAGGAAGAGATTTGAAGTCTGATTAAATCAGTCACACCCTGAGGATCCTGGTCTTTGTTCTGCAACAGCAGAACCCAGCTTTAGGTGTGAACTCAAAACAAATCACAGAGCCAAGTTCTTTTGTTAATCAGGAGGTTGATTTCAGTACCATTGTTTTTATGCACGGGTGGTGGTCGAAGTGAAACATCTGTTACTCGGTCTCTAAGATAGGGGGCAGAGATGAAGTTAGGTAAGGTCATGCAGACTGCAGATTGAATTTACACTGTATTATTCTGATTTCTTGGTAAAAGCTTATTTTGTATTAAGTAACACAGTGTGAAAACATATGAGAGGAATAAAGTGGATAACTCTGACCTGTGCTGTAAACCAAGAGAAACGTCATTAAGGAAAAGATTCAGTCTGGAGTAAATGTTGCTTGTATTGACCCATTGTATTTCTAACTGTTGTTTGCAACTATGAAGTATAAAAGTGTGTGGATTCATTCTAAAGCTTGAGAGATGCTGGATAAGAATTAGCAACCAGGTTATATTTTGAAGTACTGTGTCTAAGTATAATTGATAACTTGTATGTGTCATATAAGGGAATACATTCAAATGTGTGATACCAGGAGGTAGGCGGGGACTCGACCACGACAACAACCCTGTCAGAATGTACTTGTGCTGGGATAGGCAGACAAAGGGATCAGGGGCTGGGCTAAAACTACCTGACCCCTCCCCTTGTTGACAGGAGGCAAACTGAGTATAAAATAATGTGCTTTGTATGTGACTGGGTGCGCTGCTGATCGGAACCCACATGGCAGACGTCCAGTCAGGCTGAAATAAACGATGCTTGACCTGAAATCCTTGGACTCTGGACTTCTTCTCTATTTTAAAGCTTCTTTCCCAGGAAACTGTTATTAATAGCCCGCTCTTGGAATCGAAAATATACGACAATTTCTTCCATGTTCTATTGGAAATGTGCGTGCAAAGTTTCACAGCAATCATGATTTGAGGCATTTTGTTCGAAACGGGCCACTCCTGCAAACTTTGAGTCAATTCAATCTTAGCCAATCAGGATGAAATATGAAATATCTCACATATCCTTCTTGATCACATGACTTTAGAGATCACGTGTACCGATTTGCGTGATTGTTTGGACAAAATCTGCAGGTAATAATATAATAAATTGTGTTTTGCAAAGATTGGCCTCCTGGTGGCGCTATAACAGGCCGATGTGAAACATTTTGGGCAGAGGTTCTGCTCTGGCCTGCAGGGAGTGCGCATGCACAGTTCACGCCGATCTGTCCAACGGTGCTGGAGATTAGCTGCTCACGGACGGACGGACGGACAGAAAGGGGAGAAAACATAGTTTCGCCCCCGACTTCGGCCTTGTGGAGACAGTGAATATGTATGGTACCTGTGTGTGTGTCTGAGTATTTGTGTATGTGTGTGCGTGGATTCACACGCGTGTGAAGACACCTGATATGTCTTACATTAATCCACTAGCTGTGTCACCAACAGGCCTGAGGGCTCCGCTGTCTCCACCAAGGCCAAACACAGATAATATTATAGCACATTAGCATAGGAAGTACCAAGATTCAGCCAAGCCAATTTGCCTGCAAAATACTGTTAGATAGTGTACTGCATAAAGAGACATACTGTAAGAGATAAGTGAAAAATAATATCCTAGGATCTTCTAGGATGAAATAGGATGGAACTCCTCTGCTTCTCTCATTTTGTAGGAACATGTAAACCTCCAATGTATTAACAATTCAAGTCCCAGTTTACAAAAAAAAAGAAAGAAAGATGTTTAGTTTGGTCTGTGGGGGAAAAAATAACAGTAGTTTAACAGAGCTTTACACGTTTCAGGGTCTTGAGATGCCGTTATAATGAGTGGTGTCAACCAAGAAGAAAAGAGCCTGAAGTCCTCTGGTTCTTTGTTTCTTGGCAATTTCATCCATATTTCCATTTCTAATGTCTGTTTAACTGAACCCTTTCCTGAACCAAAACAACAGTACCTGACAATCACAGTGACCTGAATCACTCTGGGAATGCATTTGGCTTCATGTAATGCATGTTAATTGGTCTGACTTTATACTGTAGGCACTCACGTGGCTGTGTGTGTGTGTGTGTGTGTGTGTGTGTGTGTGTGTGTGTGTGTGTGTGTGTGTGTGTGTGTGTGTCTCACACACACGCATATGCGTGCATGTCAACATTTGAATCTCAACGTTTGTATCCGTGTGTCCTGGCAAGCCTTAAAATGTGCACATTAGAGCAACAAGGGGCGAGAGGGGAAAAGATGGACAGTAATTCTAAATTATGTAAATTCCCAGATTATTTTTGAAGCAGACATTTCTATTGTAGACGATGATGTCATATGGCTGCTGTTTGCTGCTGATAAAGCTCTGGAAGACTCCAGTCTCCATTGGTTTCTATCAGACTGCAGTCAGACAGGAGGACCTACCTCTGCCAAGCAGCCAGGGGGATTTCAACCATAAGTATTTCCCTGTATCTCACCACCAACATAGCTGGGAATGGGTTCAAATGCTCAGAGTGAGAGGATTATTGTTACATATTACTGTTGGTTATTTGTAATGTAATGTCATGTCAGTCTGGCTACACACTGATACCGTAAATTCATCAGTCTGCTTAGGTCCATTTTTACGCTCTCAGAGTTTAATTAACACTGTGGATTTTAGTGTGTACCAATATTCAATAAACACAGCCTATTTCACACAATTCAGATTTAAACAACAAAAGGTGCAGAAGGTTGATACCTTCATTTTTGAATTATGTGAATTAACAACCTAAGCCATCCCCTAGTCACCTCCTCTGCTGTTTTATGTCTTCGGTCTCTTTTAAATACAATGGGCCCTTAATTGCTGGATTAAAAACAGCAAACCCTCTCCACTAAATAGCTTCCATTCAGTTTGTTCAGGCTTAGTGCCAATTCACTTTGTGAATTTAAACTGATCAGAATGAAGGACTCATAATGACTTCATAATGACTTAGTGACTTGATGCACAATGGCGCTTTATGTGTCGGAGGTGTTTTATAATTCTAGAGCACACTTTGTTCTAGAACTGTCCTCTATAATACATTTTAAATTCCTGGGTAACCACTCGAGAAAACGTATCTCCAGAGTGGGTATTTTGGCACTATTTATGTAGCAATTTAATAACATAAAAACGGTGGGCTGGTTCCTTTATTTAATGTACAAAAAGTATGTTAGAATTAGTAATTTCTTCAAAGCATCAGCTAAAATACCCTCATGGACATAAAGATTATGCAAATACATCATTGATGACGGGAGGAAATTAACATTCTGCCTTCACATGATCTGTAGAAGAATCATATGACTGTCATGCCTGCTGCCTGCTGCTCAACTGTCATCTCTACCGATGGTAGAGAAACAGACAGGTACAACGGGTTGGGCTTGCATTCCCAACTTGCATCATTCCCAACTTGCATTGTTCCCGACTTGAATGGTCCTTAAGTTTAGGCTCCAGTCTAGTAAGTATATAAATTAGCTAGTTTATGTATTTGTGGCTTAAGGTGTTTAAGTTGTTCACAGATATTACAACTACTGCTGTTAACACCACAACTTTATCACACTTATTTATCATGAGTGAGGGGAGAGATAAAAGGAATGCAAGGGTGATAAACTTGTGCAGATTGATCAGCTGTTATATATTCCCTAGGCGTTATATGGCAGCTGATCAATCTGTACAAGCTAAAGCTGTATCATTCCTAGGAGTCAGCTGAACAATCAGTGCAAGCTAAAGTTTCCACCATACTTTAAACTGCTATTCAAGTAATTTATCATGTCAAACATGGATGAGTTTGGCCACCAAACTGCGGATGGTTAGGTAGAATTCACGGCTGAGGAGACACTGGAGTTTATCCGGGCGGGCACAAAAAGAGCCATAACACAGACCTGAAAACAGCCTTCGATAGTTCACATGATGGCAGCGTACCAACAAAGGTGAGCCATGCCAGCAGTAATCTGGCAATAGACAATCTCACAATGACAGCTGCTTTTTTTTTTAAATAAACATGCTCATGTGTGTTTATTTTACAGAGGAAAAACTCTTCACAGTTGTAGAAACTTCAGTACCTTGGACAGTTCCATTTTCCTCAGAGAGAAACTAGAGTCTGGAGTGATCATTTCTGACTAGTATTATCATTCGCTGACACACCTGTACAGTACCTGTTTCATGCTACTCGTTTACAATGCATCTTGGGAAAACTAATCTTTACTAATGAGGCCTCTAAATGTAAATGTCTGTTATTCCACAGGTTTATACTAAATTACTAAATTAAGTATTTAAAACAGAACAGTCTTATTTTTGTTCAGATTTCAATGTAAGCACACCTCTTGTCTTCAAATGTCTCTACCTCTTTGGAGTGTACAAATGGGAAAAGACAAGAAAAAGATGGGGGTGGGGGGAGCATTGTCCACAAATACAAAAAACCTAATCCTTCACTTCTGGGGATGCCAAACTCCTGCAAATCCCCAGGACCAGAACCTAAAATGATCTCAGTTGCCCCTCCTTTCTCTGTCAGTTAATCAGTCACTTTATTGATTAATAGTAAATACATAAGAGAAAGTGAGAGGGAGTA